>NW_019154095.1:33200695-33362057 GCF_002288905.1 Enhydra lutris kenyoni
AACCTGGCGATTCACAGACCTGTACCCCTGGGGATAAAAATATATTATATGTTTATAAAAAATAAAATTAAAAATATTGAAATATGAAATGCCAAATATTTAATAATTATTCTTAAGATGAAATGTAAAAACACACAAAGCATTAATTACTCTAATAGCCTTGATGTTTGTTTCATGACAACTATTGCAGATGTAACAAAATTTCTTACATTGTTCTTTGGCATTCACATTTTAAAATTTTTTTAGTTTTTATTTTCTCATTTTTAACTGATGTCAGAGATTCTTTTTTTTTTTTAAAGATTTTATTTATTTATTTGACAGAGAGAGAGAGATCACAAGTAGGTAGAGAGGCAGGCAGAGGGAGACTGAGGAAGCAGAGAGGCCGCCTGCTGAGCAGAGAGCCCAATGTGGGGCTAGATCCCAGGACCTTGGGATCATGACCTGAGCTGAAGGCAGAGGCTTAACCCACTGAGCCTCCCAGGTGCCCAAGAGATTCTTTTTTTCTAATTACCTCTTTAATAAGGTATTTTATATGGTTATTTTGTAGTTGCATATGTAATATAAATACATTTAATATTGTTTTAGATTCAATGAACCTTTTTCTTTTCATCCTTTTTTTTCCGGAAGTATAGTTGACACATGAAATTACATTAGTTTCAGTATAGCGAATTCAACATACTCATTCAACAACTCTGTATGTTATGCTAGTTCAGTGCATCTATATGACGAAATGTAGCTACTATCTATCACCATACAACAGAATTAAAGTATCATTGAGTATATTGCTATACCTTTGCTATACCTTTTTGCTATGCCATGCTATACATTTTATCCTCCTGGCTTATGCATTCTATAACTGAAAACCTATATTTCCCGCTCCCCTTCACCCATTTTGCCCACCCCCTTACCTCCCTCCCCTCTGGCAACCCTCAGTTCGTTTTTTGTATTTATAGGACTTTTTCTGCTTTTTGTTTGTTGATTCATTTATTTCTTTCATTTTTTAGGTTCTACATGTAAGTGAAATCATATGGTCTTTCTCTGTCTGACTTACTTCACTTAGCATGATAATCTCTAGGTCCATTCATGTTGTTGCAAATGGCAAGATTTCATCCTTTTAGGGTGGAGTAATATTCCATCATATATCTGTATCTATCTATATCTATAATAATCTATCATCTATCTATTATCTATATCTCCATCCATCTATCCACCCATCTATTGAGGTTTTGGCTATTGGGCAATAAACACAGGGGCACATGTATCCTTAAGCTGGTGCTTTTGTTTCCTTTGGGTAAATACCCAGTAGTGGAACCACTGGATTGTATGGTATGCCTATTTTTAACTTTTTGAGGAACCTACATACTGTTTTCACAGTGGCTATACCAGCTTGCATTTCCACCAATAGCACATAAGGTTTCTTTTTTTTTTTCCACATCCTCACCAACACTTTTTACTTTTTGTCTTTTTGATTCTAGCAATTCTGAGAGGTGTAAGGTGATATCTCATTGTGGTTTTGATTTGCACATCCCTGATAATTAGTGATATTGAGCATCTTTCCTATGGGCAGTCAAATTTTTAAGAGTTGGTCCAGAGGCATTTTTAAGCTGGGCAGTAAGGTACATAGTACTTCATATCATCTCATTTTAAAAAAAACAATAAAAGCATTCTGCCTGATCATCCCAAGTTTAGTTTTGCCATGAAATCCTTAGTGTTTTTGCTAATTCAAATTTCAGATCAGTTTTTAATTTTGTATGGAGGTGTCCACAACAATATCCTCTTCTCTTTGTGTTTCCTCTGTTCAAGTGTATACACTGAGCTGTAAATATTCAAGCACTAGACAACACTGGTGAATCATTTATTGAAAAGTATTAAAATAACATGACTTCATATCTTCTAACAAGCTTAAAAACACTACTCAGAATCATGTGTCAAACTGCCAGATTAAGTACTTTGCATCTAAAACTTATTTTTTTGGAATACCACACATAGGATTTGTGTAAAGTATACCATGTGAATACATTTGTTAATTATTTCTATTTGGATGAACAACTCACCCTTATCAGCATACAGGGCTACAGAGATACCTTGTAATGTGACAAGAGCTGACTGACTGGTTTGATTGTAACCACTTCTCTGCTATGTGCCCCTGTCTCCAATCCTAGAAATGTTGACCTTTGCCTTCTATTCCACGTGTCCATGTCAGCATTTCCTGCTCTGACTTGTCACGCAATGTCAGTGGAATCTTTTAAAACAGTAGTCTCTATGTGGATTGTGGAACTCTTGTTCTTATAGGAGGAATATGTTACCTTTTTCTGCTTTTCTGAACTCTTGATTAAGTTTTCTTGGGATTGTTAAAAACAAATGCCCTGAGACATGTGGGAAGGAATTCCTATATGGAAATCCCAATTCTTACAGTAGTCTCCCTATATCCAGGCCAGTGTTCCTTTTTTCCTTTATCACATTCAGGATTGTTTTCTGAAAACACAAATCTGATGGAGTCTTCCCCAGGTTGAAATGTCTTTAATGGCTTTCTCATTGCTCTTAGGAAAAAGCCAAATCCTTAAAATGGCCTTTAAGTTACCTGCAAACCTATGGCCTCTCATTATACTCTTTTTTCCCTCAATGTCTGTGTTACACTTGAGCTCCCCAGGTCTCCTTTTAATTCCATGCTTTTCTCATCATAGGAAATTTGCAGGTACTGTGTCTTGCATCTGAAAATCTTTCTTGCTATTTATCCTTCTGATCTCAGCTCAAATGACATTTCTTTAATTAAGTTTTGCCTACCTCAACTTATGTCAGGCTTCTTTATTAAGTGTTCTCTAAGTCTATTTGATTTTCCACAAAACACTTAGCCCAATTATAATTATACAGTCATTTGTGTGGGGTTATCTGTGTAACAGTATGCACAGCACGCATAAGGCACTTAAAAACATGTTGGATGAATGCTAAATGAATAAAACTCAAGCTTCAGGAAGAAACAGAACATGATATGTGTAAAATTTAAGGTTCCTGTCAGATTATGTTAAAAAAAAAGTTCTGTAGTCAATATTCAACAATACAATTGAGTATGTGTTACATACCAGGCACTATGCCAATTTCTGGAACAAAAGAGAACAAACCAACAACAAAAATCCTCTTCCC
This sequence comes from Enhydra lutris kenyoni, assembly GCF_002288905.1. Taxonomy (NCBI): domain Eukaryota; kingdom Metazoa; phylum Chordata; class Mammalia; order Carnivora; family Mustelidae; genus Enhydra; species Enhydra lutris. The sequence continues at coordinate 33,203,837 of NW_019154095.1, forward strand.
CATTGCAGCTTATACATTCTTGTAGGAGGAGACTTCAATGTGAAAAATTAGTAAGTATATGTAATATGCTAGATAGTGATAAATACTGTGGGAGATAAATATATCAGTGAAGTAAGATAGCAAATTTTGGGGGGTGAGAATTTCACATTTATAAAGGTTGCCCAGGAAAGCTTCAGTGAAGCTGACAAAAGGGGCAAACAAAGCCTTGAAAGAGGTAAGGAAATATGCAGTGTGAATATCCAGTAGAAGCATATTCTAGGTGCAACTATGAAGTGGGAGGATGTCCGGCATATTCAAACCATACCAAGAAAGCCAGTGCAGTTATAGAAGAGTGAATGCAGAGGGGAGTAGGAGGAGGTAAGTTTAGAGGTGATGGGGGAAAGGTAAAGATCCTATGGGACTTTGTAGGCCATTGCCAGTTCTTTGGTTTTTACTCTAAGTGAAACCACTGGAAGGTTTTAAGTAAAGTTGTGACGTGACCTGACTTTACTTTAACAAGATAACATTGCCTTTGTTGAGAATAGATGGTAGTGGGTTAAAGAGAGAAGCGGGTGATTAAGAAGGTATTACAATAATCTCAATAGTAGTTCACAGATGGTAACAGAATTACTATGGTAACAGGGAAGGAGATAAGAAGTGGTTGGATTCTGCATATATTTTGAAGTTGAACCAATAGGATATGCTTCTGGATGGGATGTAGGCTGTGAGAACAAGAGAAGCATCAAGAATGACTCCAAATTTATAGTTATAGTCTTGATAGAAGGATGAAGATATCATTACCCGGAGTGGGAGTGGAGAGGGGGATTTGTGGGATTATAGGTTTGGACTCGGGGAATCTGGGAATCTAGTTTAGAAATTTTTAAGTCTGAAATACCTGGAATCAATCCAAGTGAAGATGATGAATAGGTAATAGGATAAGTTTGAAGTTCAAGAAAAAGAATGGGACTGGAGATATTAATTTGGAGTTATCAGTGTATAGATTGTATTTAGAGCCATGAGATGAGATGATGTACCCAACAGAGTGACAAACATTAAAAAGAAAGGAGATCTAAGAACTGGGACCTGGACATTTTAATAATACAGATCTTGGAAATTTAAAAAAAGAAGCCAACAAAGTGCAAAGAGGTGAGAGGAAAACCTGGAAAGGACTGGAGGTCTGGACAACATAGAAGTCTAACTCTGAGTGTAGGTATTCTTTTTCATCCTAGCTGGTTGGCAAAGCAGCAGTCTTGTATCAAGTGCACAGACAACTTCTTGTTTTCTGCTGATGAAAGCTTCAATGCTGACAGAGGAACGGTACTGCATTGAGTACCTTAGGTCACCACTTGACCCACAACAGTGAATTCTAGAAGAAAGGCAGCTGAGCTCTGACACTAGTTGCTTCCTTTTGGGTTCTGTTGATGAGGGTATCAAGACGAGTCCAGAGCTGGTTTAACTTAATATGAGAAACAACTATGCATTTGTATGAATGTAATAAGATGATTTACAAGAGAACCATTGAACATAGACTCTGTTATCTTGTGCTGATTAGAAAATATTAGTTTTTAGCTTACCTTTTTTGTTGTTGTTGGGAGGGGAGTAATGAAAGCAATTAGGACATTGAATCCTGAACAAAAACTCCTCTCTTTGGTGCTGGCTGGTGACCACACACGATAGTAGGATGGGTTTAAATTCTCAGTCTAGCCACTTTTCTCTTAAACCATGTTGTGTGATCATCATACATGCCAATGTAATTTTATATGGTGTTCAGATATTTTTCAGATGTTTCTTGTATAGACAAACTATAATAATCATTGTAGAATGAGGATGAAGTACAGTAACTACCTTTCCTTTGGTTAAAGATAAAACTCTATTATTGTTCCAGGGGCCTGGTGATGTAAGCATACTACTGTTAAAATTAGGACCAAAGATACTCTAAAATATTAGCCAGATCAGACAAACAACCTCAGCTGAATGTACTGATCTTCCTTAGGACCCTGAAGAACCTAGTGTTAAGTTAGGTTCAAATCCTGACTGACTCTGTCACTTATATTCAAATTACCTTGGGCAAGTCACTTAATGTTTCTGAGACTGGGTCAATACTTATAATATATAATAATATCACCTTCATAGGTTCCTTCAAGGGTTAAAGGACATAGTCCAAGTGAAATCACCTAAGATCAAGTCAGTAAGTTGAATATGTGTAAAGTGAGGTAAATATAGCCATACTGTGTCATAGAGGACATAGGAAAGACACAATTAGCTCACCATTTAGAAGACCTGAAGAATAAAGAGAAAGAAAGAAAACGTTAAGGGGATACTTAATTCCGTGATTTCACAGCCAGTTACTTCCTGGAGGGACAGTAGAACATGCTGAATGCAGGTAGGCAAGAAGCAAGGAAACCTGCATGGGGACTGGACAGGTGGTGTAGGGGACAGTATGAGAAACCATCCCCAAATAAATATTTCTAATCAGAAAAAAGGAGTGAAGAGTAATGACAACTAACAGTTATCTCTGATACCGACATTCATCTCATAATTACCTCACTCCGTATGGGCTGTTGTCCTCATTTCACAGATGAGAGAAGTTGCACACAGTGTTTAGGTGACTTAATCAAGGTCATTCAGGGTAAAAATTACTGTGGAGCTGGTTGTAGAATCTAGGAAGGACTTATATTTTATCTTTCAGAGCTGATTAAAAAGGAGGAGGAGGAGGAGGAGGAGGAGGAGGAGGAGGAGGAGGAGGAGGAGGAGGAGGAGGAGGAGAGAATGGCATTAAAAGGAGAATGCCAAGTCGATGCTTGACAATTGAATAAGCATAGTAGTTTAGGAATATATAAACATCTCTCGTAGAACAGTCATTGAAAATATGTTAAGAGCACGAAGCCATTTTCAGCTGGCAGCAAGACAACAGCAAAAATCATTTAGAAAAAGGGTACAGTACCATCAAGGCCTATAGGATGATTAACACTTATTTGCCTCTTCCTGAAAAATAGAGCAGTGAGGAAAAAAAAAAAGCCTACAGAGAATGAAAATGTGTCTTATTCACAATCAAATGAAATGTTTTCGGCCTGGAGCCAAAAAAATATTCTGTGATTGAATTTTTTCAGATGTCTAAAATTAACTTGCTCAATTTTATTTTCCCTTCATATCCTTCATCATCTACAAAATGAGGGCTTTTGACCAAATAATCTCTATTTCCTTTCCAGTTCTTAAATTTCATGACGCTATTCAATTTGTTAGTTAAATGGGGACAAGAGAGACTTTAATTTTTAGTAGGAAATTTCTATTTCTTCAGAAAGATAAAATAACATGTCCTTGACTTAGTAATTCTCTATAGGAAATAGTTTTCTCTTTGTACTTTATGCTTAACGCATCAGTAAAAGGAGATCTCAAAAAAAAAAAAATCATTTTAGGCCTGATAGAGGTGGGAGGATCATAAGTATAAAAGATATGACATCTACTCTCAGAATCCTAATCCTAGATTGGAAAGTTTTCTTTTCTTTTCTTTTCTTTTCTTTTCTTTTCTTTTCTTTTCTTTTCTTTTCTTTTCTTTTCTTTTCCTTTCTTTCTTTCTTTCTTTCTTTCTTTCTTTCTTTCTTTCTTCTTCCTTTCTTTCTTTCTTTCTTCTTTCTCTCTTTCTCTCATTTTTTAAAAGATTGATTTATTTATTTATCAGAGAGAGAGAGAGAGAAAGAGAGTAAGGAATAGGGGAAGCAGCATGTTTTCTGCTGAGCAGCGAGCCCCATGTGGGGCTCCATCCAAGGACCCTGGGATCATGACCTCAGCTGAAGACAAATGTTTAACTGACTGAACCACCCAGGTGTACGTATTTGAAAGATTCTTAAGCATATTTAAGAAGTAGGAATCAATGGAAATTTCTACATAATGAAAATTATCGAAATTCATTATCTTGAATGATTTGTTTAGTGTAGCTATTCTAATAGTTTGGTGTGGGGAACAGTTGATTGATTACACTGAAGAATTAATAGATAGACAACATCAAATCTACAAATATGAGAAAATGTTACAAACATTTTGAACAGAGGTTTAAAGTCCTCTAAATACTTTAATAGCAATTTACACTATTATCTGGATACAAAAAGTCAAAGATAGGTTCGTCATGTGAAATGCTAGGCATGGGGGTCTCCTCAAATTCTTGTCAGCTTGTCAAATACCTTTTGCAAGATGTAATACAACCCTATCAGGCCTCAGAAAATTGAGAAAGAAATAAAATATGTTTATCGGATTCCTATTGCTAAGCAAGAGTGAAATGTATTATAGATAATGTAATCAGATTAAATTAAGAATTACTAGAAATAAGAAAATGGGTAGTTTTAAAGTTCTCATACCATTGAAAACATATTTATCAGACACTTGTTCAGTAATACAGAATAATCTCAATGTGACAAGCTTCATAACCTAATGTCAGTATATTATTTTGTGTAAATCAGTTAAATTCTTTGGGACTCAATTTCTTCATCTGTAAAATGAGTTAGATTGGATTAATCTTCTCCATGAAAGCACATAAGAATAGTAAATGTTTATTGTACATTAACTGTGTGTCAGGAATTGTCCTAATGTATGTTTACATGTATAAATTCATGGTCTTTACAACAACAGTGTGAAGTATTTACTAATTCTGTCATTTATGGTTTTACAGATTACAAAACTGAGGCACAGGATATTTCAATAATGTGTATGGCATTGAGATTTCATGGTTATTGAGTGGCAAGATTTGAAGTTGCCATCTAGCACCAGAGTCCATGGTCTTAATCATTATGCAATACTGCTTATTTGTCAAACACATGTGCTACTATACCCTTCCTCCCCTCTTACTTGAGATCAGTGGTGGTGCATAGAGTAGTGCCCTTCCTCCCCCAAAAAGAGGTCCTTAGAAGTCCCAAATCTTAATCCTGAAAATTGTGCAAGTATTACCTTCTATTGCAAAAGGGACTCTGCAGATGAGATTGATAGGGATGCTAAAATGGACAGATTATCCTGGATTATTTGCCTGGGCCTAATGTAGTTACAAGGGTCTTTTAAGAGGGAGGCAAGAGTTTCAGAGTCAGAAAAGGAGAGTTCTAAGTAGGCCCGAGTGATGTGATTCCTGGAAGAGACCCACAAGCCAAGGAATGCATTTGGGGAGCCTCTAGAAGCTAGGAAAGGCAAGGAATGGATTCTCCTGGAGAATCTCCAGATAGAATGCAGCATTCTCAACATCTTGATTTTAACTCCATGAGACTCATTTTAGACTTCTGACATGTAGAACTGTTAAGAGACAATACTTTTGTGGTAATTTGTTATAGCAGCAGTAAGAAACTAATACACTACCAGGACAAGGTAGTTTCTTGTCTAACAAGGACAACTTGTTCCTTAGGTATGCTGAGTGAAAGAAAGGTCATAAACCCATGAATTAGATACCTCTAGTGTCTGTTTAGCTTTGAGAACATGCACATGTATATGATAGGTATTTTGTATTTTGTAGCTAGCTACATGTGGTAAATTTCTGTCTTAACAGTTAATCTTTAAGATGATGCTTTAGTAATGGCTCATAAGAACAGCAACAGATTATAATTATATGTATGAAACAATGCAGGAATTTACAGTTAAATTTAAGTGATATATAGTGTCAATGTTTTTCATGTTGCTGTATATATTCTGAAAAATTATTTAAAATACTAAATGAACAAAGTTTCAACATAAAAAACATATTAATGTATTTTATTTGTGAGAAGTATCTAGTTGAGCTTACTTACAAATAAACTCAATAAAAGTGTTCTGAATTAGATGCTATTAGATGAGTCTCAATTCAATATCTGAAAATAGTTGAGAAACCTTTTGTTTCCCTTTTAAAATATTAATTTTCTTCCTCCAAGGAGAGAAAATCACAAACTCTAACATTCTTGATTCAGTATTTAGATTTTGTGTGTGCATGTGTCTTACCCTCAGACAACAGCTTAAAACTAATGGAATCCAAGGTGAGGTGACAGCGATGAAGATGAACTGATTGAGACAGTTCCAATCTACCTCATTTCTAAGCAAAATCTGAATCATGATAAAATGAGATTAAGTTTTAAAGAAGTAGGGAATTGTGTTAAATTCCCAGAAGGAAACATCTACGTGCATAATTCTTGTGTATTCATTTGATGAGCTTCTCCAAAATTTCCAACTATCAGAAAATTTAGAGTTGTTCTTATGACAACATTGAGCTGACATGAGTGATTTTGATATTGTCTTACACTCAGGTTGCATATGAAGGGATTTTTCTTACTTACCTGCAGGGATATCAAAAGGAGGTTCTGAAATGAACTAATTGGTGAACGTTTTAAGAGGTACTTTCTCTGGAGCATATAAATTACAGTGTTTTATAATGCCTTACAGAATGCTAGAATAATTTAGAGTATCATGGCAAGAAGCTAAATCTCAGTGGAGCTTTTAAAAATATTTTTAACATCTAAGGATTTCCAGTCCATGTGGAAAAATGGATTCCATTTCCTAAAGAGAATATAATAAGTGTGTGAGTATTAGAACAGAGTTGCTTGTGTAGCTCAGCTGGTTTTACCTGAAACTTATTACTGTATAAATTGAAAATGATTGTATGCATTTTACAAAAACACTGTGTTTGTCTGAAAGTAGTATCTTCCATCAGCTGTGTGAGGTTAGGAAGTTCATTTCAGTGGGTTAGCAGTTGTTTATGAAGCGGGGATTTATAAAGTGCATGTTGCGTAATTATGAGAGGTCAAAGAGTAGTTTAAAAAAAAAGGAAGTGAATGTGGTTTCTCAAGGATCTCTTTTGACAAACAAAAATATATGATCAAGATGGAGAAAAATGGAGCACATAAACAAATGTACAGGAATGCAGCCTGGGATGTGACCACGCGGTCTGAGGAAAGTCAAAGTGAAGATCAATGTAAGCCTCAATTACATTGAGGAAATTACAGTGAGGAAAGGCTCCTAGAAGAGAAAAGCCTTGACCAGCTAGGCTGTGGAATTAATGCAGGATTTAGAGGGTCTGTGGAGAGAAAGAAGAGAATTCCAGGAAAATCGGGATGAAGAAACTAATGGAGAGTTCATTTATTCATTCAAAAAACATTGACTGATGCTTCTGTGTCAAAACAACACAAAAAATGAATAAAGCAGTAAAAACCACATGGTTTACATTCCATAAAAATAAGTCAAATGAATGCTTAGAAGATGATAATTGCCATGGAGAAAATAAAACAGAAGAGATGACTCGGGACTACCGGAGGAACTCTAAATAAGGTAGTTCAGGAAGCTCTCACTTAGACTGTGACATTTGAACATCTAAAGGAAGTGAGGGAGCAAGTCCTGTGGAGATCTAAGAACAAAGTGTTCAGGCAGGAGGGTCATGCCTCCATATGTTTGACCAAGAGCGGGTGGGAGAATGTGGCTGGAGCAGGAAAAGCAGAAGGGAAAACTGTAGGAGATGGTATCAGGTAAGTGATAAAAGCCAGACGGTATAGGACCAGGTGGGTCAGTTTGAGGATTTAAGCTTTTACTCTGAGTGACAAAGGGAGGCCCTGGAGAGTTAACAAAGAGGAAGGATATAACCTAGTTTCCATTCGGCAGGATTACTCTAGAAGATGTGCTCCAAATAGATTACAGGGGCAAGCGTGGAGGGGAACCATGGGTGGGACATTAGCTACTGCAGAAATCTAGGAGATAGTGCCTTGGACCACTGTGATAGTTGCAAAACTTGTGAAAAGTGGTCAAAGTTTGAATTTATTTTATAGGTAGGACAAATTTTGCAGATGGACTGAAAGTGTCCCAGGAAGAAAAAGGAAGGAAAGGGGGAAGGAGAGGGATCTATAAATGAGAATTGATTCCAAGCAACTGGAAGGATGGAGTTGCTATTCGCTGAAATGGGGAAGATTGTAAGAAAAGTAAGTTTGAGGTAAAGATCAAATGCTCAGTTTAGGGCAGGTTACACTGATGATCCTTTTTAGATATTCAAGTGGAGATGAGGTTAGGCATGACTCTAGAATTGAAGAAGAGTTATATAAGTTAGACAGTTATAAGTGCACATTGTATTTAAAGACTTGGGATAGCATTAGGTCATCAAAAAACTGAGTATTGATAAAAATGAGCTTCGAGGCAGGAACTATAGGGTTCCAACATTATGAGGTTGGAGAGATGAGGAGAAAGTAGTACATGAGATTGAAAGTAAGCAACTAGTTATCAGCAGAAGAAAGAGAAGGAGGTTTTGATGTCCTAGAAGCCAAGTGAAGAAAGTTTCAAAGAGTAAACAGTGATGTCTGGTGTTACCAAAAGGTCAAGTCAGATGAGGACTAAGATTTGTTCATTAGATTTAGCTATGTAGGGTTTATTCATAGCTGAAAACCTCGGCAAAGTTTGATTGTATAAATGTAATCATCATTTTCCTAGGCCAGACTTCCCCCAGGGTACAATATGGTTTCAGTACAAACTATAGAATACTTTCAGGTTTCTGGTGGTTGGAAGATAGTATCACCAATTCTTTGATACATTCTCCTTTAACATATGGGGCTTAATACCCTTCCTCTTGAGTGGAAGCTGTATTTAATGTGTTGCTTCTAATGTATGTGATGGCAGTGAAAGCATGTGAGGTCAACTGGGACCTAAAATGTTGTTTCTTTCTGGATTTGACTGCAGCCTCAAGAGGTACCTTGAGCCAGGATTTTCCAGTTATAGGCAGGCTCAATTTTATGACTCAGAGAAGCTGTGAGATAATAAATATTTGTTTGTTTGTTTGTTTTTTAAGTTTTGGGATAACTTGTTATGTGGAAATAGATAACCAATATGCTTTTTGGAATCTGAAAGTGAGGTTGCTATCATAACAAATACTTCAAAAATGGGGGTACCTGGGTGGCTCAGTGCGTTAGCCTCTGACTTCAGCTCAGGTCATGGTCTCAAGGTCCTGGGATTGAGTGCCGAGCCTGCTTCCCTCTCTGTCTATCCTGCCTCTCTGTCTGCTTGTGATGTATCTCTCTCTGTGCCAAATAAATGAATAAAATCTTTAAAACAAAACAAAACAAAAAAATACCTCAAAAATGTGGAGTGGCTTGGAACTAAGTAATGGGCAGAAACAAAGAAAGACTTTGAAGAGAATGTTAGTGAAAGCTTATGAACCTCAGATAGACTGTCAGTAGAAGTTAGGACTTTTGAGTGGCTTGTCAGTTAGACTCAAAGCAAGGTAAGGACTATCTTCCTGGGAACGAAAGGAGGAAATCTTTGTTCTGCAGTGGCAGGCTGGTTAACAACACTGTCACCTGTGATAACCTGGAAGTGGGAAATGACTTGAACTGAACAAACAAGCTAAAGTACTTTCTACGCAGAATATTGAAGGTACTACTTGGTTTCTTCCTACTTACAGTAAAATGTGAGGGAAGAGAGACAAGCTTATGGAAGTTAGGCTGAATAAAAAGTAGATGGAGTTTTAGCTTTAAAGATTCCATAGCCTCGGGGCACTTGGGTGGCTCAGTAGGTTTAGCGTCTGACTCTTGATTTCAGCTCAGGTCTTGATCTCGGGTTCATAGAGTGAGCCCTGTGTCAGTCTCTGTGCTCAGCAGGTAGTGTGTTTGGGATTCTCTCCCTCTCCCTTTGCCCCGCCTCCCGCTCATGTGATCATGCATGTGTGCATGTGCTCTTTCTCTCTCTCAAATAAATAAGTAAATCTTAAAAAAAAATTTCATAGCTTTTCCAGATGGTGGATGATGTTAAAATTCAGAAATAGCTTTTGTACAAATATCAAATCAAGAGCTCTACCAGTTCTAACATTGAAGCTGAGGGTGTGGTTATGAAATCTCTTATTAAGTCTTCAGAGGGATCAATGGTGCTGCCTCAGAATACCATTTAGTCAGAAAAAAGGGGCCCTCTGAAGATCCATATGTCTCAGACCTCCCCTTAATCAAACAATATGGCTTCTAAAAAGCTTACAGATATTGTCCCTCAGCAGAAGCCCTAGATAGAGAAGAACTTATCTTGATTTATAGGTGTAGATTTGTCTAATGAATTGGAGCCCAACAACATTCACAGGAGACCAACAAAGTTTTAAAAACAGAATTATATCAGCAGAAACACTGTCAGCTTAGACTGAAAGTCCTGAGACAGCACTAAATAAAAAGGGGAATCACCCCTCCCCACCACTGCGACTAAGGGGAGTCAGGCTCAGGAAACTACTCAGTTACAAACTGGAAACAGGATACAAACAAAGGATAACTCAGAAGGTAAAAGTAAGAGTGGGGCCAAGAGCTGTGGAGAATTAATCCCAGGCATTGAGTTCCAGTCAAGAAACTGCCAACCCATGCTAGTTTGGATTTCAGAATTGGTCTACACCAAGGACACCTGAGCATCTTCCATGTCTATTAGAGTATATCTTCTGCTTCTGCTTCTGCCCCCACTGAATGTAGGGCATGGACAGAGAGCAATAACTCATTTCTTTGGTTCACAGGTCTTCAGTCAAGAGGAACTATACTTAAGGAACTACACCTGGGAAGATTCATTCGTTTGGATCTCATTTATATGACAACATCCTGGATTTCAAGCTAATACTTTTTTGAGGTTCTTGGGAAGGGCGCTGAATGTGTTTTGCATGTGAGACAAATTAAAGTAAATGTGGCCAGAGTACAAATTGCAGTGGTTTTAAAATACATCTATGGATTCTCTTTTTCACATATGTATGATTTTAAAGAAATTAATACATATTTATAAATTATAAATTAAAATGTATAATACATATTTAAAATATGTATCATAAAATACATAATATTTTAAAATATGTCTACGAATTCTCTTTAAGATGTAGAGTGTGGGCTGGTCTTTGTGACTCATTTCTAAGGAATACAGTTAGATAGAAATGACAGAATGTGACTTCTGTGATGAGGATATAAAAGACACTGCAGCTTCTTTCTCTTTCCCTCTCTTGGATTGCTCGCCTGGGGAAAGCCAACTGCCATATCACAAGGACACTCAAGCAGCTTTATGGCGTGAGACCTGAGGCCTCCCTCCAAACACTGCTGCCTGAGCTTGGAAGCACATCATCCAGCTCTAGTCAAGACTTCAGATGGCTGAAGCTCCAACTGACATTTTCATTTCCACCTCATGAGAGACCCTGAGCCGGAGCCACTCAAATTAATGACCCACAGAAACTGGGAAAATATATGTTTCTTGTTTTATGTCACAAAGTTTTGGGGCAAATTGTTATGCAGCAATAGATAACCAATCCAAAATTCATCAGTCTCTAACAGAATCTCTGGAACCCTCACCTCATAAATTCTTCTTTAAGGGCATGTGAGTATGTGGAAGGGGATAGGGCAAAATTCCAGGGCTCATGAATGCTGCTCTTTCTTGCTCTTCCATCTGGCTTTTCTCTTCTGGAAAAGCCCATGGGACTCCTTGTCCTCTGCCACAACCCTGTGTGTTACTGTCACGTTGATACTGTTTTATCTTGTGCCAGCTCTCATCACGCTGAGCTGGAGAAAGTTTCCTTCTCCTCACCTGTGCTACAGTCTATCCCTGAAGCCACGAAAGAATTTCTTTCTTTCTTCCTTTCTCTTTCTTTCTTTCAAATTTTATTTATTTGAAAGAGAGAGAGAGAGCACAAGCAGCGGGGAGGGGCAGAGGGAGAGTTAGAATAAGCAGGCTCCCTGAGCAGGGAGCCAGACATGAGGCTTGAACCCAGGACCCCGAGATCAGGACCTGAACAAAGAAGTTGCTTAACTGACTGAGCCACCCAGGAACCCTGAGAATTTCTTCTTCTTCTTCTTCTTCTTCTTCTTCTTCTTCTTCTTCTTCTTCTTCTTCTTCTTCTTCTTCTTCTTCTTCTTCTTCTTCTTCTTCTTCTCCTTCTTCTTCTCCTTCTTCTTCTCCTTCTTCTTCTTCTTCTTTTTATATTTAGTTTCTAGCCTGGCATCTAAGAATATCACTCTTCTATTGGCCTGCCTTGTGTTTTCAATCCACTTTCTCCTAGAAAACTGACTTTGTTCCTCAGGGGCAAGGTTGGAAAACAATCTGAGAGACGATACCCTGGAAGCCCTTGATATCCTGTCTACCATCGGACTAGCAACCACTGCTTAGGTCAGATGCCTGTATATTACTCCTTTCTGACTAATCCAATTAAGCTTGTGTTATCTACAATATAACTATGATGGTAAAGATAGATTTTTAAGTTAGAGAACTTAATAAATAGTGATAGGACCTAAAGTATTTTACTAGATGATTTCTTCATAAGATATATAAAGTTTAGCATTGTCATAAGTGGTAATTTATAATGACATAGAATGTACTTCCTCAGTAGAAATTGCCCTGAAGGGACCAATAGGCTGATAGGCCCTCAGAGTTTCATAGATAGATCTCTTTAATACAATCTCCAAGCAATGACAACCAAGCAAAATGACAACCTCTTAAGTCTCCTAGGCAAGATGACCAAAAGTGACTCCTTACACACACGTTGCCAAACTTCAAGCCTTTTGACTTTGCCACCCTGACCACCAAAGATTGTCCTGTGGGGGAAGTTCTGTAACAGACAATTACTGACAGAGGCTGCACAGAAGCAGGTAAGGTGGCTTGGCATGAAAACCTTATACCGTATGAACAGTCTAGATTAGACTATGACTAAATCTTCTGAGAGAGGATCTGATTTTATCAGTTTTTCCTGAGACACAAAGAAAGGTGATAGAGTGCTAAAGAAAAGTATGGATTCAGAAAGGGGGTTGAAGGGGTGCCTGGGTGGCTCAGTGGGTTAAGCCTCTGCCTTCAGCTCAGGTCATGATCCCAGGGTCCTGGGATCAAGCCCCTGCATCGGGCTCTCTGCTCAGTGGGGAGACTGCTTCCTCCTCTCTCTCTGCCTGCCTCTCTGCCTATTTGTGATCTCTCTCTTTGTCAAATAAATAAATAAAATCTTAAAAAAAAAAGAAAAAGAAAAAAAAAAAGAAAGGGGGTTGAAGGAGGGATTGTGGATTATGTGGAAGAGCCCCTGCACTCAGTGCAGAAGCTGAGCAGACAGCAGAGTTGGAAAAAGACAGATCCTTAGATTTTGTGGGGAGATGGGGACTTTGGGGGCATCTGAAACTTTCAGTTTTCTAGGAGGCTCTATTGCACTTCCCATGACATTGATTCCCTCCCTTTCTTGATTTCTATGTGGTTTTATGCTAAACTCCTGTCACTGGAGAGAACCTGATTATTTGGTTCTTTTATTAATTAACAAAAAATTTATTTATTTATTTATTTGTCAGAAAGCAAGAGCACAGGCAGGGGGAGCAGCAGGCAGAGATAGAGCAAGGAGCCCAATATGGGACTCAATCTTAGGACCCTGGAATCATGACCTGACCCAAAGGCAGATGGTTAACTGACTAAGCCATCCATGTGTTCCTATTTGGTTCTGTTAGATGTCGTGAATCAAGTATAGCAGTCTTAGTTCTTAAGGCCAGCCATTAACCTCATTATGTCCACTTGGCCTTCCCATAAACTTCATCCTCAGGTGTTTATAAACATGACCCTTGTTGGCCAATCCTCTCCACATCCTTGTCTAAATAATGACAATGGATGTCAGTTACTGGGAAAGGTACTGTTTTCAACATATGTCACCTCAAACTTACACTGATCTGAAGGTTTCATTCACTTAGTTAACAAATATTTATTTAAGATTTATGATCACCTTTTTAAAAATGAGGAAATTAAAATTCAGAAAGATGAAGGACCAGCCCAAGGTCACATAGGTATTACATACTAGAGCTGGGATGCAAGCTAAGCATTATCTGGCTCCAAAGTTCCATCTGCTAAGGTAATAGTTTTCAAATCTGGCCCCAGACAAGAGTTTGTTCATTCAACCTGTAAATACTGAGCAACAAATTTGAGCCAATCACTGCTCTAGGCACTGCAGACTTAGTCATGAACAGAAGACAAAAAGAGCCTATATCCTAAAAGACAGACACAGGAAACACAAAAAAATTGTTAACTCATGGGCTTAATAACAAAGAATTCCAGGTGTTAGCTCCAAAGATCATGTTTTTGGAGGTCAGAGAATTGCACTATGAAATCTGTCTTTTTAAAGGAGGATCCTGGTAGCATTTTGGTACTTAGTTTTGATTTCACTCCACTGTGTCAGAGAATGCTGACTCCTGGAACATGTGTAAATTCATCGTGGCTATGCTAAGTCCTCATTCCTGAATACTTCTAACATAGTGTTTTCTTTAAATTATATTTAAGGAGAAATGGTAAGATTCTCTTAAAATTAAAGGTTAACCCCAGATAGTGCAATGTATGCTGATTAATACTAGGGATCCTGCAATGCATGCATTTCTAAGTATTTGATTAGGATTGGAGAGAGATTTAGCCTTATAAATCCACTAGCAAAGGAAAAACTGCTTTTAAAGGTGCAATCATGGGGTTTTTCAAAAGGACCTCTGTTGGGGCTATTGATTATTATTTTATAAGTTTGAATTTTATAGGCACATCATCTCAGGAAGAATTAATGAGATTTAAAGACCTGACCTTGGAAATTCTAAATCTCTAAATAGGGCTTGGGGGAGGGGATGAGAGAAGGACAAGTAAGAACATTTGTTAGAGGCCACCAGATGCTGACATATGCTTTGATTTAATATAGGAAGTGATAGGGAGGTATTTCATTCAAAACCCGGAAGGAGGAAATAGGCAATTAGAGTACATGGGTGGTCTGAGGAGAGGAATAGCAACTGCCAAATTAATTAATTTGCTCAGGGAATAAGGGACCACTGGTGAGTCACTAGCTCCAAGTAGGGCTTGCTTTGTTGTAAAGACATCATTTCAACACTCAGAGATGAAGACACGGGCCTTTAAAAAACTACCTCTCCCATCTTTTTCATGTTGTTCCCTAAATTTTCTGGGTCCCCAGACTTCCCTGAATTGTCTGGTATCATAGAAATAGTCTTAGCCTGTTCTAACTGGACTTGACTATGAAGTATAACACTGGGACCCTCAGATTAGGCCAGAATCATGGAAAGCGCTGCACGTCTGCAGGGCCGCCCCCTGGGCCTGGCCTGGGATTCCGAGTGGTCCCGTCAGAACCCCGCCAGATTCTAAAAACCCAGATTCTAAAAGACAAGCTGCATTTCTCATTGTTTTCCTCTCCTTCGGTCAGGACTCTAGAGTACATGTTGAATAATAACTATGCAAGAAATTGCCAGCATGAGCCCGCCTTATTACAGATGAACAGTTCATCGCTAATGTATTTAACTCAAGTTCTTCTTGTTCTAATGAATTAACTGCACTTAAGTGGCCTGCAGCTGAGAGCTTGTTTAGGGAAAATGGCTCAGATACAAATCCCATCTGTAATCACCCCTTTGAAACATTTAATACTAGTGCAATATTTAAATAAAGGATTCTTTCCCATTCCATTGTCAGACGTCTTAAGGTAATGTAAACATTTGTGATTTTTTAAAAATATGGAGATAGGCAATGCATGTAGTTAACACATTAGGAATAAGTAAAAACAAATATAAAAGGCTTCTGTAATTGGGATCTCTTTTCTCCTTCAGGATGTAAGCGCCGTGTTCCTGTGTAACTTAACTATTTCACCAAAGAAAATTCCAGCTGATGACTATATCTACAAGGCACAAAATCATATTGTAGATCAGTTCTAAATCCTGCAAAGTCAAACAACCACTATTTGATTTATCCACAGTTTGTAGAAAGTAGATACACAAGTCTAAAGTGATTCTTGGGAGTTAATATCAGAAGTGCCATAAGATCATGTATCGTGCAGTTCATCATGTGGTGATTTGAGCAGCATTTGGGAGCCCCCTGTCACTTCACTGAAGGAAAGCCTATAAATAAACACTGCTTAAAGTGCTTTCCCTATGAGCTAACAATGTCAATAATGTCTAGAGAGAGCCACAGTCCTACTGCAACTTCCCTTGGCCAGTCAGTAGACACAAGAGTCCTCACCTGCAGTCTTTTGGCTGTAAGAGGACTCAGCCAGACTATCCTGACCTTGAGTGTGAAAAGGACTCACTATCAAATGCTGAAGCTTTAATAAGACACAGACACATAGATGCTACTCAAAAATCGGCCAAGACCTTAACAGAACACTGCACCAGGTTTAATTTCGTATGTGAAAAGAGATGTTTGGAAATTGGATGGAGTCCAGAGACAAAAATAAGAGAGATAATTAAATGGTAGGGGAATAATGGTTTCTAAAAAAAGTCTAAAGAGATCAGGATTTTTTATTCTGAAGGAGTTGGGAGCTAGAAAGTGTTTTTTTTTTTTAAATTATGTTCCTTTTTTATATCAAAATATTATAAAGGTAAATTGAGAGGTTGTAGATGGAGATAGTGCATAATATAAATGAGTTTATAGAGAGCATAAGGAAAATGTATTCTCTGATTTGAAAGTTTTCCAAATGCAGGAAAAGGCCACTGAGGGTGAGAAGGATGATTTTTTCCTGTTTGAAAATCACCAGTCTCAGAAGCAGGATTGGCACTGCCTGGGCCATCTCCACAATTAACTTTTGGTTTTATTTCAGTTTGAGTATAATTTCTCTAGACTCTTATTATTCATGCTCCCTACCAGAGACTCACTGATTATGATTTTTTTTTCTAGTCCTGCTTGCAGGATAATTTTTTCCTGCTAATTTTTATGCACTTAACATATTGGGTTCAAAATATCTGATGTAGCTTTATGAAGTATGGGCTTCCGAATTTCTGCTTAGCTACTCTTGCTCAGTACAAATCATCTATTTCTGAACACCAGCCCCCTTCATTTTTATACACTGCAGACTAACAACAGAAATATCTTTAACTTGCTGGCCAACTAAATTTCCTTTCTGACTATTCTTGCCAAGGAGATAGATACAGACTGTAAAAGTATTAGTGATTAATTCAGCCTGCCCTACATAATTAAATTCTCACTTAGGTAGAGGTCTTTTGACAAAACCATTATATAATGTAGTTAAATAGTTTTCATAAATGAGGAAAGAAAAGGATTAATTTCTCTTTCTTTGGGTGAAAGGTGCGTCAAAATCACTCTGAATAAAAGATGTATATGTATTTATAAAACATTTGTTGAATGAATGAACACATGAATGAACGGAGTGCTTTTGAAAATCATGTCTTAAATACCAAAAATTACTATCCAATTACATACTATGGTGAAAATTTCATATTGACCATTGTCTTGATTCTGCCTGTTCTCAGTGGGTCACCAGATCATTCTCAAAATCAATAAAGACATTTTTTTTCCATCTTGAATTGATAGTCAACTCCACCTTCCTTCTACCCATAACCATGAGCCACAGCAGTCAAGAATATATGGCTAGCATTGAAAAATCACTCTATAGAGATAGCTCAAGTGTAATTCCATAAATAATGAATCAAAGACTCCCACTGTATCTCTTGTACATTATTGAATCATTGCACACTTTAAATTGCTCTGTGGTGTGTTTAACAAATCTTTAACCATGTCCCAAAGTATTACTCATAATTTAGTCTGAAACACTTAGCAATTTCATAAAGTTTTGCATTCTGGCTCTAAAGTGAGCCTTTAGAACAGAACTGAAATGTTAAATGTGTTTTATGTAAGTAGAAGTGATGTGAATTCATACATTAATAAACGTTTTTATACTTCTTTCTATTTAACCATTAATGCTTTTTTCCTGCATGGCCATTAATTTTTGTTGTAGCCAACAGATATTAAGCCCCTTCCTGCTCACTTATAATGAAGCCTACAGACACGATAGAATAAAAGAAAATGGAAGAAGCTTTCATTCAGACCTGCTTGGTGTCTTGGAATGGCTGAATGTTACTGTTAATAACCTTGCAAGGGTAGAACTCAGAATATGAAGAAAATTTTACTGTCACTACTTGCTGGCTAGGCAAGCTCTCCCATACGGGTTGAAAAGATAAATTATTTTAGAGAAGAGGGCAGATGCCAGAAGCCATCATGAAATCATGTGTCTATCAAGCAAGCACTAAGCTGATTCTCTCCTCTGCTTCCTTTTCCCTGTTTCCTTTTCTGTCACCTTCTTTTCATTCTGAGCCAACTTCACATCTTCTTTTATCCCCCTCCTCACCAACTTCCTTTCCTGAGGTGTTGATTGTCAGCAGATCCAGCCCCTCTGACTGGACGCACCTGTTCCTTTTGTTTCTGCTCCATGCAGACAAGGTGACGAAAGAGGAGTAGGAGTAGAGAGAATTATGCCTGAGATCTGTCCCATTGTTCTCTCTCCATCTACTGCACAGCTTGCTTCTCATGCTCTAATCTACAGTCTTAATTTGGAAACCATCTCGTGTTTGCTTCTGTGAATAAAAGTTTAAGGCAAAAAAAATTTGAAAACTTTTTTTTATAGAATTTTACACAAGGTTTATGAAAACACTTTAGTCTCTTAACATAAGGTGGTATATTTAACATAGTATATTCATTTTCTCCCACTGCATAACAATTGCATTCATTATCTTGCAGTTTCCATGGGTAAGGAGTCTGGGGCTCACTTAGCTAGGTCCTCTGCTCAGGATCCCACAAGGCTACAATCAAGGTGTCAGCCAGATTGGGGGTCTTATCTTCCAAGCTTATGTTGTGGTTGGCAGAATTCATTTCCTTGTGCTTGTAGGAATGAGACCCTTAGCTCCTAAAAGACACCCATCCTCCTCCCCCATTAGAAATTTAGCACATGGGGAAAAAAAAAAAGAAAAGAAATTCACCACATGGCACTTGGATTCTCAATTGCCAGCAGGAGAGCCATTCTCTAACTTCTCTTTTTTCTGAGCTATAGCCCCACTTTTAATGGCTCACCTGAAAAGGTCAGGCTCACCCAGAATAATCTCCTTCTTGATTAACTTAAAGCCAATTAATTAGGGGTCTTAATTACATTTGCAAAATCCCTTATCTATGCCATATAACATAACAGAATCATGCGAATGATATCCCATCACTTTTGCATCTTCTATTTGTCAGAAGCAAGTCATAAGAGAGAGGATTCCACACGCAAGAGGGAGGGGGCGGGATTCTACAAGGGTGTGGGTCATTGGAGGTCATTTATAGTTCTGTCAACCACAGGTAGGAATCAACACATTCAACAGTTTCCTAATTTTTTTTCCCCTACCCATTCTTTCAGTAGTTGCCCCTTCCCAAAAAAAGCCTTGTCAATTATTTCCACCTTTCACATCAAGAGTGACTTCAATTTCCATTTCTATAACCTCTCCAACATACTATCCTCATATGTCTTTCTTTCCTTTACTCAGTTCTAAAGATTTTCCTGAGCATGACTCAAGCTGTATGCTTTCTTTGTCCTAATCTTCATTATCAACCAGGAACCAGAACTGTATCAAATTAGAAACCTTAAATGCAGACATCCCACTCTCTCACCTCAGACTGTTATCAGTCAAGCTCATGTCCTCACTCCAACAACATTTACTCTGGCTGTGGATAGGCAATGGACTCATGACTGTCCTGTTGTCTCCTGGATTATCAGCCACCTATTGACCTACTCATTTCCCTAACTAGTTTTACTACTTAGTTTATTACCTCAGTTGCTTTCTCAGTGGCATCCTCAATTACTTTGAAACTCAGTATTTCCACTGTACCTTCCCTTCATAAGCTTAACCTTATAATACCTTCAAAGCCCTAGACTACTTAGCATTGGTGAAGAAAAGGAACAAAGTGTGCCCTTTCAAGTCATTATAAACTTACAGGAGGCAAGGCTCCTAATTATCTTACACTTAAAGTTTTTATTTGATCTCTCTCCCACTCCTCTCAGAGTGTCTTTGGTATTCTGTTCAAGAGTCTTACCCAACTCCCATATCCTTTCATCTAAAACCAAATGTCCTATGTCTCACATAGAAAGTTGAAGCCTTCAGGAACAAAAAGCCTGTTCTTCCCACCACTTACAAAATGTATCTTTAACCTTGCTTCTTGCCAGCCATGTCCCTTAAGATCAATGATTATCTACTTTCTCATCATCGTAGTCAACTTTCCTTCACTTCTTAATCCTTAACTTTTTTTATATGAATAAAGAAGCAGGTAGGTAAATACCTACCAAATGAGAACACAGCACACCCCATCTTTCCTATTACCATAGCTCTATCTCTTGTTCTCATCATAACTTATTGAGTCTATGGAAATAACATCTTAACTAGACTTCCTGTATTCACCACTGCTAGAATAATACATATAAACTAAAAATATCATTATGTTACTGCTTAGAGACCTTCAGTAATTCCCCTTGGCTTCTAAAACAAAAGTACCTCCTTAGAGTTGCATACGGCACTTTCTAGATACAAGTTTTCTTCCAATACTCCAGTACTTTCTTAACCATTCCTGTCCTCTCACTTTATATCTTACTGCTAATGAACATCACCCTTCAGGTTGAATTTTGTGGGAAATGACAGTATTTGTTGAAAATATGTGTTGCCCTTCCTTGTGAGAAGGTTATACATTCCAACTCCATTATGTTAGGCTTGATCGTATGACTTTCTTTAGACAATACAATGTGGGTGAGAGTGGAAAGTACCACTTCAAACCAGAATCTTTAAGAGCTACCATGTCTTTCAACCATTCACTCTTTTCCCTTCTGCCATTAGGCTGGCACATTCCAGATGGGGGATGCTCCTTCAAGCTTGGGTCCGAAAATAAAGAGGATGTAGAGTGCAGTCCCAACCCATTACCAATGAACATGAATATAAGTGAGAAACTTTAATTATTGAGATCCATTAAAGTGTGGGGGTTGTTTCTCATTGTAGCAGTATCTAGAGAGATTGGACTGATATGAAAATGGGATCCTCCATTTAAAAAGGAGCTAAAATATGTACCTTTGGGTTTTGGGCCACATGGTAGGAGTTGGTGGAACTGAGGAAACATGTTTTGTCACTATTCTTCCAGCTTGTGTAAAACCATAACCTACAATAACTCAGAAGGCAAATAATGCACCTCATAAACTTATGGCTTTAGGGAAATAAAGAGAGAAGAAGAATATTGGTGTCATGATCACTATTGGCTGTATTTGACAAAATACTGTAGGAAAGGATGAGCTCATAAAAGAACCAATTGATTTGACCATAATTGAGAGGAATAGAGAAAATCCAGAGATTATGAGACTTGCAGAGTTTGAATATGCAACTGAATGCCATTTTCAACTAGTAAGATATAAAATCTAGAAGATCTGTGGATACCAAGGGCCAATTAAAACAGCCTAATGGCGCAGTCCAAATTTAGGGTACTGCCAACAAAGTTTGCTGAAATTTCTGAATTGTATGGAGAATATAGTCAATCTTGGGCCCCAAAGATTTTACAGCTAGGAAGCAGGCTGAGATGCTATTGAGCCTCTAAGAAAACTACTCTCAAGCATCATCTTCAGATGTAGCCAATGAGAACAGAAGGAAGAAAAAGACCCTTCCAAAGATGGAGCCAAAGGTTATAGACATGATGAACTGAAGAGCTTTTCCTAGGTTGTAAATCTTGGGAAGAATTTAATTCAGATCTCCAGAGTAGGAACCACTTACAACATCTATCTACCCTGTGGAATTTTTGGATTGATGTAGATGAGCAAGTGATGAGTGTCTTATTTCTTCTCCCTTCCAAAGAAGAGGGTTTATTTTAGTTATAATTTCCCTGTTCCACTAGTGCACACTGAATATGTGAGGAAATATAATTTATCTCCTTAAGTTCACAGGTCACTGTGTAAGAAGAGCCACATGAAGATTTGCTAGAGACTAGGAAAAGACCCTAGATTTTGAATCTGAGAATTTTTGGTTGTCTCCTTTAGAAAGATGGGAGAGTGAGTGAACTTAGTGTACAGAAGGGAGGAAAGAGAATATCTGTGATCAAGACACTGTTGTTTATTTTATTTGTTTGAAATATTTACTATCCCTCCATGTAGATGTTTATACATCCCCACTTCACTGAAGTCAGGCATAGCCATGTGACTTTCTTTGGTCAATACAATATGAGAGGAAATGAATCCTTTGATTTTCCCAAGTACCTTTAAGAGTCATTGTGTCATTTGGCTATTTGCTCTTCTCTCCTTTGAGGCAAGTTATATCTTTGGGAAGGACTGATTTTACAATCTGGGGCTTGGAATGAAGATTTGAAAGAGAAATGCAGCCAAATACAATGGACATTAATATAATTAAAACAAGCCTATGTTGAGACTTTGCAATATGTGTTAGGATATTCTAAAAGTGTTGATTTATATACTCTCTCTGTTACTTCTCCTTGTTTCCAACTCAGTTCCTATTGTTCTTTTGAGTCCTTATTTCATGCATATTATTTAATGCTTAACTCAGTTTAGAAAGGTGTTTTTTTTTTTTTTTTTTTTTTTTTTTAAACTCCCAGGCTGGGAGAAAAGCCTGTATAGACTTCCATAGCACCTGTGTGTATCTGTACTTCTAAAATGACCAAAAATATGAAAAATGTCAGTTATGCAAAAACAGGAAAAATGGTCTTACTCTGCACATTACTTACCTAAAATAGTATAGTGCCTGTGATGGCTTTGTGTTGTGTCAATTTGCTAGGCTGAACTGTATTTTCTGGAATTTACTTTTTTGTAGATTTCCTGCTAGGGTGGGCCATGGGGGGGCTGGGATCCTTGGGAAGTTTGGAAAGCAGAAGAAGAGCAGCGGCCACTGTGCAGCTTACACACATTGATGTCTGTTGATGTACCTTGCTGGCATGAAGTAGCAGCTGGGCCTGTAATTGTTCTACCTATCCCTGAATCCTCCTTCAGCTTCTTCAATTCCTAGGCCAGATGTGAGTGTGCAGAGGTCTGTAATGAAGGGTCCTGACTGCTGTAAGATAACCTCATCACCAGGGTCAGAGGAATAAGAACAAATTTGAGATTCAGTCTGTTTTTGGAGGTGGTGGTGGTGGGGTCCTAGCTATTCATGCTTGTGGATTCTAGTCTGCTTGTGATCTTTCCTCCCTGTTTGTCCTATGGACTACAAGTTCCAGGATCAGATACAGAGACAAAATACTCTTATTTTTTTAATTTTTTGTTCAAGTATAATTAACATACAGTGTTATATTAGGTTCATGTGTACATTATAATAATTTAACAATTATATATGTTTCTCAGTGCTCATCCAGATGAGTATATGCTTAATCCCCTCTATCTGTGTCACCTACGCCCTCATTCACTGTCTGGCAATTACCATTTGTTCTCTGTATTTAAGAGTCTGTTTTTTAATTTGCCCTTTTTTTGTTTTATTTCTTAAATTGCACATGAGTGAAATCCTATGGTATTTGTCTTTCTCTGTCTGACTTACTTCTCTTAACATTATACCCTCTAGGTCCATCCATGTTGTTGTAAATGGCAAAATTTCATTCTTTTATATGGCTAGGTAATATTCCCCCCTCACATCTACTTTATCCATTCATCTTTGGATGGACACTTGAGTTGTTTCCATATCTTGGCTATTGTAAATAATGTTGCAATAAACATAGGTGTGCACATTCTTTTCAAATTAGTGTTTTTGTTTCCTTTGGGTAAATACCCAGTACTGGAATTACCGGATCATATGGTAGATCTATTTTTAACTTTCTGAGGAGCCTTCATACTGTTTTCCAATGCAGATGCACCAGTTTGGATTCCCGCCAACAGTGCACAAGGGTTCCTTTTTTTCCACATCCTCACTAACACTTGTTATTTCTTGTCTTCTTTTATTTTAGCCATTCTGACAGGTGTGTGAGGTGATATCTCAGTGTTGTTTTAATTTGTATTTCCCTAGTGATTACTGATGTTGAGCATCTTTTCCTGTGTCTATTGGCCATCTGTATGTTTTCTTTAGAAAAATGTCTATTCAGGTCCTCTGCCCATTTTTTAATTGGATTATTTGTATTTTTGGTGCTGAGTTGTGTAAGTTCTTTATTTACTTTAGATATTAATCTCTTATCAGATATATCATTTGAAAACCTTCTCCCATTCTGTAGATTGTCTTTTTGCTTTTCTGATGGTTTCTTTTGATGTGTAAAAGCTTTTTATCTTGGTATAGTCCCAAAAGTTTAATTTTGCTTTTGTTTCCCTTGCCAGAAGAGACATAACTTGAAAAATCTGTCTATGGCTGATGTCAAAGAAATTATTGCTTATGTTTTCTTCTAGGAATTTTATGGTTTCATGTCTCACATATAGGTCTTTAATCTGTTTTGAGTTCACTTTTGTGTATGGTGCAAAAGAGTGGTCCAGTTTCAGCATTTTGCATGTAGCCATTCAGTTTTCCCCACCATTTGTTGAAGAGATTGTCTTTTTCTCATTGCATATTCTTGCCTCATTTGTTGTAGATTAATTGATCACATGGGTTTATTTCTGGCCTCTTTATTATTGATCTATGTATCTGTTTTTGTACCAGTACCATACTGTTTTGATTACTACAACTTTGTAGTATGTCTTGAGATCTGGGGTTGTAATGACTCAAGTTTTGTTCTTATTTTTCAAGATTGCTTTGGCTATTTGGGAGTCTTTTGTGGTTCCATACAAATTTTAGGATTACTTGTTCTAATTCCATAAAAAATGTTGGTATTTGGAAAGGGATTCCATTAAAACTGTAGATTGCTTTGAATACTATGGACATTTAAGCAATATTCATTATTCCAGTTCATGAGCAGGAAATATCTTTGCATTTGTGTCATCTTCAATTTCTTTCTTCAGTGTTTTATAGTGTTTAGAGTACAAATCTTTCATCTTCTTGGTTAAGTTTGTTCTTAGGCATTTTATTCTTTTTGGTGCAATTGTAAATGAGATTGTTTTCTTAATTTCTCTTTCTACTGCTTCATTATTAATTTATAGAGCTGCAACAGATTTCTGTATATTAATTTTGTATCCTGTGACTTTACTTAATTCATTTATCAGTTCTAGTAATTTTTTGGTAGTCTTTAGGGTTTTCTATATATAGTATTACGTCATCTTCAAATAATGAAAGTTTTACTTCTTCCTTAGTGACTTGGATGCTTTTATTTCTTTTTGTTGTCTGATTTCTATGGCTAGGACTTCCAATACTGTGTTGAATAAAAGTGGTTAGTTAGATGGACATCCTTGTTTTGTCAGGGGAAAAGCTCTCAAATTTTCACCATTGAATATGATGTTGACTGTGGGTTTTTCATACATGGCCTTAATTATGTTGAGGTATGTGCCCTCTAAACCATCTTTGTTGAGAATTTTTATCATGAATCATTGTTGTACTTTGTCAAATACTCTTTCTGCATTTATCAAAATGATCATATGGCTTTTATCTTTTCTCCTGTTGATGTGATGTATCACACTGATTGATTTACAAATATTGAACCACACTTGCATCCCAGGAACAAATGCCATTTGATTGTGGTGAGTGATTTTTCAAAAATGTATTGTTGGATGCAGTTTGCTAACATTTTGTTGACGATTTTTGCACCTATGTTCATCGGAGATATTGGTCTGCAGTTCTCTTTTTTTATAGTGTCTGTAATCTGGATTTGGTATCAAGGTAATGTTGGCCTTGTAGAATGAATTTGGAAACTTATCTCCTCCTATTTTTTGGAATAATTTGAGAAAAATAGGTATTAACTGTTGAGTTAGAGATAAAGCCACATAACTGATCACATGTGTAACACTTTAACCTGAACAAAGTGATTGATGATTTATATTTTCCTATACTCTGTAAGCTCCTTGAGGGCAGGAACTTATTTTGTTATTCATTTCTATGTTCTTAAAGCATCTGTAGTACATTGTATTACATCTAGTACATTGTTTTGCACATAGTTGATGTTCAATAAATGTTGGCACACTCAGTTTATTCCCATTATGGTATGTATCACATTCTTTATTTCTGTATTTATTTACTTACTTTTCATTTATTGTCTCCCACAAATAGAAAGCTAGACAGTGAAGGAACTTGTCTACCTTGTTTACAACTATTAACTAGTCCTTTGAACAGTGTCTGACTGTTAATAACTTAACAGGTATTTATTAAATGGATAAATGTCATATATAAAAATATCTGGTGTGCAGTAGGTGCTCAATAAATTATACATAAACAATGAATCTTGGAACACTGAAAAAAATTTAAAAATATCTTTGAGAAATGTGCAGCTTCAAAGTGAGAGAAAACTCAGTTAATTTCCTTTCAAATCAGCCTCTTTCCCCATTTATAGAAGAAGAAAATTCCTTGTAAGAGGAATACATTTTAGAACTTGAGGAACATCCATCAGAAAAATGGCGTAGGCATTGCTATTTTTCTCTAGCCTTAAAAACAAACAAACAAAAAAAACCAAAAAACTAATGTAGCACTAAAGATGTCTGCTTGAATGACACAAAGCATTATCCAAAGCACAGGGTGTATCTAGAAGGTAGGTTTAGACATACTGTAATATGATTACATTGTTTTGAAGTTTCATTACTTTTTCATCTGAATTAATATGAAACCTAGAATATTAATACAATGAAGATTGGCAGTTGATGACCCTACAGAGGCTGCTCCAAGTTGCTGATAAAACATGGACTGTGGTACATCCAAATCTCAGAGTCATTGGTAGTTGTCTTGTCTATAATCAGGATTTGCAGGTGATGGTACATGGACTGTTCTGTGGTCATTGTTATTCAATGCCATCATCTACCATTGTCTGTAATCATAAGTGGGCTATCTCATCTATCAAATCTCCCCTTCCTCTTCTCACAGTATCTGGAAGATCAGCAGAGCATGTAAAATCACCATTTTACTCAGTCCTTCAGTGGGTGCTGCTTCTGGCTCTTGAGAATTCTTACTTTCCCCACCACTACCCATGACAATTTATAGCCCACTCTGCATTTGACTTTTGCAAATATCTTCCCTCAGATATAATGAGACCCCCTGGTGCTGAAAGGTGAAGGGGGTTTTGAGTAATGCCATTTCCTTTTTTGATGCTTTCATGCCTGAGTGCCGTGTGGAAGATTTAATACCAACTCTATTCCTCTGATGCATATGACAATATAATATCCTCTAATTGCATCTGTTATGTCTTTGTACAAGAAGGAAAAATATTCGTTACAGCAGGACTACAAAATTGCACACATTACGACTGAATAGTCAGGTATTAAAATAGGTTTTCTTGCTTGTTAGGGAAAAGAAGAAACTGGAAATTGTTTTTATTTTTATTTGGCATTTTATGTACTATGGGCCTGAAGGACGTGGATGGGTAATTTTACAGGTGTTCTAAGATACATGGTTCATGGATATTTGATAGGAGTACCTTGGGATGCCAAAGTTCTTTCAAGTAAACAATGAAATAAATCTATGTTATTTTTAGTGCTAGTAAGGAGAAAGTTAAAGGGTGATTGAATTGCCTTTTTTTTTATGAAAAAGAAAAAGAAAAACAAAACAAAACAACATCTGTTTGCTTTTTACCGCCTTTAGCCATCCAGAGTTTTGCTAAATCCATGTAGTATTTAGTTTAGTGCATTTTGTCAACATATGCAAATATCTGGCTGCATATCTATCCAAATTTGACCATTTGTAAGAGCTGTGTCATTTGCAGAATGCCAGGCCCTCCATGGCCACTAAGTAAATATAAACCCAAAGCAACTAAAAGTGGTTTTCAATCATTAAAACATACCATTTATTAAGCATCCACTTGTCTTTCCATGTGCAGACTCATTTCCTTTATTTCTGCTTCTAAGGAAGTCATCATTTTCAGTAGCCAATAATGGCCCAGACCAGCTGATAAATGACAATGGACTTATAAACAAATAAATAGCTTTTGTTTTATGTAAAGATGGTGTTGCCATGATCCTGAGAAATGTCCTGGTAATGTTCCTTCCTGCACAATCATCCTTGCAGAAAGACAAATGATAACACTCATATCTCAATGCCTGAATCAAAATTTCATTCCTCTAAAACTGGGCCTTCTAGATGGGAATACAGCATGCTATCTTGGTCTCACAATACATGATGCATCAACAAACCCAGGTATGTTAGGCTCCACAGTGGAAAAAAGAAAAGGAGTCTGTGGGAGTGGGCCCACAGACTCCTTTTCTTTTTTCCACTGTGGTGCCTAACATTTTGCATCTGGATATACAAAACACCTATTAACTTGTATTTTTGAGTAAAGACTACATTGATGCTCAACACCACTTAATCATCAGGGAAATACAAATCAAAGTACAATGAGATATCACCTCATACCTTTTAGAATGACCTTTTTCAAAAAGACAAGACATAACAAGTGTTGGTGAGGATGTGGAAAAAAGGGAACCCTCATGTACTCTTGGTGGGAAGGTAAATTGGTGCAGCCAATGGATGGAAAACAGGATGGCATTTTCTCAAAAAATTAAAAATAGAACAACCATATGATCCTGAAATGCCACTTTCTGGGTATTTGTTTGAAGAACACAAAAACCCTAACTGGAAAAGATACCTACACCACCATTTTGCCCCTCCTCCTCACCATGTTCACTGCAGCATTACTTAAAATAGCTGAGATATGCAAACAACCTAAATGTTCATCAGCAGATGAATGGATAAAGAAGATGTGATATGTGATATGTTTATCTAATGGGATATTATTCAGGCATAAAAAAGAATGAAATCTTGCCAATGCAACAAGATGAGTAGACCTTGAGGGCATTATGCTAAATGAAATAAGTCAGAGAAAGATAAATGCCATGTGATTTCACTTATACGTGGAATCTAAACAAAACCAAAAAATAAAATAAGCCCCAACCACAAACTCAGAGAACAGACTGGTGGTGGCTGGGGTTGGGGGTGGGGGGAAGCACAAAATGGGTGAAAGTGGTCAAGAGGTACAAACTTCTAGCTATAAAATAAGTAAGTCATGGAGTTGTAATATATAGCATGGTGACTAAAGTTAATAATACTGTACTGCATAACTCAGTCTCAGGAGACTGAGAGAGTAAATTTTAAAAATTTTCTCACAAGAGGGTTTCCTGGGTGGCATAGTCAACTGAGCTGCTGACTCTTGATTTTGGCTCAGGTCATGATCTCCAGGTCTTGGAATCATCTTGGGGTTCTGGGATCGAGACCTGTGTCAGGCTTCCCATTCAGTGGGAAGTCTGCTTGAGGATTCTCTTTCTTTCCCTTTGCCCCTCCCTCTGCTCACAACTCTCCCTCTCAAATAAATAAATAAAATAAATAAATAAATTCTTATCACAAGAAAAAAATTTTTATGATTGTGTATGGTGATGGAGGTTAACTAGACTTATAGTGGTGATTTTACAATATGTATCCATATTGAATCATTATGTTGGACACCTGGAACTAACATAATGTCACATGCCAATTATACCTCAATGAAACAAGAATACATTTTACAATGCACACACAATGTAAATAATAAAATAAATAGCTATCTTATCACTAATTTTGTTATTGAGTTCACTCTCAGTGTTAGAACTACACAGAAATACACAATATGCTTGAGAAGGAGCAAAATATGGTTCAGTTTACTAGTGTCTTCTTGGTCCTAGGAGACTTTATCAGTAAGAGTATATCTTACACTGTCGGTGGGAATGCAAGTTGGTACAACCACTTTTGAAAACAGTGTGGAGATTCCTTAAAAAATTAAAAATAGAGCTTCCCTATGACCCTGCAATTGCACTACTTGGTGTTTACCCCAAAGATACAAATGTAGTGAAAAGAAGGGTCATCTGTACCCCAGTGTTCATGACAGCAATGGCCACAATCGCCAAACTGTGGAAAAAACCAAGATGCCCTTCAATGGACGAATAGATAAGAAGGATGTGGTCCATATATACTATGGAGTATTATACCTCCATCAGAAGATGAATACCTAAATTTTGTATCAACATGGATGGGACTGGAAGAGATTATGCTGAGTGGAATAAGTCAAACAGAGAGAGTCAATTATCATATGGTTTCACTTATTTGTGGAGCATAAGGAATAACACAGAGGACATGGGGAGATGGAGAAGAGAAGGGAGTTGGGGGAAATTGGAGGGGGAGATGAATCATGAGAGACTGTGGACTCTGAATAACTGAGGGTTTTGGAGGGGCGGGGGGTGGGAGGTTGGGTGAGCCTGGTGGTGGGTTTTAGGAGGGCATGTATTGCATGGAACACTGGGTGTGGTGCATAAACAATGAATTCTGGCACACTAAAAAGAAATTTAAAAAATAAACAAAAATTTAAAAAATAGTATATGCAGAGCCGTAACATATTTCTCTTGCCTTAACATGAAGCATTAGAATAGAACTAGGTGACAGAAAGAAATGTAAAATGTAACAACTTTTATAAGCAATAATTAAAATCGTGGTTTTTGAGTCTGTGATGGGTGAGAACATCAATTAATACTCTTCAAAAACAAGGGGACAATTACTTCACCCAACCTGACTCCTTCCCCTCATCTTTCTTGGATATAACTAAAAGGTGATTAAATAACAAATTAAGAGCTTTCACACTCAAGATCAATAATTAACTCTGTTATACAGGCCATTTGAGATCGTCACAAAATTAATTGGCCTCCCTTTGTTCACCAGTCAGATTATATCTATGATATCTACAATGGAAATCTCCGTTAGTGTAAAACCCATCCTTTTTTTTTTCCTTTTGCATCAAAAACTAAAAGTACAAGATCATTTGCATGGTGTACAAGGCCTTCCTATTACATGTTCTGATCAGAATCCACCTCGTGATTGCTAATTTTGCTCCTTTATGAAATATGTACCAAGACTAGAAGTTCATGCTTCAAGTTTTCACTTCTCCCACTATAACCAGGCCCTGGAAAAATGTTAAGTAAATTTAGTATGTCCTTGTACTTTCTTTCCTTCCAGAGTCCCACTTGAAATATTTTTCCCATCACCTAGGTTCACTTGTTCTATAATGAAGTCCTCACTGTTAGCTGTCAATTTGACACAGTGACAAGGGAATTAAAGAGTCATAGACTTTTAGAGCCAGAAGAGAAATTAGAGCCTATCAGGCCTTCATTTTCAGATGAGGTTACTGAAGTCTAGAGTGCTAATGACAGCTAGTAGCAAAGTTAAGATTAGAAACTGTGTTTCCTGACTCCAGGATGAAGGTGCCATCTGTTAAATGATGTAGTCACATATGACCCAGTGTGACAGCAGGGTTAAGTTCTCCTACTAATGTTACCAAGTCAAAAGGATTTAGTATTTAGCTTTGTTCTATTCAAGACCAATGATCTGAGCACATCTGTATTAGTCTTCAGAATATGAAACATCTCACTTTCTGCTAATAAAGTTCTGAATTGCCCATCTGCTGTTGTTTCATTTATTCAATAAATATGTAACAAATGCCTACCCAAAAGTGCACTAGGTACTGAAAAATGCAGAAATAAATTGTGCACTTCCTATTTTGAGATAGCTTGGAAGACGACTAAGACAGGAGATGGCTTAGATAACTTTGGAGCCAAAGAAGTAAGGAATTGAAATAATCTATGCCTGATGGAATCAATTTTATTGTTTATTTTTTCAATAGAAAAGATGTGGTCTTATGAGAAGCATGAAGGTCAAGCTGGAAGCTTGAGGAAAGAGGAGGATCTATCTGTTTTTGAAGAATGAGAAAGGGCACAGTAGAGATGAATTAAAGGATTACCAGGCAGAGCTGTTCTCTCTACCCTGAAAGAGGATGGGGGAAAAAATGGACTTCATTGTGAAGTCTATTATATTGATATTGTAAGTCCAAGTGCATTGCCAAGGAAGTCTAATGTACAGCCATATAACAAAGGAATCTTTTCAAAGCTTGAGAGAGCACATCGAAATGTTTAGTCATGAGTTCCAAGCAGATGAGAGAAGAAATGGAATTGAGAAGATTTATCAGGAAGTAGGAGAAAAAAGATTCAGAGTCAGAAATCAATAAGAGCTTCAATGAAAGAATGTGACGAAATTGAGAGAGGGGTGTAGTAGAAAGGTAATTGTTGTCTAAGAGAGGACAATTTTAGAAGTTGGAGATGATGGCAAATTATGGTTCTCAGAATGGCTCATTGAGACAAAGTAATGGTGAAATACATTTAAGAAGAGGAATTCGTGGAACTGTACAATAGGGAACTGAATAGCCCATTAATGTGACCTGGACACACACTCAGAGCATTAGGAGAACAATGTGTGACCTGGATGCTGGTGGATGTCAACACAGAGGACAGGAAGAAAGTGTGCTTATCTGTGTCCTGTCCTGAGCCCTGGAATATGAGGTAAGTGAGAGCTACATTCTAGTAATAGATGAGTAGATAAATGAACAACATATTTTAAGGTAGTGACAATGGTTATAAAAACAAGGCAAGGTAGTGAAATTAAGAATGTCTGCATGAAGGACCTATCAGAAAAGGCACAATTCTAAGGAGGTTACATTTCATCTGAGGTATGAGAATACAGCCATGCTAGGAGTTGGGGAAAAACATTTTAGGCAGAGGTAAAAATGTGTACAAAATCCCTGAGGCAGGAAAGTGATGTGTTTCAGGAGGAAGACCAGCATGACTGAAATGGAATGAATGAGGAGGAGACAGTTAAGAGGTAAGGTTTGAGAAGTGAGGATCAGAATTTTTGAAAGTGTGACTATCCATAAGGAATTTATTTGCCATTCTAGGTACAATTGGAAGGCATTAGCGGTTTCCAGGGAACAGGATTAACTCCAAATTAGGAAGGATTATTAAACAGAAGTGAAAGATCATTGTCTCTAAACGGTAAGCAAAAGGCAAGAAAATACTGTGTCTTCTGTGGGTCCCAAGATATTGAGGGAGGAAGAAGGGGAAGAAGTAGGGGAACACAGAATTAAAAGTCAGGATTAGTTTTCCTCAACCTTCTTGGATATAGAGAATGTCAAAAAATCAGTAATAATCACAGGAGAAGAAAGAACTCGATAAATTCTAAAATCCTTTGGCCTTCATTATTAGGGAATAGGCTCAAGTATGATCCTCCCAAAGATAACCTATACATTTCAACAAGGGACTCATGGAGCCAGAACCCCACATGTGCAGCAGAAAGCATTTGGTGCCAACACGGGAAACATTTTGGAAGCTAAGTGTATTTTTTCACTTACCTTAAATGTAAGCACAGAAGCTTCCACTTCATTCACTCACTGTTGTGGTTGACTCTCCTTCTGTTTCTTCTAGATGCCTGCTCTTGGTTAAGATCAGGTGGTGGGGAGGAGCAAGATGGTGGAGAATTAGGAGACCTAAATTTTGTCTGGTCCCAGGAATTCAGCTAGATAGTTATCAAACCATTCTGAACACCTACAAACTCAATAGGAGATTGAAGAGAAGAAGAGCAGCAATTCTAGGAACAGAAAAGCAACCACTTTCTGGAAGGTAGGACATGCGGAGAAGTGATCCCAGACTGGGGGGGGGGGGGGGGGCGGTGGGGGGGCCGACATTTCCCAGCAAGCAGTAGAGCAGTGGAGCACAAAATTGGAACTTTTAGAAGTCCACTCTACTGAGGGATGTCTCTCCAGACACTAAGCAGGGGGTGGGGAGGGAGTCCTCATGGGGATAGTATGGTCGCAGGACCTGTGAGGGTCACAGAAAGACTGGGGGTACCTGAGAGTGGCAGAGCAACCAGGTATCAGAGTGGGAAAGCCAGCTGCAGAGATGGAGCCGAGGAGGGGTTCTGAGCTCAGGGTTACCTTAAACTGTAATCTGAGGCAGAGTCAGGCTACAATTCTTCGAGCAGGGACCTCACAAAAACGCTTGGTCACAGGCCAGGTGAGCACAGAGTGTGACTGGAGACCAGGGAGATGGGAGTGATTGATTGCTTTTCTCTGAGGGTGCACTGAGGAGTGGGGTCCCGAGCTCTTGGCTCCTCTGGGCTGGAGACTGGGAGGCTGCCATCTTCATTCTCCTCCTCCAAAGCTGTATGGAAAGCATTCAGGGAACAAAAGCTCCCCAGAGCGAACCTGAGCAGATTACTTAGCCTGGCCCCTGACAAGGGCAGTGCAATTCCACCTAGGGCAAAGACACTTGAGAATCACTACAACAGGCCCCTTCCCCAGAAGATCAGCAAAAACATCCTGCCAAGACCAAGTTCACTGATCAATGAGAACTGTAGAACTCCCCTTTTTCCTCTTTCCCATTTTAACCTTTTTAAACTGTTTTATCTTATCAATTCCTTTTTAAAAATCTTTTAAAATTTTCATTGTTATAGTCATATTCTATCCCTTCATTGTATTTAATTTTATTTCTTGTATACATACAAGTTCTTCTTTCTTCAAAATTTTTGGGAGACAATTTCTTCTAACAGACCAATATATACCTTAAATCTAGTATATGGCTTTGTTCTAGTCTCCAGCCTGATCACATTCTTTCCTTTTTACTTATTTATTTTTTCTTTCTTCAATCAACTTATCTTATCAATCCCTTTTTAAAAATCTTTTTTAATTTTCATTATTATAGTCATATTCAGTCCTTTCATTGTGTTTACCCTTATTTTTGTATATATTTACAAGTTTGTCTTTCTTTAAAATTTTGGGAGGCAGTTTCATCTAACATACCAAAAACACCCAAAATCAAATGTGTGGCTCTGTTCTATTCACCAGTCTAGTCTTTTTTTTTTTTTTTTCTCCTTTTTCCTTTCGTCTCCCCACATTATGGGTCTCTTCTGATTTGGTTAGTGTATTTCGGTTAGTGTCTCCCTGGGGTCATTCTTACCCTTTTAGCATTTTGTCTCTTTCATTCATCTATTCTTCTCTGGAAAAAATGGCAAGGCAGAAAAACTCACCTCAAAAAAAAAGAACAAGAGGCAATACTGATGGCTAGGGACCTAATCAATACAGACATTAGTAAGATGTCAGAAATAGAGTTCAGAATGATGATTATAAAGGTGCTAGCTGGGCTTGAAAAAAGCATAGAAGATACTAGAGAATCACTTTCTGGAGAAATAAAATCTCTTTCAGGAGAAATAAAAACTAAAATCTTACCAAGTCAAAATAAAAAAAGCTATTAATAAGGTACAATAAAAAATGCAGTCTCTTGATGTTAGGATAAATGAGGTAGAAGAGCAAATTAGTGACATAGAAGACCAATTTTCCAGCACCATTTATTGAAGAGACTGTCTTTTTTCCAGCTTTGTCGAAGACTATTTCACCATAGAGTTGAGGGTCCATATCTGGGCTCTCTAGTCTGTTCCACTGGTCTATGTGTCTGTTTTTGTGCCAGTACCATGCTGCCTTGGTGATCTCAGCTTTGTAGTAAAGCTTGAAATCAGGCAACGTGATGCCCCCAGTTTTGTTTTTCTTTTTCAACATTTCCTTAGCAATGTGGGGTCTCTTCTGGTTCCATACAAATTTTAGGATTGTTTGTTCCAGCTCTTTGAAAAATGCTGGTGGAATTTTGGTCAAGATGGCATTGAAAGTATAGATTGCTCTAGGCAGTATAGACATTTTCAAATGTTTATCTTCTGATCCATGAGCATGGAATGGTCTTCCATCTTTTTGTGTCTTCTTCAGTTTGTTTCATGAGTGTTCTGTAGTTCCTTGAGTACAGATCTTTACCTCCTTGGTTAGGTTTATTCCCAGATATCTTATGGTTCTTGGTGCTATAGTAAATGGAATTGATTTTCTAGTTTCCCTTTCTATATTTTCATTGATAGTGTATAAGAAAGCAACTGATTTCTGTGCACTGATTTTGTAACCTGACACATTACTGAGTTGCTGTATGAGTTCTAGTAGTTTGGGAGTGGAGTCTTTTGCATTTTCTATATAAAGTATCATGTAATCTGTGAAGAGAGAGAGTTTGACTTCTTCATTGCCAATTTGAATACATTTTATTTATTTTTGTTGTCTGATTGATGTTGCTAGGACTTCTAGTACAATGTTGAACAACAGTGGCAAGAGTGAGTGTCCTTGTCATGTTCCTGATCTCAAAGGGAAAGCTGTCAGCTTTTCCCCATTGAGGATGATATTCACTGTGGGTTTTTCATAGATAGAGTTTATGAAGTTGAGGCATGTTCCCTCTATCCCTATACTTTGAATCGTTTTAATTAGGAAAGGATGCTGTATCTTGTCAAATGTTATTTCTGCATCAACTGAGAAGATCATGTGGTTCTTCTCTCTTCTCTTATTGATTTGTTCTATCACACTGATCAATTTGAAAATGTTATACCACCCTTGCATTCCATGGATAAATCCCACCTGGTCATGGTGGATAATCTTTTTAATGTACTGTTGGATCTTACTAGCTATGACCTTGTTGAGAATCTTAGCATCCAAATTCATCAGGGATATTGGTCTGAAATTCTCCTTTTTGGTGGGGTCCTTGCCTGGTTTGAGGATCAGGGTAATGCTGCCTTCATAAAAGAGTCTGGAAGTTTTCTTCCTGTTTCTATTTTTTGAAACAGCTTTAGGAGAATAAGTATTATTTCTTCTTTGTAAGTCTGGCAGAATTCTCCAGGGAATCCATCAGGTCCTAGGCTCTTGTTTTTTGGGAGGTTTTAATCAATGCTTTAATCTTGTTACTAGATATTGGTCTATTCAGGTTTTCAATTTCTTCCTGATTCAGTTTTGGAAGTTTATAGGTTTCCAAGAATGCATCCATTTTGTCTAGGTTGCTTAACTTATTTGCATATAGCTGTTGATAATAATTTATGATGATTGTTTCTATTTCCTTGGTGTTAGTCATGATCTCTCCCTTTTCATTCATAATTTTATTAATTTGGTCCTCTATCTTTTCTTTTGGATTAGTTTGGCCAATGGATTATTGATCTTATTGATTCTTTCGAAAAACCAGCTTCTAGTTTTGTTGATGTGTTCTACCGTGTCTCTATTTTATATCTCATTGATCTCTGCTCTAATCTTGATTATTTCCCTTCTTGTGAGTGGGGTTGGCTTAATTTGTTGTTGATTCTCCAGTTCTTTAAGGTGCCACCGAGGGATCCTGACCAGAGATCGCTGGGTTCTCGCAGACTCGGGTTGGGAGCGTCTGGACCTGCGGCCGGTCCTAGAGATGACCGGCTGGTGCCACACCAGGCTCTCCCCGGCGCCGGCGGGGGTGCGCCCAGCCCAGCCCAGCGGTGGTGCAGGCAGCGGAAAGCCACGGACTCGGGACCATGGACTGGAGCCCCCGCCGCACTCTGGCACGGGTGGTCACCGGTGGTGGCTGTCCTGGGTCTATGGACTTAGGCCCCTGCCCGTGACCCCCTGATTCCACCCGTTGCCCTTGAAGATCTTTTGCTCTTTTTGGCGCTTTCAACCAGACTCCACGTTGCTGCTGCTCGCCCGTCACAGGGCACACTCGTATCGCGGTATTGATTCCCAGTGGTCGGTTCTGCTGGCTCCCTCCGCCTTCTGTCATCCTCAGCTATCAGTCCGGGCGCTCCCACGACGCTTCACCTCTCCACCGGCGTCGTCTGCCCCCGCAGAGCTCCAGCAGTGTGTCATCCTGCGTCGCAGGCTGGTTTCACGGGTGTGCAGGCTGTCCTGGTAGATAATTAGTTCACTTTAGGGGACTGGTTGAAACAGGGTGTCCTACTTCTCCGCCTTCTTGCCCCTCTCTCCTCCAAAAAGAATAAAATTTTGTAAAAGATAAAAAAAAAAAACAAACCGCACAGTCACTGTAGCAAAGCCCCTCAAAAAGGCTGTGGTGATGCCCTTACAACTGATTCAGGAGCAGGCAGCATCCCCAAATGCTGAGATCCACATCCTGAAGAAGAAAGGCCGGAAGAGAAAGCTGGAGTCCCTGGATGCTTCAGAGTCAGAGGAGAAGGCTGAGGACTGCTGGGAGCTACAGATCAGCCCAGAGCTACTGGCTCATGGGCGCCAAAAAATATTAGATCTGCTGAATGAAGGCTCTGCCCGGGATCTGCGCAGCCTGCAGCGCATTGGCCAAAAGAAGGCCCAGCTCATCGTGGGCTGGAGGGAGCTCCATGGCCCCTTCAGCCAGGTGGAGGACCTGGAACTCGTGGAGGGCATATCCGGGAAACAGATGGAGTCATTCCTGAAGGCGAACATCTTGGGTCTCACCGCGAGCCAGCGCTGAGGCCCCTCCTGACTGCCAGCTCCTTTCCTTCCTGTGCCATGTTTTTGTTTTGTTCTTTAAATCCTCATATAATTGCGTGTCATGTAAATACAATTTTTACTCTGGAAAAAAAAAAAGAGCTGGTGTATTCTGGATTTTTCAATTTTTTTTGAGGGAGGCTTGATGCCTCTTGATAGATAATAAAGAAGCTGAGGAAAAGGAGATAAATAACTACTGGATCATGAGGGAAGAATTTGAAAGATAAGTAATACCATAAGATGAAATAATATTAGAATAATTGGGATCCCAGATGAAGAAAAAAGAGATAGAGGGGTAGAAGGTATAATGGAACAAATTATAGCAGAGAATTTCCTTAATTTGGTGAAGGGAACAAACATCAAAATCCAGGAGGCAAAGAGAACCCCCCTCAAAATTAATAAAATAGGTAACATCCTGTCATCTAATAGTAAACTTACAAGTCTCAGAGACAAAGAGAAAATCATGAAAGCAGCTCTGGACAGGAGGTCTATAATATACAATGGTAGAAAAATTAGATTGGCAGCAGACCTATCCATAGAGACCTGGCAGACCAGGAAAGATTGGCATGATATATTCAGAGCACTAAACCAGAAAATTATGCAGCCAAGAATACTATATACAGCTAGGCTGTCATTGAAAATAGAAAGAGAAATAAAAAAGCTTCCAGGACAAACAAAAACTAAAAGAATTTGCAAACACCAAAGCAAACCTACAGGAAATGTTGAAACCCCTTTCAATATCCTCTTGAAACCCAATTCAGTATCCTCTGAGCAAAGAAAGAGCCTAAAAGTAACAGGCCAGAAAGGAACAGAGACAATATACAGTAACAGTCACCTTCCAGGCAATAAAATGGC
This sequence comes from Enhydra lutris kenyoni, assembly GCF_002288905.1. Taxonomy (NCBI): domain Eukaryota; kingdom Metazoa; phylum Chordata; class Mammalia; order Carnivora; family Mustelidae; genus Enhydra; species Enhydra lutris. Next base: position 33,242,552 of record NW_019154095.1, read on the forward strand.
ACTAAATTCATATCTTTCAATAGTTACCCTGAATATAATGGGCTAAATGCCACAATCAAAAGACACAGGGTATCAGAATGGATTAAAAACAACAACAACAAAACAAGACCCATCAATATGCTGTCTGCTAGAAACTCATTTTAGACCCAAGACACCTCCAGATTTAAAGTGAGGGATGGAAAATAATTTACCATGATAATGGACATCAAGAGAAAGCTGGGGTGGCAATTGTTATATCAGATAAATTAAATTTTAAGCCAAAGACTGTAATAAGAGATGAGGAAGGATATTATATTATACTTAAAGGGTTTGTTCAACAAGAATATCTAACAGTTTTAAATAACTATGCTCCTAATATGGGAGCAGCCAATTATATAAACCAATTAATAACAAAATCAAAGAAATACATCAACACTAATACAATAATAGTAGGGGACTTGAACACCCCCCTCACTGAAATGGACAGATCATCTAAGCAAAAGGTCAACAAGGAAATAAAGGCTTTAAATGACACACTGGACCAGATGGACATCACAGATATATTCAGAACATTCCATCCCAAAGCAACAGAATACACATTCTTCTCTGGTGCAGATTGAACATTCCTCAGAATAGATCACATCCTGGGTCACGAATCAGGTCTCATCCAGTACTAAAAGACTAGGAACATTCCCTGCATATTTTCAGACCACAATGCTTTGAAACTAGAACTCAACCACAAGAGGAAAGTTGGAAACAGCTCAAATACATGGAGGCTAAAAAGCATCCTACTAAAGAATGAATGGGTCAACCAGGAAATTAAAGAAGAATTAAAAAGATTCATGGAAAAAAATCAAATGAAAATACAACTGTTTGAAATCTTTGGGATGCAGCAAAGGCAGTCTGGGGAGGAAAGTATACAGCAATATAAGCCTTTCTAAAGAAACAAGAATGGTCTCGAATACACAAACTAACCCTACACATAAAGGAGCTGTCGAAAGAAGAGCAAAGAAAGCCTAAACCCAGCAGGAGAAGAGAAATAATAATGATCAGAGCAGAAATCAATGAAATCAAAGCCAAAAGAACAGTAGAGCAAATCAATGAAACCAGGAGGTGGTTCTTTGAAAGAATTCATAAGATAGATAAACCTTTGGCCAGACTTATCAAAAAGAAAAGAGAAAGGACCCAATTAATAAAATCATAAATGAAGGAGGAGAGATCACAACCAATACCAAAGCAATACAAACAATTATAAGAACATATTATGAGCAACTATACCCCAGAAAATTTGACAATCTGAAAAAAACGGAGGCATTCCTAGAGATGTATAAACTACCAAAACTGAGCCAGAAAGAAATAGAAAACCTGAATTGACCCATAACCCATAAGGAGATTGAAGCAGTCATCAAAAATCTCCCAATAAACAAGAGCTCAGGGCCAGATGGCTTCCCATGGGAAGTCTACCAAACATTTTTAGAAGAATTAATACCTAGTCTCCTGAAACTATTCTAAAAATAGAAATGGAGCACTGGGCGTGGTGCATAAACAATGAATTATGGAACACTGAAAAGAAATTTAAAAAATAAATAAAAAATTAAAAACTAACTAACTAAATAAATGAAAATAAAAAAACAGAAATGGAATGAAAACTTCCAAACTCATTTTATGAGGCCAGCATTACCTTGACCCCAAAGCCAGACAATGACCCCATCAAAAAGGAGAATTACAGACCAATATCCTTGATGAACATGGATGAAAAATTCTCACCAAAATACTAACCAATAGGATCCAACAGTACATCAAAATGATTATTCACCACGACCAAGTGGGATTTATTCCTGGGCTGCAAGGTTGGTTCAGCAACTGCAAATCAATCAATGTGATACATTAATAAAAGAAAGAACAAGAACCATATGATACTTTCAATAGATGCTGAAAAAGCATTTCACAAAGTACAGCATCCTTTCATGATTAAAATTCTTCACAGTGTAGGGATGGAGGGTATATACCTCAATATCATCAAAGCCATCTATGAAAAACACACAGCGAATATTATTCTCAATGGGGAAAAACTGAGAGCTTTTCCCCTAAGGTCAGGAACATGGCAGGGCTATCCACTATCACCACTGCCGTTCAACATAGTACTAGAAGTCTTAGCCTCAGCAATCAGACAACAAAAAGAAATTGAAGGCATCCCAGTGGACAAAGGAGTCAAACTCTTACTCTTTGCAGATGACATGATACTTTATGTAGAAAATCCAAAAGACTCCACTCCAAAACTGCTAGAACTCATATAGGTATTCAGTAAAATGTCAGAATATAAAATCAATGCACAGAAATCAGTTGCATTTCTATACACAAACAACAAGACAGAAGAAAAAGAAATTAAGGAGTTGATCTCATTTACAATTGCACCCAAAACCATAAGATACCTAGGAATAAACCTAACCAAAGAGGCAAAGAATCTGTACTCAGAAAACAATAGAGTACTAATGAAAAGAATTGAGGAAGATCCAAAGAAATTGGAAAACATTCCATGCTCATGGATTGGAAGAACAAAGATTGTGAAAATGTCTATGCTATCTAGAGCAATCTGCACATTTAATGCAATCCCTATCAAAATACCATCTACTTTTTCCAAAGAAATTGAACAAATAATCCTAAAATTTGTATGGAACCAGAAGAGACCCCGAACAGCTAGAGGAATGTTGAAAAAGAAAATCCAAAGTTGGTGGCATCACAATTCCAGACTTCAAGCTCAATTACAAAGCTGTCATCATCAAGACAGTATGGTACTGGCACAAATACAGACACATAGATCAATGGAACAGAATAGAGAGCCCAGAAATGGGCCCTCAACTCTATGGTCAACTAATCTCGACAAGGCAGGAAAGAATTTGCAATGGAAAAAAGACAGTGTCTTTAACTAATGGTGATGGGAAAATTGGACAAACACAAGCAGAAGAATGAAACTGGACCATTTCCTTACACCACACATGAAAATAGACTCAAAATGGATGAAAGAACTCAATATGAAAAAAGAATCCCTCAAAATTCTTGATGAGAACACAGGCAGCAACCTCTTCAACTTCAGCCACAGCAACTTCTTCCTAGAAATATCACCAAAGACAAGGGAAGTAAGGGCAAAAATGAACCACTGGGACTTCATCAAGATGAAAAGCTTTTGCACAGCAAAGTGAACAGTCAACAAAACCAAAAGACAACTGACAGACTGGGAGAAGATATTTGCAAATGACATATCAGATAAAGGGTTAGTATCCAAAAGCTATAAAGAACTTACCAAACTCAACACCCAAAGAACAAAGAATCCAATCAAGAAATGGGCAGAAGACATGAAGAGACATTTTGGCAAGAAGACATCCAAATGGCCAATGGACACATGAAAAAGTGCTCAACATCACTCAGCATCAGGGAGATACAAATCAAAATCACAGTGAGATAACACATCACACCAGTCAGAATGGCTAAAATTAATGAGTCAGGAAATGACAGGTGTTGGTGAGGATGTGGAGAAAGGGGAACTCTCCTACATTGTTGGTGTGAATGCAAGCTGGTGAGGCTACTCTGGAAAAAAGTATGGAGGTTCTTTAAAAAGTTGAAATAGAGCTACCCTTTGACCCAGCAATTGCACTACTGAGTATTTACCCTAAAGATACAAATGTAGTGATCCAAAGGGGCACATGCACCTGAATGTTTATAGCAGCAATGTTCACAATAGCCAAACTATGGAAAGAACCTCAATGTCCATCAGCAGATGAATAGATAAAGAAGATGAATAGATATAGAACATAAAGAAGATATCTATATCTATATCTATATCTATATCTATATCTATCGGTATATATAAGTATATATAAAATATGGAATTCTATGCAGCCTTCAAAATGAAATCTCGCCATTTGCAATGACGTGGATGGAATTAGAGAGTAATATGCTAAGTGAAATAAGTCAATCAGAGAAAGATAATTATCAATTATGATCTCACTGATATGAAGAATTTGAGAAACAAGACAGAGAATCATAGGGAAAGAGAGGGAAAAATGAAACAAGATGGAGCCAGAGAGGGAGACAAACCATAAGAGACTCTTAATCTCAGGAAACAAATCGAGGGTTGTGCGAGGGGATGGGGTGGGAGGGATGGGGCGGCTGGGTGATGACTTTGGGGAAGGTATGTCCTGTGGTTAGTGCTGTGAATGGTGTGTAAGACTGATAAATTATAGACCTGTACCCCTGAAACAAATAATACATTATATGTTAGAAAGAAAAAAAAAAAAAAAAAAGGATGAGGTGGCAGTCTTTGCCTTGCCTATTCCAGAATCGTGGCAGCAGCCAGAGACTTTCCAGAGAAGATGACTCTGCTTACTCTCACCCCTGGAAAAAAGGTCTTAGAAATACTTCTTGGTCAGCAGTGGTGCCCTTGTTATGTGTCTGGAGTAACCTGCTTTCTTACTTGTTTTTCTCAAAACAAACGAAACCAAAACCTGTTGTCAGGAAGAAATCTGGTGAATTCTTTTGCCATTAAGTGTCACCTGGGTCACCAAAAAAATGACTAAGCAGAAATATCCTGTCTTCTAGTTATGTTTGAGAATCAAATGCTCCCCACTGCAGAGAAGAGCTGGGCTCTGGGTGAAGCCCAGCAGGATGGCAAACAGAAGGCTGAAAATGTTGGACACAAGGAGATTGTGTTAGGGTACAGCACATTCAAAGCAATATGCCTCATATCCCACTTCACGTGTTTCAAAACTTCGATTGGTATATTCTATCACTTGCTAGAACCCCACATAGTGGGTGCCTGGGTGGCTCAGTGAGTTAAGCCTCTGCCTTTGGCTCAGGTCATGGTCTCAGGGTCCTGGGATGGAGTCCCACATTGGTCTCTCTGCTCAGCGGGGAGTCTGCCTCCCCCTCTCTCTGTCCCTGTCTCTCTGCCTACTTGTGATCTCTGTATGTCAAATAAATAAATAAAATCTTAAAAAAGAAAAGAACTCCACATTGTGCTAATGAGAATAAGGTAGAGAGCAGTTCTTCCAGATGAAGAACCTGAAGCCACGAGATTTAGCCTAAGCATAGTCAATCTGGCTAACATATATGAGGTAACACTGCACTAACAAACCCTTAAATACAAGCAGTTTAACCAATAAATATTTCACTGTCACACAGGGTTCAGGGGCCTGTGTTTGCAGTCAGGGAGGGGCAATCTTGTATCTACTATGTGGTTGCGCCCTTCTCCAGAGGCTTCCATCCTGTCACCTTCATTCAGCTAGTACACAGGGAAAGAGTTCATTTTTATGAGCCAGGCATAGAAATGGCAAATACACTTCTATTCACATCCCATTGGTCAGTACTCTGTCCTATGGTCACATTTAACAACAAAGGAGGCTGGCAACGGTAGCCTAGCTCATGCCCAGGAGGGAAATGAGCAGTGTTGGCCAGCAAAGAGCAGTCACTGCCACAGTCAGTGACAGATCACAGGGTATGCCCCTCCTTGGGTGCTCTTTACGTTGGACTCCTTCTCTTTTGCTAGTGGTCACTCCGAGCCCCAGTTTCAGATTCGCTTTGCTCAATTCCTCAGCGTGGGCATTGTCCCTAAGAGAGAGGGCAAATTCACAGATTCCATTTATTTTACCATCCACCAAGTCATTCTAAAAGTCACACATTCTCTCAAGAGGATTTCAAGAAACAGCCAGATAACAGAGAAGCAAAATGAGCTTTGACCATATCTGGGAATTTGAATTCTGACAGGGACACCTCAATGCCATGAGTTTTTTCATCCCTCTATTAAATTTTGTGATAATAATTGAACACAAATTCTAGCAAGGTATTTTGCCCAGTTCTGTGATTTGTAGATAGGAACTCAAGCAGGTGAGGGGGGAAAAAGCCCCCCCCCGCGCCGTGCCTTTGCCATTTCAATCCAGATACCCACTTGCTGCTAGTGATGCGGAGGAGAACCCACAAATGTTTCTTAAATCACTCCTTTTCTCACCTTCCCTGGTTTCCTGGTTCCCTGCTCCTTTCACTCTTCCTAAATTGGAGAGTTTCCTCCCTGTGTTCTCTCCTCTACTTTCCAATTTCATGCCTCAGGCAGGTGTGTAATCTTACCCAAGGGTTCTCTAAGCATAACAGAAAATTTCTCCTAATTTGTGACTTGACCAACTTTGTGGCCTCCCCCACCACCATCTGGCTTTTAAGGAGCTCTAGGATTCAAAGAATGAAAATAGGGTATCTGGAGGAGACGTAAGATTCCCAGCCACGGAGGGAAAGTTCACATGCATGTTTTAAATATTTTTCAGGAGGAACCAAATTGTCTTTCCTAATGTCCACCAGGTCACCTGGAGTAGGGGTTCCAGAGTGGAGACTGCTGACCGGATACTTAAAGATGAATGGGAAAAAAAAAAAAAAAAAAAAAAAAGAATGGGAAAACCAGAGGAGGATAGTGCTGATGAATGTGTATGGATATATATGAAGAGGGTAAAGTACTCAGGGGAAAAATATTAAAATTCCATCTTCTAAAAAATACCACTCCACAAAATACATTTTCTTTAATACAGACCAGTGGTTCTCAATATTATTTTGCAGCCCTGACATACGGAGAGATACAATGTGCTGTCATTGGTAAAAGTAACTCTGTGATTGGGAGCATATCACAGTGTATGTGCATCTCTGCAGAGAGAAGAATCATAGGGCATAGTTCAGGAAAATCTCCAGGAGTGATTTTGACATACTTTCATGAAGAATCATAGGCACAGATACTCCTAGGCAAGAGTGACCAGTATGTCTTCTTTCCTTGGTAAAATTTATAATACAAAAAACAAACAAACAAAAAACAAAACCTGTGATAAATTAAAAATAAAAATTTCAAAACAGTAAAAGGAGAAACCTCTCAAGAGGAAGAGGAATAGGGATAGGTAGATTTTTAGACTGTTTAAAATATAACCCTATAAATAAACAATGACTTTACTAGCAGTCTCTATGAATAGTTAACTTAAAAAAAAAAAACTTACCTCCAAAGTTCATTCTGTTGGAGAGCACCCTTAAAAACTGTGGCATGAGCAAAGGAGATTATAATTTTTAAGGTAAATTATTATGTTTAGAATAAAATAATGGGTAAATTAGAAATAATATTCCAGAGGATTCAACTTGGTATCATTCTCAATCGAAATGAAGATTTTCTCTCATTTGCTTCAAGTCTGTAAAAAAAAAAAAAAAATTCACATCTGCCCCAGGAGATTCATTATCATATGGAAGAGTTGGGGCAGAGGAAACAGTCAGAGTAGGATAGATAGAGATGTTCCAAAATATGAAGGTCTCTGGAACAGTCCTTTTTTATGTTGTCTCATAGCACAATGGGTGTAGGAGCTACAAAGTGATCAGACGGTAAATTTAGAGCCAATAAAACGGAAACACTTCACAGGGCATGTAGCTTGCTTGTGGGAATCTCTGACATGGAAGGTCAAGGAATTAAATACTAGAGTTGGATTTATACTAGAGCTGACTGTTTTTATGGCCAATACGACATTTATTGGTATGCTAGGATAAAGTTAATCAAGTCTTGTGCTTCATGGTGGGGAAGCAAAGATTACCTCTTGAGAGTAAGGAAGGGATCTCCCCCAGAACACCATAGTATAAACACTTGTACAATCGTTTAGTTTTCTCTCCTCTCTGGAGGTTATTAGAAGTTCAAGTAAGATGTGATGAGCCCATAGGCTCTTAAGAAAAAATGGACATCACTGTGAAGTTGTCACATTTTCTGGGGTGCACTGTGCAAGCTTTTTTATATTTAAACAATTTCTCACAAGGCCTTCTAATTCTGTTTTTAATTCTTTTCCTAATTCTTTGTGGAGTCAAAGGCCAATATCCCAAATTCTCTGATTTCCTTTTTCTTCTTTAAAATTGGCCTTCATACGTTGTAGGGGTGATGGATTAAGTGAAGGCTTAGAATCTATTATTCTTGCAATGTATTTTACAGTCCAGTTCTCAATTATTAATGACCATTTTAGCATTTACTTACTTATTTTTTTAAAGTAAGCTCAATGCCCAATATGGGGCTCAAACTCATGACTATGAGGTCAAGAGTTGCACGTTCTGTTGAGTGAGCCATCCGGGCATCCCTTTTAAAGGCCATTCTAGGGGGTAGTGTTAGTGTGATGTCAAGCTGACAATCAGCAATACCAATAGGTCTGTATTTGAGGAAATGAACTTATAGTTTGGACTTTCTCAAAGAGATTAAAAAGTATCATCAAATGGTTAATTACTGATTAGTCTGAGACCAATATTTCAGAGCTTGAGTTAACTAGATTAGAGACAGTTGAAGGTTGAAGAGGTGTAGGGCAACCCCTAATGAGCAGCTTAATGTCATGAAAAAATAATCAAGGTTCAAATCCTGGCTCTGCCAATTAATCTCCACATGACCTTGACCGGCCATTCACCTTCTCTTGACCTTGGTATCTTTTTCTATAAACTGGGGATATTGAAAGCTAACTTGTAATGTTGTGCTAAAGATTAGACTGAATAAAGGATTTTAATAGGGACTGTTTTGTCCCCCAGGGAGGATTTGATAATGTCTGGAGACAATATTTGGTGTCACTAAATAGGGCAGGAGGTACAACTGACATCTACTGGTAGAATCAAGGGATGATACTAAACACACTGCAATGCACAGGATAGTCTCCTACCCACCCTAACAAAGAATTAGCTCATCCAAATGTCAGCAGAGCTGTGTTTGAGGACCGCTGGATTTAATTTGTTTTAAGTGATTAGAATTGTATCTGGCAGAAAAAAAACAACAACCAGAATGTTGTCTGTTATAGAGGAAATTGTGTTTTCTAAAATTTATACATTGAAGCCCTAGCTCCCAATACCCTAGAATGTAGCTCTATTTGCAGATAATGTCTTTTAAGAGGTGATAAAATTAAAATCAGGTCTTTAGGATGGGCCCTAACCCAGTATGACTGGAGATTAGAACAGAAGACACCGGGGCACTTGTTCACAAAGACCAAACATGTGAAGACACAGTGAGAGACTAGCCATCTGCAAGCCATGGAGAGAGGTCGTGGAAGAAACTAATCCTGTTGACAACTTGATGTGAGACTTCTAGCCTTTAGAACTGTAAGAAAACAAATTCTATTTTATTATGGTAGCCCCTGTAGACTAACACGGTAACAGCTACTATTATCATTATTATTCAAGAGTAAGTACTTGGTTTTGAAAGAAAAAATTACCACAAAACTCAGAAGTAGAATATTAACTCTGTATTGGTATTCTACTAGCTTGTCACCCTGTAAGCAAAAGAGTACCTAGAGATAGTAAAAAATTAAAAAAATGGAAGTGCTTAGCCCATGGGTATGATAGAGTTTACATTAGCAGGGATCCCAGTGGTCAAAACTTTATTCTCACACACACAAAAAAAGACTTTATCCTTACAAAATTGACACAGGTAATTCTGAATAGTTACTTATATTACTTGAGTTCAAACTAACAAGGATCCGATGTAGTGAAGCTTATAGGTAGGTGACGAGTAGGTGATGTCACAGAGTCCTGAGTGAAATCTGCAAAGGGCACAAAGCCAGCAAATAAATACTCTTCTTAAAAGCTGATGTTCTGGTCCCACACAGTGAGTGGAACCCCAATTCTAATATGCCTTTCTGGGCACCTGTGGGGTCTGTGGATACTTTTTATGTGGCTATCCCCACCCACCACCAAAGAACAGACCCCTTCATGCTCTCATCCCCTAGTTCAGACCTTCATTTGAAATGATAAGGTCTTACTCTTCTGATGATGAGAAGCCAGAAAAGACACCAAGGCAAAGAATGTTTCTCCCAAAGCCTAGAACAGAAGTTGTCTGACCAATGTTTCCCTAAACATTCCCCTCAGACCTCCTATTGACTTGTTCCTTCTGAAAGGAAGTTAATCTCAGACATTAGGTATAAGAGGGAGAATGTCACGGACAATGAGTGAACGTTAGGTGATGCTTTTATGAGCATAAAGCATTGCTGCTGTCACCACATGCTTGTACTCAATTAGAAGGAAATGAACATTATATTAATCCATGGTTCAGGAGGAGAGCATAATACTTGTGCAGGTCTCACTCCCATTTTCCTGGAGACAATGAGCAGAGATCATTAAGGGCAATACAAAGGCTAACCACACATAAATTTATGAGAATTTAAAAAGCATCTCTTTTGGTAGGCACATGGGACATTCATATTCTTATTGAAAGTAGCCTATTTTAAAAATTTGGAAGAGACAGCAGTTTGTTCCAACAGGGAGAGCCCAGCTTAGCAGGCTGCCCAAATTTCAGCCCCAGAAGTCCCCTCCTCCAGGTGTCCTTGTGCAGTGAATCAGAATGGTGGAATAGTTTACGTCCAAGGTTATTACGACAGTAACGTCCTTGGTTTGAGGTCTAGAGAAGGAAAGTGATGTACCAACTTGAGACAACAGTTAGTCATGTAAGGGGCCTCAGGTTGCAAGTGTTCTGATTGCGAGGACATGGCTCTTTCCACTCTACCATGTGTGCAAGGCACCCACCCTGAAAGACCTTCCCAAGGGAGAGTGAAGATATAAGAACCACCAAAATTGCACATCCATCCTAGAACATTCATTATCTTTGTTCTCATCCTCCTAATTATATATTCCCATCTCTTGGACCCTCATGTCCTCCCACTCCTAGACTGTACTGTATTCGTGAAGATTGGATCATAATCAGGAAATAGTTTTCAGCATGAAATACATCCATAGTATAGATTGCCATCTAGGTTTTTAATTTAAGATTGAAATACTTAGTTCTAGTCTTTACCAAGTCTAACAACTCTCAAATTTTCTTTTAATAAAAGAACAATAATAAATTACATAGATGTAATAATAAAGTCAAATGAAATTTTTGAGAAGAGGTAGAGGAATAAAGATTCTAGAATTGGATAACAGAATTTGATAACTATGAAAATAGAGAAATATATCAAGGAGGAGTGAAAAAAGAGGAAGATTTCCCATCACACACACACACACACACACAAATCCTGGACCAAAGCTGGTCTGCTTATTATTTATGGTCTTGGACAAGCTACTTAGTCTCTCTAAATCTTGGTTTCTTCAACTCTAAAATGGGAAAATTATATTTAACAAACTGGGTTCTAGCAACAATTGGTGAAAATTTATGTCAGTCACTTAGCATGGTCATAGGTGTTTTATTGGACTTTATTATGCTTTGCTGATAATGTGTTTTTTATAAATTGAAGGTTTGTGACAACTGTTCATTTAGCAAATTTATTGAAGTTTTTTTTTCCTCAACAGCCTTTGCTCACTTTGTTTCTGTAACATTTTGGTAATTCTTGCAATGTTTCTAGCTTTTTCATTACTATTATTTTTGTTCTGGTGATCTGTGATCAGTGATTGCAATTCACTGAAAGCTCCGATGATGGTTAACATTTTTTAGCAACAGAATATTTTTTAATAAGGGCATGTATGTTTTATACATGTTGTATACATATGTATACTAGTCATACTATTGCACACTTAACGGACTACATTATAGGGTAAACATAAGTTTTATATGCACTGAGCAACCAAAAAATTCATTTGTTTCCCTTTATTGTGATATTCACCTTATTGCAGTGGTCTGGAAGCAAACCAGCAATGTCTCTGAGGTGTGCCCAGATTGAGTAGGGAGGTAGATGGCAAAAATGGCCCCCTTTTGTATCCACAGCCTTTTCAGGATAACGTTGCTGCTCCTTTTCTCAATCCATGGAGTCTAATTCTGTACCTAAGGAATGGAACCTCATCCCAAGGCTTGCTTTGGGGAAATAAGTACTGCCCCAGTTCTACTTGCTCTCTGGGACCCTTGTGATTGCAAATACACATTCCTGGGCTAGCCTCCTGGAAGATGAGAACAATGTCACTCAGTTGTCCCCATCCATCTAGCCAGCAGACACCTCAGCAGCAGCACTGCCTAGCTGGCGTGCATTTGACTGCACAGGAAGCCCTGCCCAGGCCAGAAGAACCATATGATAAAGCAGCTTCAGTTTCCAACCCACGGGAAAGTGAATCAAGTAAATGCATGTTGTTTTAATCCACGATGGCTCAGGATTATCTATTACGCTGCAATAATAAACCAGTCCAGGTAGTGTTTTTATGAGAGTGTGTAAATCACCAAGAATATTACAGTAAGTTTAAGCAACTCCAGGCTTCCTAAATTTCTCATGCATGCAAAGGAGAGATGCAGAATTTTCTTTCCCAGAGTACAGGAGCATCCTCATTAAAAATTTTTAATTTGACTCTGAAAACACTGGATTTGTCCAAAATGTAGGGAAGAAGTTTAAGTAAATGACTACAGCAAAGAGCAGGTACAAATGGTAACAAAATAGAGTAGAAATTCATGTTTTTCTTGCAAAAAATAGTTCTTCTAAAAGAGATTTTAAGAAGGGTCTGAAGGAGTAGGGGAATTATTGTTAGAATGATTTGATGATAGTCTCTAGCTTTCAGTTATTAGTTACATGCTCATGTTCCCTTTCTCTCTCCCTCCCTCTCTCTCTCTCTCTCTCTCTCTCTCTCTCACACACACACACACACACACACACACACACACACACACACATACACACTTTCCCCTTGAAACAGCTTTTCCAAGGGCAGTTGGTAGGTGACTATACTCTTTGCCCTTCTCCAGAAAAGAGTATCAGCCTCAGGCCACCCATTGTCCCCAAATGTTTTCTGTTTAGTCCTCATGTCAGAAACCGGCTCATTTATCTCACCCGACACTGACCTCTGCATCTTCAGATGCGTTCCGACAGAGTACAGCTTGGCCCCTGTCTCTGAATGAGGTTCCACAAGGAAGCTGTGCTGGGGTCTCCATGCCAGATGTCTGCCTAATGGGCAAACTGGGTATGGTTTGCAAACAGACAGAAGATGGAGACTCTTGAAAGCAGTTTCCTTTGGCTCTTGCTGGGAAACAAGGGTCCAGACATCACGGAGGATTGAAAAATCAGGTCACATGTGATGGGAAGTTGAACAGAGGCAACTGTTGCTTTTTATATCTGTGTTTATAGATTTTTTTTTTTTCTGTAGAAATAGCTTTCCAAGAGCAGCAGGCATGGGGAAGTTTGGCAGAAGAGAAAGTTTCTTATTTCTTTTCAGCAAATTGCTCCTGGATCTATCTTTGGCTGGATGCCGGGCCAAAGGTACCTGCCAATTTCACCTTCAGTTTTGATAAAGAAATTGAGTTATGAAAGAGAGTGTGGTACTATATATCTTCTCAAACTCAAATCTAAGAAATCGGCACAAGGAAGATCAAAGAGAACAATTTTTTCTTCAATTGTTCTGCATAGTCATGAAGATGTCAAAAAATTATATTTACATGGAGGGGACAAAATAGAAAAGATCAGAGAATTAAAACATTTTAGGCATTGAAAAGATTTTAGAAATCCTAGCATTTTATAGATCTTAGAAATCCTAGCATTTTAAAGAAACTGAGGTTTAAATAGTTGAAGCTGTCAAGCCAATACCTTTCTCTAGAAAAGTAGGTGAATTTAGAGATCTGGGGTTGGACAAAGTTAATTATGCAAATTGGAACACAGCAGATTAATTTCTCAAATAATTTCTTGAAGGAATTGGCAAATGTGTTTCCTGAGTTGTAGAAATAACATCTCAATTTTTCTCCCCTCACCAACATCCTATTTCAAGCAATACCCAAGGATTCTGAATATTCCAGATTTAATTCTAAATTAACTAATAGTCTACGCATTGCGGAAGCCAACCGTCCACCCCAGAAAGTGAATTCTATACCTGTATGTGTGCATCACTAGTCCCCGCTCAGGCTCCAAGGGTGAATATCTTCAATTACTGGAAAGATGAACTAATCTACAACTTCCAGTATTACCATTTCTCAAAAAGCTCTATAAGGCTATGTGGTAGTTCTCTTTGAAATTCACAGAATGGGCACAGAATTGTTGCAGATCAAGACTTTTCCCCAGAACTGATCGTCACAGTGAAGTACCAGGCCTGAGTGATCCTTTTTATCCCCACTGTTTTGTAAAGATTTTTTTTTATTATTTGAGAGAGAGTGTGTGTGCGTGTAAGCACAAGCAAGGGGGAGTGGCAGGCAGAGGGAGAGGGAGAAGCAGGCTCTCTGCTGAGCAAGGAGCCCAATGCTAGGCTGGATTTCAGGAGCCTGGGATCACGACCTGAGCCAAAGGCAGACATTTAGCTGACTGAGCCACGCAGGTGCCCCCGGCCCACATAATCCTGCCTTTGCCTACATCTCCAGGCTTACTTCTTGTCACTGTACTGTAGCAACTCTGGCTTACTTCAGATTCCAGAGTCCAGCACGCTCAAGACTCAGGGCCTTTGCGCTTGCTATCTCTGCAACCTAGAAAGCTCTTCTTCATCCACGCCAGGAGACTGGTTTCTTCTCAGTCTTCAGGTGGTAGCTTGTATACCTCCTCCTTAAAGGTGGCTTTCTCAGCTAAGCCCTGTCTAAATCCTCCCTAATACTTCCTACCATAGCAGTCCGCTGTTTGGTTTTTCAGTCCTGAAAACAGTTGGTTCGCAACCAGGAGTGTTTCTGCCCTCCAGGATCTACTTGGCAGTGCGTGGAGACATTTTTTCTTAGGAAAGGAGGGCTTGCCACTAGCATCTAGTGTGTAGAAGTGGATAAACACCCTACTGTGCTCAAGACAGACCCCACAACAAAGTATCTTCTGGCCCCAAATACATAGTGTGAGGTCCTGAAACGCTGACTGTTGAAAGAGGCTATAGGGAGGGTGTGACCTCTGGCTGACCTGAGAGCTAGCCCTTTGGAATCAGAGGCCCTTTCTCCTCCCCTGTCCTTGAACTGTGGACTCTGCCCATCATTCCCACAGCCAGAGCCATTTTCAAGGAGGCTTGATAGAGCAACTGGCACCTCTTTAAGGAACCGCATGGAGGACTGCTGCAAAGAAGGGAGCCTAGCAGATGGTCAGTAAATATTCACTGAATATTTCTGAATATTTCTGAATATTCACTGAATATGATCCAGCCACATTTAAAGACAAAGCTATGGCTGACAGCCTTTCGAGGCAAAAATAAGAAAAAAACATAGAGAAAAGATATATTCCAAATTTAGCAGGATGCAGTATTCGATGAGGCACCAATGAAATTATTCTTCTCATTAAAATCAAAAGGTTCTCCTCAGGATTTGATGCATAATCTGTTCTGGTCAGGAGAGGACATATGAACAAAGTGCCAAACAAATCAATACTGGTTCAAGGAACCGATGAGTCAAGATGGCTCCCCCTACAGAGCCAATGTTCCTGCAGTGGTCACTAAACCAGAAAAGGAACTCCATCATGAGTGCTTGAAGTTGATCATGAATACATGTGACTAACTATTTTTGAAGAGACCCTCCATAAATGCATGCATTTATTCATAAATTACGTGTATATACTATGGCATTAGCTTACATCATAAGAAACATAATTTACTTACCTCGGAGTCCATTAGGAAATACAACCAAATGACATCCATTGATTGGGTAAAAATCCATGTCTTAAGTGACTTTCTTAATTTCTAAAAATTCTGACAACTTCATATGAGCCCTCATTAACAATGCTTTGTTTTTTCCTTGTAAATTTGTAAAAAAAAAAAATGCAGGAAAGGTAGATTGTCAACTTCATCAATTTTTGGTGTTAATTTGTGCCTGCATTATCATCTTTAATCAGCAGTGTTTTTATTCAGGAATACATTAAGACAGTTGTATATTTTTGAGAGTTGATTTAGTAGAACTAGACACTACAATTTACAGACCCACTTAAGTGGACAAATGAGCCCAGTATTGCAACACTCGTAAAGCAAATGAGGATGCCACCATTTAACTATCCATGTATCAGACCCCTCCTCTTTATTCTGGGCACTTTGTACACTGTGTATGACGTGTGATTCCAAAAGTAGGAAAAAAATGAGAACGAGTTAATATGATTCCATAATTTCTTTCCTTTCCCCAAATTTAAAAAAGATATAAAGGAAAGTTCTAATAGTTTCTTCCTGTACTCCAGGAGGTTATCTTCCACAGTCTGGGGGTGTATATACCTCTCTTTGGGCATCACTGATTCAGAGGACAGGCAAGATGACCAGGCTGCCCTTTGGCCAAGAGTGGCACTCCTGCGGGAGGAGAGCTCAGAGAAAGCATAGCCTTGGAGCTGATGTGGAGTGCCTTAACTTGAAGTATATCTGTTTTCAGTTCTAAAGGGAAGGAAAATGACCTATTTCTTTCTGAGTCTGTGGAATCTGATCCCAAAGGAACTCCCTTAAAGTTAACACCCTTAAATGAATGAATGGATAGTGAACACACAGAGAGTAAGGGCATCATGCCATAGCCTCATCAATGATAGAAAAAGGGGCAAAACTATGTCCTGTGAAGGTAGCAACATCTGGCAAGATGATCCTCAGACTTCAGACACAAGCTGAAGTATCTTTAGCTAGCAAATTTTGAGGCCCAGGAAGTATATATTCCCACTGGAAAAAAAAAGAATATATATACATATACATGTGTGTGTGTCTATACACACACACACACACACACACACACACACACACACACACACACACCAGTGTAGGAAGAGACAAGAAAGAAACCACATAGCTTTTTTTTTGCTTCCATTTATTTATATCCACCTATCTCTGCCTATATATATGGCTTCCATAAATCTCTTAGACCATCTCACATAGGAAATGAGGAAAAAATTTGAAAATGATTAACATCTTTATGAACTGCAAGAATGCTGATGTAATAAAAACAACAGCAAAAAAAAAAATCCTATTAGCCCAATTATTTCCAGTAAATCCTGGCTTCAGAATATTTTATTTCTAGAGTTTTCTAACTGTGTTTTCTTGATCAAGATAAAACAATGAACCAATAGTTAAGTTCCTGCTCATCTGGAGACTAAATAAACCCATGAACATTCGAATCCTGCTTCTGAGATCAACAATTTGGGGGAAGATGGGCCATTGTGGCAGGTACAAGTATTTTGAAAGGATAGGACCAGGGCCAGGAACCCTGTGAGAATGGAGCCTCAAATCATAAAATGGAACGACTATAGTTGGCATAATCATGTTCTTTTTTTTTTTCCCCCACACAGTATCTTGAGATTCTGACCTTTTCGTTTTAAAAGTTGTACCAAAAATCCAGCACAATCATGCTAGAGTCGAGAGGGATTACTATTTTCCATCTACCCCCAGCCTCGTCTACCTTAAAGGAAACACATGACCTTTTTAGCAATCATCCAAGGGTCAGCATGCCAGAGAAGGATTATGCAATCCTTCCACTTCCCCTTTGCTCATTGCTACCCTCAAATAAGCCTCTTTTCGTGGATGCAAGAGCCTGGTGTAAAGAGCGCTCAATATTACAGGCCAACGTTGATGAGATCGGGAGAAAGGAGATGAGTAATCCCTCTGTCTTCTCTCTAATCCAAGCCCAATAGGGATATTATGCAAACTGTTAAATATATCAGCATTTTAAGTACCCTAATAATCCCCCCTCTACACTTTGCAATACTCACTGCTGCTCTACACTCAAGCCTTGAGGAACAGAGCTCTTTTCTACATGTTAAGCTAGAATTTCCTTGACCTAGAGGACCTACCATAGGAAGGCCCTGTCATGGTGCCCTTCAGGGCTGCTGCACACTTGCCATCCTGACTGAGGCGACTGCCATTTGGTAGCAGAATGGACCTGTCATGGAAACTGGCTATGTCCCTCTGACGCTATGCTTCTGTATAGGAATTGCTCATTATCTATGTATGTTTTACATTCTGATGAGAAATTGTGTTGCGTTGGTAACACCTGTGTTATGCACAAAAGGCTTAGAGTCTTGATCAATGAAGTATCACAGATGCTCTGAAATTCCATAATCAGTGGGTGATTCCTTTTATCCTCCACAAATAGAAATTGTCAAACACAAGATCATTAAAATATATAAAAGATTTGATTCAGTGAACTACCACCTGGAGGAATCAGAATGTGTGTTTGGGAGGTGGGGAGCAGGGAGAGTGTAAGGTAGAGATTCTTAAATGTAAGAAAACGACAGCAATTTCTGTCTTAACCTCTTCAGCTCTGGTTGCTAAGTTACCATGACATACCACTGTGTGTGCTTTTCAGTTTTTGGTCTTGGGCCTGACAGTTTGATTAATTCTCTGGAGAGCAAAATCTGCACATTGAATATTTAAAAATTACACACACACGCACACACACACACACGCACACACCCACTCACCCAGCACCCCATTATTGTTTCTGATTTATAAAATCTGTTTTATAATTGAATTGACATATGTAGGTGGAAACTTTAAATGCTGCTTCATTTTGGGAAGAGAAAATCCTCTGCTATGAGATGTTTCTTGAAATCTTCCTTTCACTGCAACATGGTCACTCGTCCCTAATAGCAGGCATATTTCCCTTTTTTAATGTGTGTGTTTAACCCTTGACTTCATGCCGAAGAAAAGTGGAAAAATAAGACAAGTGTTATTTAACAGTTGTCACTGTTTTTCCTTCTTCCGTAGGTCTTACTTGGTGTGTGATTGAGTTCAAAGGTGTCCATAAATATTACCATAAGCTGGATGACTAGTGAGCTGCGGGTTGTCAGATGTATCTAACAAGAGAAAATGTCAGTGTCGGTTAGCTAGACCAGTTGTGGCTCAAAATCCCAGGGCAATGCACTGAAGATAATGCAGTAAACATTAAAAAAAAAAAATGCATACCAGAAAATGGCTTCAAAGCTATGCTGTTGTCTTGTTCTTCAACATTTTGGTGCAGAGGTTCTATAGTTAAAGGACATATTGCATTCCTCTCCCAGTCTGTGTGCCTGTTTCCCTATTTTTAGACCTTTAGAGCAAAAGTGACAACTTACAAATCCTTATCACTAAAACAAAATGAGTTTTTAAACACTGATACAAAAAGATTCATAGCTCAAGTATACAATGTGTGAGTAAATGCAAGCAAAGCTATTCTAGATGCTGAACAGAATTTACCTTTTACTATCCCTGCTGCATTGTTATCCCAAATCTGGGATCTGACCTCCAGAGGACAGCTAGAGAAGTTAGAATCTAGGGCTTTGCTAATCAGATGGTGGAGTCTTTGACTTTGTTATCTGATTTTTGCAGTGCAGAATTAGGACTGGGTTGCTCTACTGAGAAAGGAAGGATTGGTAAAATCTGGTATCATTCTACAAGACTATAGGCTTACCTGCATCCAGTCTTCGTTTTCCTCCTTCCTTCTACAATAGCTAAAGTTGTCCCTTCTGTTATCCAAACCTGGTCCCTCATATATGTTCTGGACCCCATTCCTCAACTTCCCAGGGATACTGCTCTGACAGATCACCTCTCCTAGATTTGGTCTCTTTCCCCTCTACAACATCATTATGATCAGTGGACAAACATGCTTTAGAATCTCCCATCTTTTAAAAACTTGCTTTGATATGCTATTTTTGAGATTTTGCCCCATCTTTTTGTCCCCCTCAGAGACAAATATCTTGTAGCACTTAATCCCACATGCTATCTCCACTTGCCTGAGTGCAATTCATTATTTTATCCCTCCTTTGTTTTGCATTAATTTTTAATTTGATGCTTTTCCCCCCCAGCTCCTTCTCCTCCTCCTTCACTCCACCATTCAGAGTTGCACTTGTCAAGATGGCTAATGAACTTTGTGATTTCAAAGTTTTTTAAAAAGATTTATTTATTTATTTGAGATAGAGCGTGTGCACAAGTGGAGGGAGGGGTGTGTTGGGGTGCAGACAGAAAGCAGTCTCCTGTTGACTGCAGAGCCTGAAGTGGGGCTTGATCCCAGGACCCTGAGATCATGACCTGAGCTGAAATCAAGAGCCAGATATTCAAATAAATGAGCCACCCAGGTCCCCTTGATTTCAAATTTTGAAGACATCACCTTCCTCAACCTTGTAGCAGCACCAACATACATGACTACTCCTCCTTCCTGAAAACTTTCCTCTTTTGGCTTTCATCTAACTATACTTCACTATTTTTCTTTTTATTATTTTTTTTTAACCTTACTGTCCTCTCCTGTTTAGTCTCTTCTGATGGCTCTTTGTCTTCTACCCAAATTCAAAGTATTGGGGTTGCCAAGGACTTTCTTACCTACTTTCTCTCCTAAGGTGGTAAGTTTCATTCATATGACTTTGAATTCTATGCATATGCTTAGGATTCCCAAAATTAAAGACTTCCCAAAAGTATCACATTCAAATGTGAACTCTTGATTTCTCTTTCCCTTATCAATTTCCTCCTCTCCCAGTCATTCACATCTTAGAAAAATAGATTGCGATCTGCTCCATTGTTTAAGCAAGAACATTAAATGCATCCTTTGTTCCTCCTGTCCTTTACACCCTGCATTTAAATGAGTGGCAAGCCCTGCTGATTCTATCTGTATGTGTGTTCACTTTTGGTGTGGATACTGTCATCATCTAAATGGTCTTCTTGCTTTCATTCTTGCTGTATATCTCCATTCCCCACTCCAGAATCATATTTTTGGAAACATATCACATTACTCCCTGTTTAAAATGTCATGTCACTTTCTATTTTAAAATCATTCAGGGGTTTCCCACAGTATTTAGAATTTAGCCCATATTCCTTACCTCGAAAATCTATATGTTTTGGTTTATGCCCACCTCTCCGAATCCCGTGTTATGGCTCTATTCCCAATATCCTCCAGTCATTCTCCTGATTTCTGTCTCAAAGCCTTCCCACTTGCAATTCTGTTTGGGACACAGATTGTCATCCTCACACTACTTCACAAAACTGGCTTCTTCTCATTCTTCTCAACTTACAGAAGAAGTCTCCAGCCACAATATTTAAAGTATTCCCCTCTGCATTCTCTATGACAGCACACAGTTTACTTTCTTCATAGCAAGTAACGTAACTTTTATAAATATTTATTTGTTCATTTACCTGTTTACTGGCTTTCTTCTCATTAGACTATACATTGTAAAAGAACAAGGGCTATATTTGTATAAGTCGTAATTATATCTTCAGTGTCTAACACAGAGCCTGGTAAATAATGTTCGTTGAACAGATGAATTAGTTGAATGATTGCTAGTACAAACAGGCATGGAAAATATCAGGGAGGTGAAAGGGATGTGAAAAGACATGAATCAGCGAGGGAACTAGAGCTTTAGTTGAACAGTGAGCTTCTCTTGTATATTCTCTGCTGAGGCAACACTTAATTATCACTCACGATTATGATTGTATGCCCATTTCTCTTTAAAGGGAGAAGCATATTACCAGGGCAAAAAGGGTGTAAATGTATTCATTTGTTTGACCAAGCCTTTTAGACTACTATACGTGGCAAAGTTAAGAATTCACCTCTCATCCAATCTCATCATTGAGAAAAGAGCAAAGTATGCACATTTTTAATAGTGCAGAATAGTCTGGGTCTTAGACTCTAGAAAATGCAGATGTAATGAGGAATGACCATGCGCCACAGCTCAGATGAAGTCCTGAGGCAGAATGACAAGCCACATGGAGAAAAACTTGATAAAGTATTCAATCCATCAAATCCCTGTACGTGCATACCTCAGAGGAGAGAGGTCTTCATTTTCAGAGGGAAGAAAGCCAATTTCTACTGAGCAGGGCTGGTTCAGCACTCCCATTTTCCCTCACTGGACTTGATTTACCAAACATTTTCCAACATGAAATATAATTAATGATGATAATGTAAGGACAGGGAACTTCACGAGTTAGACCTCAAGGTTTTAAGGCAAAGGGCTGAAAGAGAGCTATGTTTTTTTAATTTTTTTTAAGATTTTATTTATTTATTTGACACAGAGAGAGAGAGAGAGTGAATGTGCAAGTAGGGGGAGTGGCAGGCAGAGGGAGCAGGAGAAGTAGGCTCCCTGAAGAGCAGGGAGACTAATGTGGAGCTCAATCCCAGGACTCTGGGATCATGACCTGAGCTGAAGACAGACACTTAACCGACTGAACCAACCAGGTGTTCTGAGAGCTATGTTTTTTCACTTACCATTTTTGATCAGTAAAGAAGCACAGATTGCTTCAGATTATACAGGTTAAGCTTGCCCCCAACAGGAAGGTAATCAAGTAAAATAGAAAAGACTCTTCAGGTGAGCCATTCTAAATGAAAGGCTACATAACCACTCGAAATAGGTTTGGGTCTGTGCACCCTACTTAGCTTTCCTGTTTGTCATCTAAGAGAAGGCAGAAAGCAGGGAACCTGGGTGGCTGAGTAGGTTAAGTGGCTGCCTTCGACTTGGGTCATGATCCCGGGGTCCTAGGATCAGACCCCATATCAGGTTCCCTGCTCAGTGGGGAGTCTGCTTCTCCCTCTCCTCCTGCTCATGCTCTCTTTCTCTCTCTTGTATGAGCTCTCTCTCTCTCAAATAAATAAATAAATAAAGTCTTAAAAATAAAAGATATTCTAAGAAAGGGCAGAAAGAAATCAACAGTGAGAACCAACCAAGATTTACCCCCTTGCTTAAGTGCATAGATCTTTCTTTCCTGAAAAAGGAATGAAGAAAAGAAGGAAGAAAGGAAGAAGCAAATAAGATGGATCCCATAAAAGAAATCTGCGATGTAAATGAGAATTTAAGCACAGAAGGAAAAAAGCATGTCTGAAAATGATTTACAATTAGAGAAGTAAATTTCATATGTATGTCATATATTTGCTCAAGAAAATTTCACAAAAACAGACTCCAAAATAATATGTGAAAGCTGACATAAAGCAGTAGCAGAAAACTGAAAAGTACAAGATGCTGGTTGAGAGGCAGAAGGAACAGAGAGCTGAATGGGAAAGCGACATTACAACGTAAGTAAAAATATAATAGGATAATTATATTGGTATTAAATTGAATCAGTATTAACTGCAGTAAGGAGCAAAATCCACACTGACTTGTGAATGACATACAGCATTTTCTTCAAAAATATGGAAAGAAAGGAAGTAGGGAGAGATAATATACATATGGAAGAAAGAGACTGGAGATCAAAAACACAGATAACTGTTGCTCCCTAGGAAGACACCAGAATATAGAATCAAGAAGAAATAAAGTCATAAAGTAAGTTTTCCCAAGTTTGAGAGACCTAAAACCAAAAATCAAGATAGCTAGCAAGCACAGTTAACAAAACAAGATGCATAGGTAAACATATCTTGTAAAAGCCCAGAACTGGAAAACAATGAGCTTCCCTCCCTGAACCCCCAGGTTTCTTTTCCCAGACAAACTCTCCTGCTACACCACAACCTCTCATTCTTCTCCTTTGCATTCTTCTACCATCCACCAACTTAGAGGCCCCAGGAAATGAGAAGGGCAGGGAGAACGAGACAGGAAGTCAAAGTAAGAGAAAGGGAAGGAAGGGGAAGACCTAACTCCGAAAGACTTTCTGGAATTTAGAAGTTCCTCCCTTCCACCCATCACCTCAGTTTGGAAAGCAATCAGTCAGGGGCAGAGCTAACCAGAGTCCTGCCCCTCACCGTGTCTTCTGGCTCTTGAGTTGCTGAGTTTAGCTTAAGCCATCCCTGGACTCCATGAAGACCACTCATCTCAGGAGGCAGTAAAAGGCTCCAGGGGAGCTCACTGACCTCATGAACAAGGAATCCAGAGAGGCTTTATGGTTTTAGTCACAGCAAGGTTGAGGACCTAGATTCCGTTCAGTGCCTGAGCCTCAGAGTGGAAAAGTAACTGACAAATTTGAGTGGATAGCAAGCCCAGGTATAACTGGGAGAAGATCATCTTAGGGCCAAGATGGAAATTGGAATTCTGATTAAACAAAACCTGCAGTGCTCACGATGCTCCAGATGACAGTACTGGCACTCCCACCTTGCAGGCACATTGAGAGCTTCAAAGATGGGAACTGTGCTCCTCATGATGCAAACCAGCATTGCATGGCCCACTCTGGATTCTTGATTGATTAGTTAGCTCCAGTTGCTTCCATGAGCTGGGTAGCAGAAACTGGAAAATGCTTGAAATCACCCTTGACCTTGATAAAAGGGCACTTGGTAGCAGGTCCATTCAGAGGAAGACTAGAGAGGCAAAGGAAGTATGGTGTTGTAGATGGAAAGGTACCTTGGAATGCACAGAATCGTTACTCCTCTAGATGGTTTTAGATTCTCCATAAAGACCCCACTCCCATTCCCGACCCAAAATGAATCTGAGGCTTGGAGTCCTCTTCAAGGAAAAGATACCAGTACCTTCCAGTCTTCCCAGTCCAGTTGAGCTACTCTGTTTTGGAGAGGGGAAAAAAAAAGTACACTTGGGGGAAAGTGCTGATTTGGCTGTGAGGGCACTGGAAGCAGGAAAGTAGCTACAAAAGGCACAAGAGAAATGGCAACATATGCCAGAGTAGCCAAAATTAAGAAGATGGTATGGAGAGACACACAAGAGCAGAGCAAAGCCCCAGGAAAGGAAACAGTCAAAGCCTAGAAGTGAGTTGTAGCAGTCTGACAGTTCAACCTCTTGGAGAAGGATGAAAAGCACATGAAAGCTGTTTTGTGCTGGGCTCTGCCTCTTGATCTAATGCTATGGGCTAGAAAGGCCTGGGGGCGCTCCCTTGGGCCCCAGGAGCTTCCCACTGATAACTTCCCTATCTAAACCAATGTTAGTCCTGGATCAACCCCGTGGTTCTTATTATGATTGCATGATGCCCTTCAGCAATAACCATTAGGAAACTTGAAAGGAAAAAAGGGTTTATTACTTACCAGCCCCAGAGCATACAAGGCATGACAGAGGCACACAGCGAGGTCTCTGGCAGAGAGCGAGAGCCTGGGGTTCTTCTTATATGAGGTCCAGGGTGAGGGGTCTAGGGTTTCAAGGGCTCACTCGCTTGGCAAATGTAAAACATTTTTAAAGTAGGACTTTAAAGACAGGGGAAAAGAAAAAAAAAGTGACCCAAATGGTCAGTTATCAAAATCAACCAAGCTCAGTAAAATAAAGGCTTCTTAGTGGGGGAAGGAGACATGGCTCTTTATGTAGTATGTGGCTAGCAGTGTGTTTATTAGAGATACTGATGTGGATGCCTCCACAGCACTCAAAGCTTGAATCAGACACTGGCACTACAAACAGAAAACACAACTGTTGGGGCTTAAACACTACAAAGGCAGATTGAGAAGACTTGAAAATAAACCATTGAATGAGGAGGAAGATTCTCTTTATCTGAAGAAACTGGCAAGCCCTCCTTCAAATAGAACTCTTGGGTGAAGCAAAATTTGGGTGACGCAAAGTCCAAGTTCTTGCCCTTCATGAGTGCTCTTATGCAGCAGTTAAATACAGTGCTGGTGGAAAAAATAGCTCCAGTCATGCAGTCCAAGGAAAATGCAACTAGGGAGGAAAAGAGAGAAGCGAGGGGCACTAAAGTGGGAATTCTGTTGGTGTTCCAAGGAAATGGAGCAAAGACTACTAGAAGGAGAAGTAACCGGAAGCAAGATTCCAGATTTGCACTCTAGCCAGAGAAATCTGAGGAAAATCCAGTTTCTTCAAGGAGGGCAGAGTTAATTGGGAAGATAAAAACAAGGTGAGAAATTACACAGACTTGAACTCCCCTTCCCTTCTCCCTTATGATCCTGGAACATTCTAGAACTGTACAATCCAATGTGGTAGTCATCACCACTCTCATGCAATTATTTGCATGTGATTAATTAAAATGTAATAAAACTAATTTGTAGTAGCTACATTTCAAATGCTCTGTAACCACATGTGGCTGATTGCTTCTGTACTGGGTAGCACACATAAAGGATATTGTCATCACCACAGAAAGTTCTATTGGATAGCTCTGTCTAAGACCAAATCCACCTTCTATCCAGACAAGAGAAATGAAAATTTTGCATGCATACATAAATGGGAATTCAAAATAAATACAAAGGAGCATGTAAATATTCTGACCTCAGTTTTCTCTCACATGGTCCTGATCAGAAGGAAAATCAGTTAGAGGTCACCTGAAGGCAACAGTAAGAATTGTTGTGTGAACATGAGCAGAAAGTACATAACTTTTATAGATTTATTTTCCTGGGAAGAAAAATGTTCAAACAGGTCTTCTGGATAACTTAGAGAAAAATGAAACCAAAGAACTCAAGAATGGGAACATTGTGGTATAAAAGCTAGAAGTAAACCTTGCTACTAGTTAAATGGAAAAGTGAGATTGAAGACTTATTGTAAATATGAATAAAATCAAAATTAAAATATCAGAAAAATTTTTTGATAAGGGAGTCATTAATGTAAATGACATTGAGTCATTTCTTATATTCTTATATTCTTATATCAGATTTTTCCTTCTTAGGAATGTGTAGGGGACTGGTGGAGAAGGTGTAGGGAGAGTAGAAGCACCCTATATTCTTAATACTGTGTTGGTGGGAAGCAGTACATTATTTCTTTTATTACACTGGTGTTTGAGAAAGTTTATGATTATAAATATTTGAGAGTATATACTATTATAATATGATGTATATTTTCTAACTTATTAGGGAAATACATATGTATTATATATATAGCAAAAGACATTGGTAAAACACCCAATAGTGAAGAAAACAAAAAGCAAAAGCCTCAAATGTAAGAAATATTTATGATGTGTCATCTGTTAGAGGGCAAAGGTTCATATTAGTTAAAACAACCAAAACACAAACCTTTTATAGTTTTTTACAAGCAGCACAACCATGAGATAATTTTAATAAGTTAACATTTGGAACAAAGATTTATCAGAGAATATCAAGACGAGAAGGCCAGAGCTACCACCCGCATCAGAATAGAAAACAGTTACAAAAGAAATAAGTAGCCAAAGATGATGGTTTAATTTTGGTGGAAAATTCTACAATGAAGATATAACAGTTATAAACCTCGAGACACCAAATAGTGTAGAATATATATATACACTCAACAGATGCTTTTTAAACATGCAAAGACTTTTCGGCATAGCCATAGTAGTGGAAGATATTTTAACACATCTTTCAGTTTTGAGAGATCATTCAGGGAAAAGGAATATATGACAATAATTATCAGTTCATTGAATTATAAATATTTCTTGAGTATGCCTGGCATTGTGCCAAGCCTTAATGACACAACAGTGAAAAAGGACAAATATAGTCCTCGTACTTTGGAGCTTAGTGTATATGGAAAAGCTTATTGGTAAAGATGCCTATATATTAAAAATGTGTATTAAGATTATACATGCAGGGCTGCCTGGGTGGCTCAGTCAGTTAAGTGACTGACTGTTGGTCTCAGCTCAGGTCATGATTTCAGGGCTGTGAGTTCAAGCCTTGCAAGGGGGTTCTGCGCTGGGCATGGAGCCCATAAATATACATGCAAGTATTTGTGTTCTCTGGAAAATATATTGCCTTTTAAATATTCATGGAAAATTATTTAAAATGAAGATGACTGAGAAAAATAGGGAAATGTCAGTTACCATACAGGTAAGATTCCATCACCATCATGATCTAAACACAGGAATTGTTTACAAAAAATTAAAGAGATGAAGCTTTTTGACCTGGAAAAAATCAACTCTCCTCAATAGCTAAAATCAAATATGATTGTTGCAAACTCATTTAAGAATAAAAGACAAGAAGAGTGCTTTGTATCTGTATGATAATTTATAGCATATGGTCAAATCTATGTTCAGAGAAAAATCTATATTCTGAAATGCTTATTTATTTTTTTATTTTTTATTTTTTAATTTGACAGACAGAGATCACAAGTAGGCAGAGAGAGAGGAGGAAGCAGGCTCTCCACTGAGCAGAACGCTCAATGTGGGGCTCGATCCCAGGATCCTGGGATCATGACCCAAGCCGAAGGCAGAGGCTTTAACCCACTGAGCCACCCAGGTGCCCCATTTCTGAAATGCTTATTAAAAATAAATTAGACAATCATTTTACTCTAAATTCTAGAAAGAGATCAAGAAAATATGCCAGAGAATTTAAAGTAAAATATGGATATTAGTGAATTAGAAAACAAGTATAATAGTGATATATAATAGCAATATATAACATCACAAATATATAAATATATATGAATAAATTTGGAAAGGCATGTACAGAAACTGTAAAGAATTACATATATGCATATATAGAGACACATATACATAAATATCTATGTCAAATATTATTACAGAAATATTAAGGAAATTTTTTATATGTTATTTAGAAATAAATTTGGCAACATATATAATATCTATATGAATAAAACTACAAAGACACCTTAAACCACGATGTATATAAATGGAGAGATATATCATGTTTCTGAAAGGAAAAACTCAATACTGGAAAAATATTAGTTCTCACTATGTTACTCTGTACTTCTAAGAAAATGAAAAGTTCCAACAGGATTTTTTGGGGTGTGTGTGAGGGTTCAGGGACTATTGGCAGAGTTATTTTAAAATTCTTCTAGGAAGAGATTTGTGAAAAGAGTGAACTAAAATATCATTTTAATTTTATTATGACTGTAGATGTCAGTGCTCTT
Organism: Enhydra lutris kenyoni; assembly: GCF_002288905.1. Lineage (NCBI taxonomy): Eukaryota > Metazoa > Chordata > Mammalia > Carnivora > Mustelidae > Enhydra > Enhydra lutris. The sequence continues at coordinate 33,270,958 of NW_019154095.1, forward strand.
TAGCCAAAGACCCCAGCACCACACACGTAAGAGAATGTTGGGTTTATAACTCATATCATGAGACATTGTAGAGAACAATGAGGTGCCTCAGTAGGAAGATGTTATAAAGTGGATTAAGTACTGTCAGAAAATGGGGACAATTCTCTAATTGAGTGTCTTAACAAATCTGAGCTGTGAGGATGGCAGTCTAGAGTTGGACAAAGGAGGGATTAGTGTGATTATTACAAGAAAAAAAAGTAGCATTCACTCACAATAGCCAGGAGAGGGGTTGTCTGGAATTTTGTAGATTGCACAGTGACAGTGACTAGGTTTAGACAGTAGTGTAAAGTGGTCTTGTTTTGTCTCACTTAATCGTGATTTCATAGAAACTTTATCTGAAGTCAGTGTTCTGGGAGAGTTACTTATATCCAACAGGAGAAGCACATGGCCTAGCTTTGAGAGACAGACCTACTTCACAGAACTCTTTGGACTTAACTCTAACATCTTACTTTTTTCTTTTTTTAAATGGATTTATTTATATATTTGAGAGAATGAGAGTACATGTGTGAGAGTGAGCATGGGGAGGGGCACAGGGAGAGGGAGAGAGAATCCTCAAGCAAACTCCACACTGAGCACGGAGCCCCAGGGGGCTTGATCCCAGAACTTGGAAATCATGGCCTCAGCCAAAATCAAGAGTTGGCTTCTTAACAGACTGAGCCACCCAGGTGCCCCTTTATTTATTTTTTAAAACCAGTTTCAAACTTCCTTGTTTTCTTTTATTCCTGACCTTTCTTGAATATATAATTTGTTTTTATTCTTTTAGTGGTTACCCTTAAATCCTTTAACATCCTTTCCCTAAAAATCTAGTTAGCCAATAGTCCCTATTTTTTTGTAGATTGGTACATGAGTTTTGGAGTATTTTCACTCTGATTTACCTTCATTTCCCATGTCCTATTTAATTTCATCTTAGTTTATTTTTATTTTTAAATTTTATTTATTTTGTGTCATAAGAATTATTTTTATTTAAATTTAATTAATTAACAGATAATGTATATGTCAACATACATATTATATATGTTAATTGAGTTTAAATAAAAAATAATTCTTTTTTATTTACATAACAAATTACCTTGTTGGTATATTGTGAACAGTCAATCCTCATTTAAATCCTATCAACATTTTTTTTTAATTCTTTATTTTGATAAAAATATCAACATATTTTTAAAAATTCTTTATTCACACTTACTATTTGTTTCCCTTTACTTTCTTCTGGTTCCATTTTCTTTCCTATTAAATGACATAGATCTTTTTAGAAGTTCTTTTGCTCGAAGTCTGTATTGTGTAGATTTTTTTTTTTTTTTTAAGCTTTTCACTCTTGCATGATAGCCTAGCTGGGTACAGAATTTCAGGTTGAAAGGAACTTTTTTTTTCTTACCAGTTTGGAGATAGTGTTCTATTGTCTTTGAGAATCTATTAGTACTGGTATGAAGTCTGCTATACAGGAAGAGTCATGTCATTTGTTTTGGTGGCTTTTAAGATTTTCTTAATCTTTGATGATTTTTTATTCCTTTCTATGAGTGTATTAATGTTTGTATACTATAGAGTTAATAATATTCTAGCAAACCTGGGTAACCCCAAAGATTGTGCATTTATTTGTTTAACAAACGTTTATTGAAAGCCCATTACTTGCCAGGCAGTATTTCTATGTACTTTGATTACATACTAACAAATTTCTGATGTATAAAATATTATATATGAAATGGTTTAACTAAGCTAACAGTTTAACTAACAGTTTTCTGCTATCTAGTTGTTTGGCTTCAAAAATCTGAGAAGAGTAATTACCAGATGACCTCTACAATACAATGCTAATTCTTTGGATGATTGTTTAATGATTACTAGTTTATCAATTATTTCCACCTTTTATGAAATAAGGATATTAACTCATTAAAGATTTGGAGATTGGCACAGAATATATTTTTAAAGAGTTCTCAGAGTCCTTATGGTGGGGTTAGGGGAGCTCAAGGAAAGCTCTCAGAGAAATTGACATATGTCCCCTGGAATTTGGGGGATCTAGAGACTAATGATTCACAGTTATAAAAGTTCAAAAATTATCAACAAGCTGGTGTAGCCTCTTACTGCATGGTGAGAAGAGAGAAGCTATTATGGAGGAAGTTGAACTTTCACTGACAGTGGTGGGAGCCAGGGTGTGTGGTGTCCGTGGGCCAGATGAGGAATCCATTGAAGGAAACCATACTTTAGTCTGCAAATCCAAATGTTTTCTTTTCTTTTACCTTGTAGTACTTTAGTTAAGATCTAATGATTTGCTGCTGGGTCTCAAACGGTCCCTGGCCCAAATAGAGAGTAATAGTGCCTAGATTTATCTTCTTACCTGGAACAACAAAAATCAGGCATGATAAATGAAACAATAGTTTCTATAGCAATGACTATCCTGGGGGACCTGGGGGGCCCAGTTGGTTAAGCATCTGCCTTTGGCTTAAGTCATGATCCCAGAGCCCTGGGATTGAACCCCATGTCAGGCACCCTGCTCAGTGGGAAGTCTGCTTTTCCTTCTCCCTCTGCCTCTGCTCCTGCTCATGTTCTCTCTCTCACTCACTCTCTCTCAAATAAATAAAATCTTAAAAAAAGTAATTGACTATCCTGTAATAAAGAATAGTAGTCTTTGAGAGATGGTAAAACAAGTGAGATGAACCTGGAGACTTTCCAGGCTATGGTGCAGGCGGGGGAGCCCCAGTGGAACCCCAGTTTCTCTTACCAAAGAACACAGAACTGACAGCTCTGAGAGGCCAAGGAGGTAGAGTTCACAACTCAGAGTATCAGAGAAGAGATTCAGAGAGAGCAAGTTTTTGAAGATCTATAGAGGATCCCCTCTCTAGTCTTCAGTTGGAAACTGATCACCTCATGCATGTAGGAAGATATTTATCCAGTGAACCAAACAGCCTCAAAATTACATGAAGTATTTCCTATAACTCAGCCAGGGTCAGGGATGATTTGTTCTGCATCAAAGTGGAAAACTTCATAATTCATGTGGTAATGGGTACTTAGAAGGGTCTTTCTTAAATAGTAGTACAAAATTAGTTCTAGACCCCCCAAGTCAGATTGTTTTCACTTAATTTAAGTGACTGTCAAAACAAAGCCCCAAATATTTATTGTTAAATAAATATATCGAACACCCCACAAGGCAACATTTACAAAGCATGGCATCAAATAAGAAATTACTGGGCATGAAAAAAAGCAAAAAAAAATGTGACAAATAGAGAAAATTTTTAAAAATTACATCAAGATAGATTTAGAAATCACATTGATGATAGAATTAGTGGAAAGAGCCATCAAAACAATGATTAGAATTGTCTTCTGTATGTTTAAGAAGCTAGAGGAAAGATCGGGTATGATAAGTAGAGACTTAAAATATGTTAAAAAATTCAAAAACCAAACCAAGCAAAAACCAAATCAAACTTCGGGAGGTGAAAATTACTATATATGAGATTTAAAAACATATGCTAGATGATCAAGAGAATGAGGAGATAAGCCACACACTAGAAAAAAAATATTTGCCAAAGACATTATCTGATAAAGAATTGTTATCTAAGTTATACAAAGAACCCTCAAAACTCAACAATAAGAATCAAATAACCCAATTGAAAAAAGGCAAAGACCTTAACAGGAACCTCCCCAAAGAAGATATACATCACATATCATTAAGGATTGAACATTTAAACAATGATGCAGTTATACTACATAAGGATTGAACATTTAAACAATGATGCAGTTATACTACATACCTATTGTTTTGTTCCAAGTCCAAAACTCTGACAATACTATTGGCTGGTGAGTATGTGGAGCAATAAGAATACTCATTCAGTGTTTTTGGGAAAGCAAAATAGTACAGTTTTCTGTACTTTGCAAGACAGTTTGATAGTTTCTAAAAAACCAAACATACTTTTACCAATCTAGCAATCATGCTCCTTGGTATTTACTGAAGGGAGTTGAAAATTTATCTCTGCACAAAAACCAGCATATGCATATTTTTGCAGTTTTATTCATAATTGCCAGAACATGGAAGCAACCAAGGTGTCCTTCAATAGGTAAATGGGTAAGTAAACTCTGGTGTGGTCACACAATGGAATATTACTTAGCTCTAAACAGAAATGAGCCATCAAGCTGTGAAAGATACGGAGGAACCTTAAATATGTATTACTAAGAAGAAAAAAGCCAATCTGAGAAAGATAAATATTATTTGATTCTAACTAGATGACGTTCTGGAAAAGGTAAAATTGTGTAGACAGTAAAAAGATCAATTGCCAAGGACTTGGGGGGTGCAGGGAGTGGTCAATAGGAAAGGTAGGTAAAGCATTGGAGAACTCTAGGGAAGTAAACTGTTCTGTATGATACTATACAGGTGGATACATGCTGCTTGCTATACATTTGTCAGAAATGATAGAAAGTACAATGCAAAGAATGTACCATAATATAAACTATGGATTTTGGTTGATAATAAATGTGTCAATGTTTGTTCGTTGATTGTAAAAAATGCACCACACTGGTGAGGGATATTGATGGTGGAGAGGCTATGTGGGAGGAGAAAGGGGCATGTAGGAACTCCATGTACTTTCTCCTCAATTTTACTGTGAATCTAAAACTGCTGTAAATATAAAAATATATTTCACCTACACTAGATGAGATACAAGATTAGTTGTTGCAGAAGAAGCAATTAGTGAACTTGAAGACATTGCAAGTTTGAAATTTTGGTTAATATATTTTTCAGTTCTAAAATTTCCATTCAGTTTATATAATACGTCTTTGCTGAGATTTCATGTTTCTTGTGGAGACTTTGCACTGTTTTCTTTGTTTCAAGCATGTTTGTAATTGCTCATTGGAGCATTTTCATGATGGTTGCTTTAAAATCTTTATATAACTTTATATAACTCTAACATCTCTGTTATCAGGGTGGTGGCATTTATCAATTGTCATTTTATACATGGTGAGATTTTCCTGACTCTTGGTATGACAAGTGATTTTTTTTAAATTGGAAGCTGGATATTTTTGGTATTATGTTGTGAAATTCTAAATCGTACTGAAGCCTTCTGTTTTAGCTGGCTTCCTCTGACACTGATCCAGGGAAAACAGGCAGTGCTGAGTCACTACTTGTACTGGGAGTAGAAGTTCAGTTTTCAAATGGTCTCCATTGACCCCCAGCAGAGGTGGGAAGAAGAACTCTTTACTTTTTTTGTGGGGGGGCTAGTGTTTGCTCCACACCTAGGCCTCTGCTGATACTACCATAGCTGGGAGGAGTAGAGTGTCTCACTACCAGTCCTCATGTGGCTTAAGTACTGATGGGGGATGGCTTCAGTACCAATGGAAGCCAGGGAAGTTTTTAACTCTCTATGAGACCTCCTCTGATAGAGAGGAGAAGGAACATCCCATTACCTCCTGGTTGGGGTAGAAGTTCAGGCAATGCAAACGGTGTCCACTGATACCATGGGGGAGCCTTGTTACAGCTTGATGATGATGAAGTGATGATTCCCTCCTTTGCCTTTACTGACACCGCCCTGACTGAGCTGTTGGGCAACATGTAACAGTTCCATTCAGATAGGACTCTATGCTCCCCCTTCACCTTTGCTGTAGGGCAGTTATTGTATAAAAATTTTCTTTTTATGCTACCCCTTTCCTGAGCCTTTTATTAGAAAGACAAAGCTTTTGTTGTTGGGTTTGTTTGTTTGTTTTTTAAGTGTTAACACTTTGGTGTTTTGGGGTGGCTGGCTTTCTCAACCATAAATCCAGGGTATATGATGCAATAGAAAACCCAGGAAATTCACCACCATGTCATTCCTTGGGTCCAGTACCCTACAGAGTACCTTTTATCTCCATCCTTCAGAGTTTTCTTAGAATTATTTTGTTTATAATGTTTAAGGTTTTTCAGTTGTACTTAGTGGGAGGGACAGGGAAAAGTACTTCTATCCCATTTTCCCAGGAGTGGAAGTGATAATGATTTTATATACCCCCAAAACTTCCTGTATTATAATCAGGGGCTGTGTATCTCTCTCTGTCTCTCTTTTTTTTTCCCCTCCCAACTTCGCTAATAAAGTAACCAATCAAGTTACCATCTTTTAATTCAATTAGATTTGTTCTTTAACATCTTACACTTCTCCTAGGCATACACTATTCTTTCCTCCTTAACTTACATGTGTTTTTTAAAGAGTGTATTCATCTAACAACTCACAGTGTCTTTTGATTTTTTCCAGCTTTATTGAGCTGTAATTGGTATATAACAGTGTGTAAGTTGTGCTGTGCTCAACTGTCTTTATGATTGTGTTCCATGGCTCTTGGTGCTTAACTACCAAACTCAGCAAAACCCATGAAATTATCTTGGCTAATTGGGGAGAGGATATAAATGCAAGAGTATTGTAATAGCTTTTGACATCTCGAGATGGAAGCCACATTTCAGAATCAAATAGCAAAAATGATTTTCATTTCTGGTGCTATTAGCATTAGTGTTCTCTAGTTCTTTTGCCATAATTTAAAAATGCTGACAGAGACTTGCCTCCACAGTCACTGTAACCTTCTTATTTATAAATATAAGGAGATACAGTGAAAAATATTAACTCATCTTTCATGGCTTTATCTTTTTCTAGAGCAGACAATAGTTGAATGTCACTTAAAAGGAGGAACATAGCATTTACTTTTGACAAATTTCCCAAAAAATTTACCATGGAAAAGAAAACCAGAGCAGCATCTTCTTTTTCTTTCCCTTACTTTCTCCCAAACCACTTCCCATTTCTTGGATCAGGTAGAAAATGCTGGTTCCCTCATAGGAGTTCTCACAAATGCAAGGTTGTTTTCTGAGATACTGGAATTCTGTCCATGAAAAAAAAAATGCAGAGGATGCCTGAAAATTTCTCTCTCTTCTCCCCCTTAGTACAGTGGAACAGAGAACCTGTGTATCTGGAGCCTCTAGTACAGGGGACTTCATCCCACAGATCATCAGGCCAGAAACATGAACTTTTATCATTATCATTATTCAGGATTTTTATAATTCCAAGTAGAAATATCTCATTTTCATTGAATATTCAAAACTCTACTTAGACTGAGGTACAGAGACAGATATATCAACTTTGGAGATGGTAAGCAAATGCCTGAGGTTATCTTGAGTGCCTCTATGAGGTAGAAGTGGAGACTTTACATAAACTTTTGTTCTGTTTTTCTGGGGTAGCTACAACTTTTAAAGTACTTGAAGCTTATACAATTTGAGGAGACCTCTACCAGAAAACAAATACAAAAATAGGTCTTAGAGTCAGTATTTATTTAGAAACAGGAAAGATATCACAACGAATTTAATCACAATAATAATTATTGTCTTTATCAATAATTCAGTTTCTCATCTACCGTGATTGATCAGTATGTGAGTAAAGGTTTAGAAAAGTTACCTTATTTCGTTCACAATTCATTACATTGTCATATAAAATTTTTAGTAGTATAGCCAAAATTTTAAAAACCTTTATCAAGTTTCTTTCATTTATGAACTATTACAAACATGCTCATTGCTATTTTTAGTATCCCTATAGTTTTGTGCTCTACAATAACAAGAATGCAGGTAAATTCTATTTGCATGATTACCATGTAAAAATGAAAATGTATGATGCTTTTATAATTTTATGTTGCATTATTGAATATATTCCTGTTTTGACTAGACATCGATGAGAACTAAGTTCTCTGCTTATAATTTTACATGTCTAATGACTGAAAGAATTTCATATAAATGAGCTTCTAGTTCTATATTTGTAAATCTTGTTTTTCTTCCACTAGTCACAGATTTTTGTGCCAGGTGTTGTACAACACATTCATATTGTGATACAGCCTCTATTTTTGCATCTTAATGCCACAGTGGTGGTTGAGTCAGCAAAGTAGCCAGAGATAGAATTCCTGAAGCCTTTTTTTTTAATGCAATAGCTAACAGTAAATTAACTGTACTGAAAAATACTTATAAACAGCATAAATGTATCCCACTAAACCCAATGAATACCTAGTCCAGCTTTGCTTTTAGTAATATTCTACACAATGCCCACAGCGACTTCAATCCTACCCATCATAAGAGAAAAATGTAATAGAGGGGAAGTCACAGTGGAAATATATATTTGTCTTACTTTTGCACATTTCCAAACATGTATGGTCTTGTGCACCCATGTCTCCTGCCTGAGATCCTGATGGGAGATTATACAAACAAGGGTCCTTGAAGTTTAAGATTTGTGAGTTTTTTATAAGTCCATCTTTACTATCTTTGTTCTGTCTGAAGTAGCATTGTAGTTAGGCTCTTCTACATCTTGTCCACCATTGGCTGGGGGACAGTGCATCTTCCATAAGAGGTCAAAGGCTTTCCTTAAATGGAAACCAAAAGTAAACTTTGGGTTGTTTAGCTTCTCAAATAAGTTATTTTAAAACTGTCTCAACATATTAAGTATGGAACAAAGATAAGTTTAAGGACTTCTGGAGGTAGATTAAGCTACCTTTTTAGTTTTGTTTTGCCTTCCAGCTTGTTGGCTACTTGGAGAACCCAATAAGCATAACTTGAAAGAAGATCTTCCCTTTTTTTTAATGGTCTTCCCCCCCTGTCTTTTTTTAAAGGTGGGGAAGGACAGAGGGAGAGGGAGAGAATCTCGATTAGACTCCCCACTGAGCACAGAGCTGGACAGGAGGTTCTATCTCATAGCCCTAAGATCATGACCTGAGCCAAAAACAAGAGTCAGATGCTTAACTGACTGAACCACCCAGGTGCCCCAACCTTTGTATATGGTATTTAAGAAGATGGTTCACTGATCATGCCTCCAGCATATGAGTAATTTTGACTTAAGAAAAGAAGTATGATTAACCAAAGACAAAATGAAATAACAGTATCAAAATATTAGATGTAATTTTTATGAGAATTATAATTTTTGAGCACTTAATAAAAGCAAGGCAATATATTAAAGATGTTATTATTATATCAGTTTGAGTCTCTGCAGGAAAGACATGGCACACTTTAAATTAAGAAGAGATCAATAAAGAAGTTGTTTAGGTAAGGACATGTTTAAGAAAAACCGAACAAAGTTGGTGGAGTACCCTGAGACTATCAATCTCTGAGAGTTGTTAGCATCCCTAGGCCTGAAGGAGCTTAAAATGTGGATGCTACTGAAGCTACAACTAGCTGAAGGGGAAGGCCATGTGAGAAGAGCTATAGAATTCATTGGATGAATGTAATTGCTGGTCAAACTGTTATCTAACAATAAGGAAGTTGGGGAATAAATATTCCAAGCACACTCTCCTCCTGTCCTGCAATCTACTGCCTGTCCCTACTGAATTAACTGGAAGCCAGATGGCAAGAGAGCTATTCATGCAGCTCTGGCTCTTAGAACACAGAGCAGAGTTTATGTCAAAATGTATGGGCTGGGTCTAGAAGGGCAAATGAATATCAGCAAGCATATTAGGTCGAGGTATGTGAAATTGCCAACATTTGACCATCTTTAACCTATAACAACAGTGTATATACTATTATGACATTTAAACTTCTCAACAAACTTGCAAGGTCTAATTATGATCTTACTTTATAGTGACAATTCTAGGGGCTGGAATAAGGCACAATTAGGTGTTAGTGGTTAATGGGTACAGAGTTTTGGCTGGGGAAGATTAGGTTCTGGAGAAAGATGGTATTGATGGTCGCATTCACCATTATGAATGTACAGATCTGCAGATCTGTATGGATAAAAGTGGTTAAAATTGTAAATTTTATGTATATTTCATCACAGTAAAAAGGTACTAAAAATTCACCAAAGTATAGTCAAATCAATACAGCAGTTATTGTTAACATTGTTAATAACTTCTGAATATATGGGCATGCCAAAACACAGAGAGGTAAAATACCTTGCACAATATTATATGGTTAATGAGTATAGAGCCTAAGCTTCAACCCCATCCATATCTTCTGATTGAAAATCTAGTTTCTCTTCTAGAAATACAAAACATTTTACAAACCCACCCCAGGGCCCAGAATAACCCCCATGTTTATCATTTCTAAGGTTACTGAATAAGGCAACTGATGGTTTAGTGAAGGAAATCAAATCCATTTCCATGAATAAGTAATGTGTTTGTCAAGAACTTGCTAATTGGTAAAATCCATAATTCTCAAAGGTAACTATTAAGGATCTGATGCATAATATTTGATTCTCATTTAACAGTGTTGTTAGTTTTGTAGTATGATCTTGAATGTTTGTTTTCAGTGTTGTTGAGATCTACAATTCTCGATGCCTTTTCCCTCATTGTCCAAAGTATGGGAACAGAGGAACTGCTTTTGTGTTTTTGTTGCTTTTTAATTTTATTTTCTGCTTTAAAAGAGTATATGAAGATTAAAAAAAATCTGTGTTTGTGGGGGGGTGTGGTGGGTGGGTGTGTGTGGAGATAGTGAGAACAGAAGAGTCAGTTTTGGTTAGAGAGTTTTCTTACAACATTGACTTTTCACTGCTCTTGGCTCAAGAAATGCTGACAAACATTCACAGCAAGAAGGGAAAAATAAGAAAACATTTTATGTTCGTCTTTAAATTATGAAGGAATATAATTTCTAAGTTTAACTGTAGATTTATGTGTTGTTAATCAAAACCAGAGCTAGAAGGTTTTGGTTGGGTTACCATTCAAATACCTGTGTGGAAAACCACACCACAAACTTTTATTTGACACAGGACACAATGCAACATAGGTGAAGGCAAAATACCCTAATTGAAATAAAAAACTCTCCTTGTTAGGGATCAAGTTTAAACATCTATTGCCAAAATTACTAAATACTTTTCCTTAATACAGACATTGACTTGTACGTGAACTTTAACCCTGATACTGTCCCACCTAATTAGGCAAAATAGCAAAGAAAGGAAACAAGTCAAACCAGTGAGCAATATGGACACCATTGGGAGAGGCTATCAATTAAGACTATAGTTCTATCAACTTTAAGTGATACCTTTAGTGTTCTTTTAGGACCCCAGCCTCAGCTCCTTAAGCTGTTATAGGGTGGACTAGGACCTAGAGATCAAGTAGATCCAAAGATTACGTAGGATCGAATCCTGACATCTTTCAAAATCAGGATGTTGATGTTGATACCCATGGTTGCTCTTAAGGTCAGGGACTGGGTTATTTTCTCTTTTTTGGTCCAGTTCCAAATAGACACTCAATAAATATTTGACAGGAAGGAAGAGAAGAAGGAATCAGAACTTAACTCTAAATCTGAGAGGTTCATCTGTGTGAGAAAGGAAAATCTATGCAGGTCAAGATAAGGCAGAGCAATAAACAGATAAAGCAAATAAACTGGTGGCATGTGTAGAGATTTAGAACAAATATTGGGGAAATTAAGGTTTAGGGACAAAATCTAGACATTTGTATTCAGGAGGCTAAGGCACCAACTTTATCATCATAACTGGGGAATGTAGCATGAAACCAGTTATTGGGAACTTTGACACCAAGGTCAGAAAAGACTCTATAGTAAGACTGACTTTGAGGTTGAGCTAGTGACTTCCTGCCACACTTAAGCAATTAATATGTGTCCCTCATTTGGGGTGAAGATTAGTCCCAGAGTTGGTAGAAGCTGGCTCTCTTGGCAGGCTTTCATTAAGCATATTGAAGTTATTACTGTAGAAGTGAGGAGCTGAATGGAAATTACAAAGGCCAGAGAGGGAAAACGAGCCCATTCCCCGGTGATCTAAGCAGGTTGCAGTTTGGTTTGCGATTTTTCAATTTCCAGATTTCCAAGAGTGAGCTCTGCCTTTTCTCAGTGCTTCAGACTTCAGCTGCAATGCAGGAGGGAGTTTTAAGTTTTAGGGAGCCATCTTTGGAGACTCAGGAGCACATTTGTCTAGGAAAAAAAAAAACAAAACTATTTTCCAATATTACTTTTCAAAATTGGAAACGTCTGGATGCCGATTTCTTTGAGTGACTCTTAATTTTCCCTGGCTTCTCTGACGTGTGTACTTTGTTCTACCCCCACTGCCTACTCGCACATATTCCAGCTTGGATTTTCATGTTTCAGCAGTTAACATAAACCACTGAATTTGTGGGTATTTATCCAAGATCTAGTGTGTGAACATTTGGAGGTTTGCTCACAAGTCTCTTTCACTGAAATCATCTTTTCTGGGCACTGTATTGGGCTGAGCCCACAAAGTACAAATTGGCTCTTGGGACAGAGATGCCAGGCTGAAGCTGATAAAAGATTTACTGCAGAGTGCTTAGAATCACTGAGCTTTGTTATGGAATTATTGTAGCCTTTTCCACCGGGATGCAATGATTTATAACCTACCGATAGACAAGAGTGTTTAACTCTGTTCCCATTAATTGACTGAACAATTTACTTTCTGCTTTGAGCTCACACCTGCTCTTGATCAAAGCTGGTTCATATTCTGCTCTTGGCTATTGCATGATACTGTATTAATGGCTTATTGGTTCCACTGTGCCTATAACACAACAGAGTTTATGATGTTTAATAAAATGACATGTCTAAATAGTCTCTTGGCTTTGTATTGTCTTTTTATCAAATTAATTTCATGATGTGGGTTTTCCTTGTACTTCAGAATCACAAATTCTGTGGAAATCTGCCACACAACACTTTAAATTTTTGAACAGTACACTCACAATAAATGAAAGGAGGAGAAAGTACTTTCTTGCTAATTGGTGTTCTTTGCCATTTACTTCTGTCACTTAGAGGACTCCAGTAGTGGCCTCTGGGGAGGGAGGACCAGGATGAATGAAGACAATTTTATGCATGTTCTATATCTCCTTCTCCTTGAAATCAGGAATTTTTAGGAGAGAATGAAGGGTGCTTTACCCTGAGGAGTACATGGGGGAAGGTGAAGACTTTTTTCTGAAACAAAAGATGTCAGAACACTGGTGAAAGCACACGGCAAACAAAAGTTCCATGGTAGCTGAGTTATTTTGGCCTATTTCTCTAAGGAAACCTTGGTGGCTTGGAATATCTTCTCTTAGGGTCATAAGAGGTCACGTGGGAGGTAGGAATCTCCACTTATTGGAGTGATAAGTGATCACTTATAGAGTGATACCCCTTATCACTATGCCATTCTGCCTCCAGCAATAGTAAACATTTATTGATACCTTTCTAGGTACCATGTACTGCATTAAGAATTAAGAGGGTGATTTCCGGAGTCAGGCTGCTTGGACAAAATTCCACCTCCATAAATCCGAGGCATGCTAGGTCTCATGCTCCTCTGTGAATTGGGTAATATAACATCTAATCTTGGTTGTTGAGGTTTAAATGAACTAAAGTTAGTAAAACTCTTAACATGATACTTGGCATATAATAAACACTCTACAAATGTTAGAGGTTAGGACTATAACAAGGTTAAATCATAGATATTTCTACTTTGCCGTATAGGTGAAAGGCAAACTACCCGGTACATAGAAGGAAGGAAGATGTAGGGGATAAATACATAGTAGTGGAAATTTCCTTGGTGGTGACTGATCAGGTCAGATTAATTGTTAAGCACAATGTTCAGATTAATTGTTTGGTTTAATATATTGCCCTGCTTTTAGTAAATGCTCAACAAATGGTACTAATTGCCATGAAAATTGCTTCTTAACTTTTTGCTATATTACTTTTCTCTGTCCTTGGTTTATATGGGTCAGTCAGCTAGGTTATGTGATCAAAGATTGCATTCCTAACCTCAGCAAAAAGCTTTGGACATGTATGCTCGAGGGAGGAAAGCAAGGAGACTAGGTCATCACCAGTGGAAAAACAAATCGTGCAAAACACAGACTCTGCTAATGAAAATTAGGTTCATCTACAAAGAACTTCATGATTTTTAATTGTAAGAATCTAATGTCAAAACAAACAAACCAAAAATAAAAGTGGATAATGTCAAGCACATACTTTTCCTCCTTCCTGGAGTGTTCTTATTCTGGCTCTTCAAATGACTGTCTCTTATTTATCTTCAGCTTAAATGTCACTTTATCAAAATGGTCTTATCTGACTTTCTTTTCGAAGTACCTCCCCTTTTCAGGGCCTCCACTAGTCTGTACGGTGTCTTTGGGTAAATTGGGGAAAAAAAAACAAACAAAAATTAAAAAAAAAAAAAACAAAACCAATCCTGCCCCCAAAACAAAAACAGTTCTTCCTCAAGACTCTTTACTTAGATTGTTAGAAAATGATTTTAATGTACCAATTTATTTGAACAAGAAACTTTACTGCACCTGCCGGAAATTTTTTTCAATAAATATACAAATCTGCAATGTCCATGATATGAATAGCGCCTCCTAGGGTTGTGTGTGTGAAACATGCATGATTGTACGCAGCACTCCCATAACCCTTTATCCTTTATAACAGCGTCCAGTTTGTTTCATTCACAGTATTTACTGCATGCTGAAATTATTGGTTGCTTATTTATGTCTTATTCCTCTACTAGTTTAGATGCTCCAGGAAGACAGGGACCATGTCTATCTTACTTATTGCTATATGTCATCAGTACTCAAAACAGTACACACTTCATTATAATTAATATTTGTTAAATAAATGAATAAATGATTAAATAAATGCTTATATTTGTTGGATATAATAAATATCCATTATATATGGATACACACACACACACACATACATACATGGATCTATATATCCATGGATATATGTGGATATATATAATGGATATATTATATCCATTTTATAATGGACCTTACCATTATAAAATCAATACCTACTCTGAATGATCACAACAACAGTTTAATTCTCTTTGGTTTTCAAGGTAAGAAAGGGGATATTGGAGGTAAGTATAAGGCAAATTTTGAAGTCTTGCTTTGATGGGACCATGGTTTTGGAAGTAAAGAGTCACAGGTATTTTGAACGTACCCTCTAGCCATAGATTAACCTTCTTACCATTTTGAATCTCAGTTTATACATTTATAAAATTTTGGATGAGAATTCTCAGATATTTTAGGTTAAGGGCCAATATAGCATCCATCTATTATTTTGAGTTGAGAACCCTGGTTTAAGATGGTTTCTTTCCCTTAGACTATAGCAGTAAGTGAATATTATACCTCGCTGTGACTTAGTTTTTGCATCTATTAGAAGGGAAGTAATGCTGCATGTTTTCCCCCATCTTGTTATGAATTTAGTAGATATATGTGATGCCATCCTGGTGCATGCTAAATAGTCTTGGGCTCTTTGGGATAATTTAACTCTCACTGTAATTTCCAGAGTCACTAAGTCATGATCTGTCAATTGTTTCAAATAAGGTTATTGTCCTTCTACTCCCTGTGGCATTAATGAAATAATCAACTCATGCTTGTGAGAGTAAAAGATGGTTGTAAATTTGTAATTTGAAACACAGAGTTACATTAGTCAGGATCTATTTATCAAGCAGTATTTAGAGTATTTAGAACAGAAAGACTTAAAGGCAGGGAACTGATTATATAGGTGAGAGAACTGAGAAGCCAGAAACTGGTAGCAAGGCCATTCAGGAAATAGGAATACAGAGGTAGATTTTGATGCTTTTTATTTCTTTTTCTTGCTTAATTTCACTGGTTAAGACTTTTAGTACTATGTCAAATAAAAGTGCCAAAAGTGGGAATCCTTGTTTTCTTCCTGATTTTAAAGGAAAAGCTAAGCTTTCAACTCTTCACCATTGAGTATGATGTTAGCTCTGAGCTTGTCATATATGGCCTTTATTGTGTTGATGTATATCTCCTCTATACCCAGTTCGTTAAGAGTTTTAATCATGAAAGGATGCTGCATTTTGTCAAATGCTTTTTCTGTGGCTATTGAGATGATCATATGATTTTTATCCCTTATTTTGCTAATATGGTGTACATGTTGATTGATTTGTTGATATTGAACCATTCTTTCATTCCCTAAAGGAAATCCCTCTTGATTATGGTGTATGATCCTTTTGCTGTACTGTTGATTTGGTTTGCTAATATTTTTTTTTTTTTTTTGGTTTGCTAATATTTTTTTGAGGATTTTTGCATCTATATTCATCAGGGCCTGTGATTTTCTTTTCTTGTAGTGTCCTTGTCTGGTTTTCATATTAGAGGAATGCTGGCTTTGTACGAGATTAGAAATTTTGCCTCTTCTTCTACATTGTGGAAGAGTTTGAGAAGGATAAGCATTAATTCCTTTGTAAATGTTTGGTAGAATTCACCAGCAAGGCCATTTGGTCCTGACTTTCATTTGTTGGAAGATTTTTGGTTATTGATTCAAGCCCTTTACTATTAATTGGTCTGTTCAGATTTTCTATTTCTTCATGATTCAGTCTAAATAGATTGTGTGTTTCTAAGAATTCATTTCTTCTACGTTATCTGATTTGTTGGCTTATAAATTGTACATAGTAGGCTCTTGTGGATCTTTTGTATTTATATATCAGTTATAATGTCTCCTCCTTCATTTCTAATTGTATTTGTTTGAGCTGTCATACTCTTTTTTATGTAAAGTCTAGCACAAAGTTTGTGTGGCTTATCTTTTCAAAAAACCAGCTGTTAATTTCATTGATTGTTTCTATTGTCCTTTTAGTCTCTAATTCAGTTGTTTCTCTTTGGTTCTTTGTTATTCCCTTCCTTCATCTAATTTTGGGCTTAGTTTGTTCTTCTTTTTTTAATTCCGTGGTGTGTAAAATTAGGTTGTTAATGTGAGATCTTTCATGGATTTTTTTTTAATGTATGCATTTGTCACTTTGAACTTCCCTCATAGAACTGATTTTACTGCATTCCAGGAGTTTGGTACATTCTATTTCCATTTTTGTTTATTTCAAGATTTAAAAAAATATCCATTTTTGGTTTCTTTTTTGATTCATTGGTTGTTCAGAGTGTGTTGTTTAATTTCACAGATTCGTGAATTTTCCAGTTTTCCTTTTGTTAATGATTTCTACATTGTGTCACTTTGGTTGGAAAGGATACCTAATGTGATTTCAATCTAAATTTTCTTTTTTTTTTTTTAAGATTTATTTATTTATTTATTTGACAGACAGAGATCACAAGTAGGCAGAGAGGTGGGCAGAGAGAGAGGAGGAAGCAGACTCTCCACTGAGCAAAGAGCCTGATGGGGGGCTCAATCCCAGAACCCTGAGATCATGACCTGAACCGAAGGCAGAGGCTTAACCCACTGAGCCACCCAGGTGCCCCTCAACCTAAATTTTCTAAGACTTGCCTAACCTATGATCTAAATAGGAGATTGCTCAATGTGCACTTGAGAAGAATGTGTACTCGGCTGCCGTTGAATGGAATGTTCCACATTTTCTGTTAGATACATTTGGTCTGAAGTATAATTCAATTCAAATCTTACAGATTTTCTGTCTGGATGATCTGTTATTGAAGTTGGGATATTAAATTCCCTTATTCTTACTATACATGAGTCTATTTCTCTTTTGGATCTGATAGCATTTGTTTAATATATTTAGTTGTCTATAATAAATATATTTGTAGTCAATGTTGGCTACAAATATATTTATAGCTGTTTTATCCTCTTGATGAGTTCACCCCTTTGTCATTATATAATGATCTTCTTTGTCTCTTTTACAGCTTTTCAGTTTAAGTTTATTTTGTCTGATGTAAGTAGAGTCTCTTTCGATTTCCAGTTAGTCAATATCTTTTTCCGTTTCTTCCTTTTGAGCCTATGTGTGACCCTAAATCTGAGGTGAATCTCTTGTAGGCAGCATGTGGTTGAATGTTCTTCTTTTTGTTCATTCAGCCACAGTATGCCTTTTGATTGGAGAATTTAATCTATTAACATTTAGAGTAATTACTGATAGATAAGGACTTACTAATACCATCTTATTCATTGTCTTCTGGCTGCTTTGTTTCATATTTTCTCTCTTGCTGCCTTCCACTGTGGATTAATGATTTTCCATAGTGGCATGATTAGATGCCCTTCTCTTTATCTTTTGTGTATCTACTGTAGGTTTTTGCTTTTTGCTTTGTGGTTACGAGGAGGTTTACATAAAACATCTTATAGACATATCAGTCTGTTTTATGCAGATAGCAACTTAACTTTAAGTGAATACAAAAACTCCTTTTATGTTTTTGATATCACAATTTACCCTTTTTTATATTGTGTATCCACTGACAAATTATTATAGCTATAGTTATTTTTAAAGTCTTCTGTCCTTTCATCTTTTCACTAGAGTTAAGTGGTTTAATATACTACCATGTTACAGTATTAGAATATTCTGAATTTGACTATATACTTAACTTTCAGTGTATTGCATATTTTCGTATGCTTTCATATTAATAATTAGTGGTGTTTCATTTCAGCTTATAGAACTCCTTTGAGCATTTCTTGTAAGGCAAACATTGTTGTATAGTTGTGGTGTACTCTCTCAGCTTTTGTTAGTCTGGGAATATCTTTATAGGTCCTTAATTTCAGAAGGAGAATTTTGTCTGATAATATACTCTTGGTTGGCCTTTTTTAAAGTATGATAAATTCTTCCATTTCCATATGTTTATTAAAATTTCTTTCAAAAATATGTTATAATATTTTAGTTTATAAAGTCTGCATATCATTCAAGGTATATTTTCTTAGGCATTTAATGTTTTTTAAAATCTATTGTATTTAGTATATTTTAAATTATTTTATTTATTTTGGTAGTATATAGAAATAAAACTGATTTTTAAGTATTGATTTAGTAACTTATGACCTTGCTAAATTCATCTATTTTTTAAAAGATTTTATTTATTTAATTGACAGAGAGACAGACAGCTAGATAGGGAACACAGTGGCAGTGGGAGAGGGAGAAGCAGGCTCCCCGCTGATCAGGGAACCTGATGCAGGACTTGATCCCAGGACCCTGGGATCATGACCTGAGCCGAAGGCAAACACTTGATGACTGAGCATCAAATTGACAGCATCAAAAGCAAAATATAAAAACCAGTTGCATTGCTATGTAATAACAATGACCTACTCCAAAAAGAAATTAAGAAAAAATCCCACTTATAATAGCATCAAAAAATAAAATTAAATGCTTAAAAATAAATTTAACTAAAGGCGAAATAGATGTTGAAAACTATAAAACACTAATGAAAGAAATTGAAGCAGATGCAAATAAGTGAAAAGGTATCCCATGTTCATGGATTGGAAGGATTAATATTACAAAACTCTCCATACTACCCAAAGTGATCTACATTTTCAATGCAGTATTTATCAAAATTCCAATGGTATTTTTCATACAATTAAAAAAATCTTAAAATTCATATGAAACTACTAAAGACTATAAATAGCCAAAGCAATCTTAAGCAAAAAGAAGAGTGTTGCAGACATCACAATACCTGATTTTAAAATATATCACAAAACTACAGTAATCAAAATAATATGGTACAGGCATAATATCAGGCATATTTATCAATGGAACAGCATAGACAGTCCAGAAATAAATCACACATTTATGATTAATTGATCTTTGGTAAAGGTACCAAGAACATACAATAAGAAAAGGACAGTCTCTTCAGTAAGTTGTAATGGGAAAACTGCTTTTCCACATGCAGAAGAATAAAATAGGATATTTATCTCATTCCACATACAAAAATGAAATTAAAATGGATTAACAACTTAAATATAAGACCTGAAATTGTAATACAATTAGAAGAAAACAAGGAAAAAATTTCTTGACATTGGCTTGGGCAATGATATTTTGGATATGACTCCAAAAGCACAGGCAACAAAGGCAAAAATAGACAAGACTGTATCAAACTTAAAAGCTTCTGCACAGCAGCGACAATAATCAACAGTGAAGATATAATACATGGAATGGGAGAAAATATTTGCAAATCATCTATCTGATTAGGGATTAATATCCAAAATATATTTTAAAAAATTCAAACAACCCAATAACAAGAAAACACACCTGATTACAAAATCAGCAAAAGACCTATAGTTCTCATTAAAAGACATACAAACAGCCAAGAGATATATTAAAAGAGTCTTAACATCACTAATCATCAGGGAAATTGAAATTAAAACCACAATGAGATACCACCCAGTGCCTGTTAGAGTGGCCATTATAAATAGACTAAAGAAAACAAAGGTTGGTGAGGATGTGGAGAAAAAGGAACCCTTGCATACTGTTGATGGGAATGTACATTGGAACAGCCAGTGTGGAAAACAGTAGGGAGGTTCTTGAAGAAACTAAAACTAAAGCTACGATATGAATCAACCATCCCAATTCTGTATATATATCCCAAGGTAATGAAATCAGGATTTTGAAGGGATATCTACACGTCCATGTTCATTGCAGCATTATTCACAGTAGTCAAGATATGGAAACAACTCAAGTGTCTGTTGATGAGTGAATGAATGCATAAAGATGTGGTATATATCTATACACAACGGCATATTATTCAGCCATGAGAAAGAAGAGAATTCTGCCATTTGTGACAACATGGATGCGCCTAGAAGACATTATGCTAAGTGAAATAAGTCAGACTGAAAAAGACAAATGCCGTATTATCTCACTTGTGTGTGGAACCAAAAAACTAAAAAGAGAGAGAGAGAGAGAGAGCACGAGAAAGGAGTCAAACTCATAAAAGCACAAAATTGAATAGTGTTGGGGGAAGGGAGAGATATTAATCAGAGGATACAAAGTAGCACGTATATAGGATGAGTAATTCTAGATATCTAATGTATAAGTGTGATGACTATAGTTACTAATACTGTTTTGAACACTGGGAATATGCTCGGAGAGTAGATTTCAGGTACACTAATCAAAAAAATGGTAATTATGTGAAAAGATATGTTAATTTACTTGAATATGGCAATCATTTCACTATATATATATATCTAATCATCATATTGTATACCTTAAATATATACAATTTTTGTTTAAAAATATGTAAATAGAAAAGAAAAAGAATTATCCAAAGGTTTTTTTGTTTTGTTTTGTTTTGTTTTTTGCTTAACAACCATGATAACAAATGGAAGGGAGGAAGGAAAGAAGGAAAGAAAAGAGGGATGAAGGAAGGGGGTTTCCATTCATTAGGAGAGAAACCAAGGAAGGAAAGGACTCAACAATGACGGAATTCACTTCCTTTATTCAGTCTTCAGTACAGTGTGTGACCACACTCACTGTAGTTCCTACCAGGTCAATTCAATGTCATGAAGTATTCCAGTAAATCTTCCTCTTTCCTGACAAATCCCCTACCCCATTTTCCCCTGATAATACAAAGTTTAAACTGTGACAATACATCTTAAAAAGTAGGCTACCATTGCTAGAGCCCCAGTCACAGCTTGCTGTTATAACCCCATCAAGAAGTTGGGGCACCTGGGTGGCTGAGTGGGTTAAGCCTCTGCCTTTGGCTCAGGTCACGATCCCAGAGTCCTGGGATTGAGCCCCGCATTGGGCTCTCTGCTCGGTGGGGAGCCTGCTTCTCTCTCTCTCTGCCTGCCTCTCTGCCTACTTGTGATCTCTGTCTGTCAAATAAATAAATAAAATCTTAAAAAAAAAAAAGTCATAGGCAGGGTCTGGCTTGCAGGAAAGAAAGACTTTACTGAATATAGAAATGTGTACAAGGCTGCCACAGGTAAAGGTTAAGACATAGACCTTCAACAACAACTTGATTAAGCAGATACATGCCAGAGAGAGAACTCTGGGAGGCTGTAAGAGGGAAAAGTAGATCAGTCAAATCCTTGACAAGGATGATAGATTTCAAGGCCCTGCTAGCTGAATTTCATACTGACCTTGTTGACAGAAGACCAGCATGTTCCTGGAGGTATTAGCTAAGAATATCCCTTCAGAGCCTCTTGTTAGGGAAATATATGTGCTTTATAAAGTGTAGACAATCAAGAGGGGGAAATTGGCTACCCCCTGACAACAGTCATGCAGAGCTTCCTGCTAGCCTCTTGGCGCAGTTAGTTTTATTGACTATTCCAGTCTTTGTTTCATGTGACTTATCTCATGAAGGGTCTTAGAAGCACACACACTCCTCCCCCAGTGGAGTGGATTTATTAAGAGTTATATAGCAGCTCTCAGAAGTGTCTTCCAGCTAATCAATATGCTGAGGGGCTCTATAAAATAGGCGATAGCCATCACAGCATGTCCAATCTCTCTGTGTTTTCACTTTTACATCTGTTAAAGGTCAGAGACTATATTTATCACAACCAAATACACATGGATATTGAAAAGATATCATTGCCAGCATATTGTTTTGAAATGGGATGGGGTGTGAAAAGGCTTTCTTCTGGTTTCTGAAAAGATCAAATTAAATTAAAGTACATTACACTTTTATATGCTCCTTTCCATCAAAAGATTCCAAAGTACTTAAACAACTTTAATTAAGTTGCTCTAGCATCTCTCAGGAGCAAATCAATATTTTTCATACTCCTTGCTATAAGCTAGGGAAATAAAGACCAGCATTGTCCCCCGCCTCCAGCTCAAACTGAACATTCCTTCTTTGAAATATGGAAAATTCCTCTTGAATATAATTAATTACAAAGAAGTAAAATTTTCCTCTTAATGTACCTTATCTTTTTTCTCTGTTAGAGATGAGAAGGCAAAAGGAAAAAAAAAGCCAGCTCTAAATAAGAATCTGGAAAAATATGATTTTTTAGAGGCCTGGATATTGAAAGAAAAAATAGAATATATTTTTCATCTCTCAGGCAATATGGGAGGCTATCTCATTTTTTTCAGCCTGTACACAAAAGAAGGATAGCCATATTTTGAGACTCCTAAAAGATTAAAAAAAAAATCTAGATCTGCAAAAGCAACAGAACCAGCCCCTCACCTCAAAAGTGTCACCAGAATGAATCAGAAATTGTCCCTCTATAAACCTGTGGAAGAAAGGGAGGTGAGTGCTGACTTTTTTTTTTTTTCTGTTCTCTTTGTAGGATAATTGGGTTTCCTGTATCTTTTGATTGAGGATTGACATTCTCTGCTTTCAAAATGTCTAACTGTCCATTGGGGAGTGTCTAGGCTTCTGCAGCAACCAATAGATGTGGAGCTGTACTCGGTATGACAGGAGGGCAGGAAAAGGCCGCTCTGCCCTCTCGGAGGTGGCACCATGGGGACTCAGGAAAAAAAAATAATCTAGGAGAAAAAAAGCAAGTTTACTCACATTTCTCCACCTGAGGGCTACTGTTTGTAGGAAACAAATTGCTATAATAATAGCTACACTTCTGCCACCTTCCTAGCTTCACCTTGGAGACGGATTTAAGCTCCTGAGGTGGAGGCTTTTTGCTGTTAACGTGAAAGCTTGAGTGCCTGCAACTGTCCCTTAATGGCTTTTGGAAATAGAGGCCTTCTGCATCTCCTGCCTCGGAACGCTCTGAATCTGAGAGCATCTCAGCTGAGCTGTATCTAGACTCGCATTTAAGAAGCGGCTTTATGTGCAATGCGACAGCCTCTAATTCTCTGTTTGTAGCATAAAGCAGAGGGAAATGGCAGCCACTGGACATGATAAATTGACATGCTAGGCTCATACACATTTGGTAATCTTTTGGTCATCTGTTCTGAGACATGTTATCCCTACGTCCTTGAAGGTAATTTTGGTCAATTTTGGTGATCAGGAGGGTGTTGCCAGTCTCTCTCTCTCTCTCTGTTCACATATACACGGCCAGGGAGAAAAACTTTCCCCGAAAGAGGAACTGTTTTTGATCTATAGTACTCACATATAATAGAAGCTGATAGAATAAGGCTAATGGATGTCACCTCTAGAAAAAAATAAATCAGCACTATGTTTCTAAAGACACACTTAGGAAGGCCTACACATGGGATAATCCCACACCCCCACTGTCCTGTTTCCCCAGTGTAGTTATTTCTATTACTTCCTTTCACCCTAAGAAGCGTCCTGATTTGGATGACATACTAGATGAACACACTACTTG
This sequence comes from Enhydra lutris kenyoni, assembly GCF_002288905.1. NCBI lineage: Eukaryota > Metazoa > Chordata > Mammalia > Carnivora > Mustelidae > Enhydra > Enhydra lutris. The sequence continues at coordinate 33,294,767 of NW_019154095.1, forward strand.
GCAAGGTCTTCCCCAAAAATAAATTTGGGAGAGTTAAAGACAGAATGTCTGGTCCTAGAACAAGAAGAGAATTATAAAGACTGGAAAAGAAACAGTTTTGGTCAATTCCCTCGCAGCTCCCTGGACCTGCCTGGTATGTCTACTGAGGTTATTTCAGTACCTAAATGACATGAAGACCCCCGCACCCAAGCTAGAGTAGCAACAGGTCTGTGTGTTGTGTATGGATCATGTGGACTTGAACAGTGTGCTTATCAGACACCACCACAGTAGCTGAAGACTAGAGAACATTTCTTCTGCTTCTGGACATTCATACAAGCCACCTATCTCCAAGCTATTACTGACTTTAAATTTCTCCCAACCATGACTAGTGGGGGCACAAACTCAGAACTAATTTGATTTAGAAAAATTAAACAATGTGATATTTCTTAGGGCCAGGTTCAGAGATAGAAAGTTGTAAATAGCACACAAGCAGTTAAGAGCTTGTGTTTGTATCATGAAAGTAATTGTTAGGCAGGTGGCTGTTGAGTCCAGGACCAGGTGGTTGAATCTGTCACCATGTAAGGTTAGAGTTCTCAGTGACCTGGGATTCCCTCAGGGCCTGGGGAATCAAATGGGAAGGAATGGAGGGGATTGCTTACAGAGGCACTGGAGGGTCATTAATTCATTCCGTTTATTCCGCACATATTTATTAGGCAATGTTAACTCTTCCATAGCTGTGATGGAGTCTTGCCCATGCACCCCAGAGGCCTAGGTACATTTTACAAGTACATGTTGTCTCAGATTGAAGAGTCACCTGGGGGAGAGATACTTGAGCAGGGGGTTTTTTTCATTTGTTGGTTTGGTTTTTGTTCAGGTAGAACACAAGACTTCACTGCACACATGGGTCCAGGGATTCATATCTGAGGCAGGAAGTTTGCAACATGGAAAAAAACCAAAGTCATAATAATTAAAAGCAAACATCTATTCCAAATTAAATGAATACAACAGAGGTATTATAGAAAGTTATTATTGTATCCAGGAGATTACACTAAATATTAAGTTAATTAGCTAATTAACTAATGTTCTACCCATTTCTTTAAAAAAAAAAAGAATTCTAAGGTGTAAGCAGGGTAAGATAATTTAGGAGCTACCCTGAGAGAATTATACCCACCTCTTCTATGTGGTTTTATATATACTAGGAATAAGGATGCAGGTGGTATATGGCTGCGGTAGGTAGCCTGATATATTAGGAAAGCATTCACGGAAGGACTCCTTGGAGGAAACTGGTGTTGTAATAATTAGGACATCTGAAGGCTTATATTAACCCAAGGTTCATGAGTCAATGAACTTGTGGAAAATTTTTAACGTTCTGTTTGCTATTTCCCATTACAGCACCCAAAATGAGAGTACAAAATAACACGAGGTCATGAAGGATAATATCCTTAAGAGAATCAGCAGCAGAGGCAACTGGAATTCATGGGGCTTCATAGGCTTGCTGGTCCTGAACTGCTTTGAGGTAGGCTTTGGTGAGATGGGCTTTGAAGTACAGTTAGGAAATTGTTGAAATAGGAGTGATGAACTTCATTCATACTTGTTCTTGTGCTCACTTCCAGTCATCCTGACCAATAGCAACTGAAGCTAATGTGCTTACTTGTTTTTTACCTCCAAACTGGTATTCTGCTAGATGCCCCACAGTGGATATATAATAACAACAACAACAACAATAATAATAATAATAAAGAATCAGCCATGGCTTGGACCTTGAATGTACATAAGGATGAGTATCTATGCCAAGGTTGGCCCTCTCATTCATACAAGAGCCTTCAGAATTAGTCCTGGGTGGTTGCCCAGGAGGAAATTGGGTAAGCCCAGTATCTCATTTACTGAGGTCATCAAGGAGCTATCACAGAAAGGTGACCTTCAGCCCCATTTGACTTTGACTAGATTCAAACCAGTGACCTTAAAATGGGAAGCACTAGCTATACACTCTCTTCCCTCTCAGAGGCCACAGGACTCTTGGTTCTCTGTTGATTTAAGCCTTGCAGCTGTTGAATTAAAAATTATTTGTGCTGCTACTGAAATCCTCTTGCTCCTGCCCCCTTCCCAAAATAATTATCAGTTACAGCACAGATATTAAAATGGTACTTTAAAAAATTAAAATACAGTTCTAAAAAAAAGACCATATAAATGTAGAATTAATTGCTGTATATGCTTCGAATTACCAAGAGACTTTATTTTATTTCTGTCACAGCAGAAAGTGCTTCATCAGGAGGAATTCATGTGGAGATCCAACCATGTCCTAGTTATTTTGTGTTTAATATGCTTGAGATGTTTAATTATTTTTGATTAATTCATTTACCATTAAACTGCCCAGAGACTTTGATGTGTTTTGCATGGTGTGCCTTGCCAGCGTGTTGCTCTACATTCCCCGCCTTAAAGGAGTCAACATAAACGATCAGCACTGGTGGTCAGAGCAGATTCAGATTCAAATCCTGGCTCCAATACTTACCAGTTTGTGAATTTTGATAGTAAACATCTCTGAGCTATGGTTTTGTCATTTGTAAAGTGGATAATACAATGAATCCAACCTTGTAGCATGCTATGAGAATTCAATGGGGAAATGAATGTCAAGCATTTTTGGACTTGTGACTAGTTTAGGCAAACAATCACCATTATTATTATTCTGTCAAAGTGCTAACCATCTACTATACACAGAAGTAAAATACACAATTGCTGCTTGCTATGCCTCACAGTAATAGGCAGATGCTTGGGGATGAGCCCTAGTCTCAACTCAGTCAGATAAACATTAAAGAAATCAAGGTGAGGAGAGAGTTCTAGCTGGTCCTGGATCAACTTTGGACCCCGGGCTATATTTTTAGTCTTATCTTTTACTAATACCCCAGTGAACACTCAATTTTAGTCAAACCGATCTCCATAATGTCCACTGGGCACTCCCGTACTCCACTTCTTCCCATTTAATCTGAAAAACCTTCTGTGACCACTGCAACCTTCATGTTAATGCTTCCTGACTACTGAGGAGACTCTGACAGAAGCAGAAAATTTAGAACACAGAGAAGTTCGTGGAATGTCAGGGAAAGAAGGGATCTTGGAGATCCTTCAGACTTCTTTGAGAGTTAAGCAAACAAACTGAGGGTTTGGGAAGCGAAGAGAGTGGGGGGTTGGGTGAGCCTGGTGGTGGGTATTATGGAGGGCACATATTACATGGAGTACTGGGTGTGTGCATAAACAATGAATTCTGGAACACTGAAAAGAAATAAAAAAATATTTTTAATTAAAAAAAGAAGAGGAAGAAAGAAAACTGAGTCCTGAAAGATTAAGTAGCTTGCTCAAGGTTGTATAATGAAGCAATGACAAAAGAAGAAAGCCTCAAAAGTCTCAGTTCCACATTTCTGTTCTCACCAGCCTTCCTCAGCTGCCTGGCCTTGATGATTTGTTTTAAGCTGACAAATTCTCAGACAAGAGTAACTACTTTAGATTCTCTGTGGGGAGATCTTGTGGGTAGCCTAAGCAGCAGAACAGGAATTAGAGGAGAATGTCTTTGTTTCTGTCTTTACTAGTGTATAAGTGTCTGTCTTCAGGAGCAAGAGAAGAGAAAGGACATAACAGTTTTTGAGTCCTTACTATGCAGTCCTTACTATGCCTTTCCATGGCCTCACATTCTCCAGGCTTCACTAACCTAGATCTAAAAATTGGAGAAAATAAGTGTTCTCCCCACCATAATGGTAAACCCAGATGTCCTCAAAATTCCAGCTCCTAAATCAATTCTGGATGTCCTACGAGGATGTCTCATCTCTGCTATGAATATCTTCACAGCTGCTGAGTGATGCCCACCGTTTTACTCTTCTCTTACTGTGGGAATTGAAAGTTGTTTTATCACCACTAACTCAGCTGGCATAATATAGACTGTGAAGCTACCACAAAATGACATCTTTTTGGTGTTGCCATATATGCATTGTTGTTTCTCATGCATCAAGATGCTACATTTTTCTATATCACATCATATTCATGGAGGAATCTAAAGAGAGGGAAATGCTGTTCATTGGCACAATCACCATACCTCATTATAACAAAGTGTCATTTACTCTCCATATTTATCTTGGGAAAATAGCTTTTTCTTTGTTCATTGCAGAAACAGGCTGGGATAGGCTCTGATATGTCCCCAGTACATCTCCACTCTAACTCTTCTGCCAAGTCCTCAGACAAAATTTGTCATCTAAGCTTCTCCCTTGCCTTAAAATGAGTTACCCTCCCTGCCCCTCGTGAGGCTTTATCCTACAGCAGGACTACCTCACCAGCCATATCTTCACACTAATCTGAATTTATAGGCTTGTATTTACACAAACTTTAATTCATTTGATTTTTACAAAACTATGAGGAATGGAAAGTACTGTTTATATGTTTCAGATGCTAGCCCAAGGCCATAGAACCAGTAACTCAAACCCAGGAATTAGAGCCAGGAATCGACACTATATCAAGAGCTCATGCTCTGGATACTGTACTACAGGACTTGAGAAAGACCCCATTGTCTACATCTGCTGTATACTAGTCTAGTTCTGCTAAGATTATCATGCAAGCTTTCCCTGTTTGAGAGCAACTTGTGATTTTTACATGTTCCTTCTGTGAATGAATGTATTGCACTGTTTTTATACTTCCACCATTACTCTTGTGACCTACTTTGAAGTACCCTAGAGTCTCTAACATTCTCTTATAATGCAGTAACTGATATACTCTCCAACTTATGTTAAATGAAAGTGTTTTTTAAAAAACACATAACTACACCATATTTCTGATTAAAATTTATGATGGACTAGGTGTAAGCAAGAAAAGCTGTTAGATATCCTGACAATGACTAATAGAAGTTTGTATGTTTTAGTGAATTATACATGCAGTACTGTAGGTACAGATGGCAAACAATGCAATTTATCTCCTATTTTCTTTAATGGTCTGGCCCATAAAAATAGGTCAATCATGAAAAGACCTTCTTGAAGTGATAATCTGGAAATAAATGAACTTAAATGTAATTCAACTTCCAAAGGGAAGAATAGACTCCTAGACTTTGAAGTGACTGCAGAAATGTACAACTTAAAAAGACCCTTGTACATTTTCCACATCCAGAAGCCATTAATTATCATGAGGATTTCACACAAGGAAGGGTTCCTGACATGCTGGTCTCTTGAAATTTAAGGTTCAGTAAAATGTTTTCCAGAATTTAAAGTCATTACAAATGGTCCCTCTGGATGGCAGATTAAGTGTGAAAGGAAGTTCAGTGGCAACTACCCTTTATCTTATATGCTTCATGTTGGAAAAGTATTGTGTCTCTTAACATTCTGGAAGAGGTGCTATTCTTGATAAATTTAACTATTACCTCCTTATATACCTTAGGGCACAACAAAGACATTATAAACTATCCTGGCTCTCTTGGATTAAAAAATCCCTATGAGTGCTAAATGGCGGGGAAGTTAGAATTGAGACAGATATTCCTACTTGTTTGTAGTATCTGTGATCCAATTGCTCACCTTAATCTTAGACATAGAGCACTAGGGAAATAATATTAGCAACAATGGCTAACATGACTCCTTTGTTATCTTCTCCAAGGTATTTGTGAAACATTAGTTGATTTAACCCTAATTATATGATGTCATAATGTCTTCTCTAATTGCCCTATCTTCTTCCTAAGTACAAGATCTAAGCACAAGTTACCCATCTTTGTTTCTATCTAAAAAAGATAAACAGTCATCCCTTGTCGTCAGTCTAGCATTTTTCTCCTTTACTGACATTCTTTCTGAATGAGCCTTGATAATATTTATCTAAAGACTCTAGATTGGAGTTGTCCAAAGGCATAGCCAATAGCCCCATGTTACTATTTAAATGTACTAAAATTGGAAAGGAGTCAAGATGGCAGAGGAGTAGCAGACTGAGATGACATCAGGTCATAGAAGTTCAGCTAGATAGTTAACAAACCATTCCAAATACCTACAAACCCAACAGGAGATTGAAGAGAAGAACAGCAGCAATTCTAAAACAGAATATCAACCACTTTCTGAAAGGTAGGACATGTAGAGAAGAAAACCCAAAGCCACAGGAAGATAGACTGTGGGGGGAGGGCCCAACTCCTGGCAAGTGGCAGAGCAACAGAGCACAAAATCTGAAGTTTTAGAAGTCTGCTCCATTGAGGAACATCACTGCAGAGGCCAAGCAGGGGTAGAGCATTTTCAGGGACAGTGTGGACTCAGGTCCTGCAGGGCCGCAGAAGGATCGAGGGTATCTGAGTGTAGCAGAACTCACAGGTACCAAAGTGGGGAAGCCAACTACAGAGACGGAGCCAAGGACTGAGCTCTCATCTTGGGGTTACTTTAAACTGTGATCTGTGGCACAGTTGGACCACTGCTCTTTGATCAGGAACCTCATGAGTGGCAGATCTGGGGAGACTCACCTTCCTTCTCTCAGGAATCTAATGTGTTTGGAGACTCAAAATAGGGCCGTGCACCAGAGACAGAAACACTCGGTCATAGGCCAGTTGAGCTCAGAGTGTGGCCAGAGACGAGGGATACAGGAGTGATTGAGTGCTTTTCTCTGAGGGCGCACTGAGGAGTGGGGCCCCGAGCTCTCGGTTCCTCGGGGCCAGAGATTGGGAGGCCACCATTTTCATTCCCATTCTCCGGAGCTCTATGGAAAGAGTTCAGGGAACAAAGGCTCCAGAGAGTGAGCCCTAGCAGATTACTTAGCTGGGCCCCTGGCAAGGGTGGGGCAGTTCTGCCTCAGGCAAAGACATTTAAGAATCACTGCAGCAGTCCCCTCCCCCAGAAGATTAGCAAGAACCTCCAGCCAAGACCAAGCCCACAGATAGAGCAGAACAGTGGAATTCCAGAGAAAGCAAAGCATGGAGTTCATGACTTTCTCCCCATGATTCTTTAGTCTTGCAAAGTTAATTAAATTTTTTTAATTTTATTTTTTTCTTATTCTAATATTTTCTAATTTATTCTAATTTTTTTAAACTTTTCCTCTTTTCTCTTTAAACATTTTTAACTAGTTTATCTTAAAAATACCTCTCTTAAAAAATCTTTTGCAATCTTCATTATTATTTTATTTATATTTTATCCTTCATTGTATCTAATTTTATCTTTTGTATACATATGTTTTTTCTTATTAAATACTTTGGGATACAATTTCTTCCATTAGATCAAAATATACCCTAAATCTAGCACAGAGCTTTGTTCTAGTCTCCAGCCTGAGCAAATTCTCTCCACTTTCTTTTCTTTCTTTTGCCAACCAGTTTATCTTATCAATTCCTTTTTTAGAATTCTTTTTAATTTTCATCTTTACAGTCATATTCCTCCCTTCATTATGTTTACTCTTATTTTGGTATATATATGTTTTTCTTTCTTTAAAAATTTTGGGAGGTAGTTTCTTCTAAGATGCCAAAATACACCCAAAATCAAGTGGGTGGCTCTGTCCTATTCACCAAATATATATATATGTGTGTGTGTGTGTCTGTGTGTGTGTGTGTATATACACATATATATATAGACACACAGACACACACATATACATATATATGAAAATATATATACACACACATATATATGTATATATATGTGTATATATATATGTATAATATATATATAAATTATATATATTATGTTAGACTGGTGAATATACATATGTATATATGTATACATATGTATTTTAACTATATATACATAATATATATAATTTATATATTAAATTTATATAAATTTAATATATAAATATAGTTATATTTGTGTATTAAAATTATATAAATATATACAAATTAATTATATATTTTATATTATATTATATATCATCATAATATATAAATTTAAATTTATATAAATTTATATATATAATTTAAATAAATAATTTATATATAATTAATTATATGCGATATATATATATATATATATATATATATATATGTATATAAAATATTTTTAAATTTCTTTTTACCCCTATTTTTCTCTCCCCGATTTGGGTCTCTTCTGATTTGGTTAACATACATTTTTCTGGGGTCTTTGCCACCATTTTAGTACCTTATTCTCTCATTCACATATACTTATCTGGATAAAATGACAAGGTGGAAAAACTCACGACAAAAAAAGAACAAGAGGCAAAACAGAAGGCTAGGGACCTAATCAATATGGACATTGGTAATATGTCAGATCTAGAGTTCAGAATGACGATTCTAAAGGTGCTAACTGGGCTTGAAAAAGGCATGGAAGATGTTAGAAAAATCCTGTCTGGAGAAATAAAAGCCTTTTTTAGAGAAATAAAAGAACTAAAATCTAACGAAGCTGAAATCAAAAAAGCTATTAATGAGGTGCAATAAAAAATGGAGGCTCTTATTGCTAGGATAAATGAGGCAGAAGAGAGAATTAATGATATAGAACAACAAAATACAGAGAATAAAGAAGCTGAGCAAAAGAGAGACAAACAACTACTGGACCATGAGGGGAGAATTTGAGAGATAAATGATACCATAAGATGAAACACTATTAGAATTACTGGGATTCCAGAAGAAGAAAGAGAGAGGGGGGCAGAAGGTATATTAGAGTGAATTATAGTGGAAAATTTCCCTAATATGGCAAAGGGAACAAGTATCAAACTCCAGGAGGTTCAGAGAACCCCCCTCAAAATCAATAAAAATAGGTCCACACCCCATCATCTAATAGTAAAACTTGCAAGTCTTAGTGACAAAAAGAAAATCCTCAGAGCAGCTCGAGACAAGAAGTCTGTAACATACAATGGTAAAAATATTAGATTGGCAGCAGACTTATCCACAGAGACCTGGCAGGCCAGGAAGAACTGGCATGATATATTCAGAGGACTAAATGAGAAAAACATGCAGCCTAGAATACTATATACAACTAGGCTATCATTGAAAATAGGAGAGATAAAAAGCTTCCAGGACAAACAAAAACTAAAAGGATTTGTAAACACCAAACTAGACCTACAGGAAATATTGAAAGAGGTCCTCTAAGCAAAGAGAGACCCTAAAAGTAGTAGATCAGAAAGGAACAGAGACAATATACAGTAACAGTCACCCTACAGGCAATACAATGGCACTAAATTCATATCTTTCAATAGTTACCCTGAATGTAAATGGGCTAAATGCCCCAATCAAAAGACACACAGTATCAGAATGGGTAAAAAAAACAAAACCCATCAATATGCTGTCTATAAGAAACTCATTTTAGACCCAAAGACACCACCAGATTTAAAGTGAGGGGATAGAAAACAATTTACCATTCTAATGGACATCAAAAGAAAGCTGGGGTGGCAATCCTTATATCAGATAAATTAGCTCTTAAGCCAAAAACTATAATAAAAGATGAGGAAGGACACTATATCATACTCAAAGGGTCTGTCCAACAAGAAGATCTAACAATTTTAAATATCTATGCCCCTAACGTGGGAGGAGAAAACTATATAAACCAATTAATAACAAAATCAAAGAAACACATTGACAATAATACAAAAATAGTAGGGGACTTTAACATCTCCCTCGCTGAAAAGGACAGATCACCCAAGCAAAAGATCAACAAGGAAATAAAGGGCTTAAATGACACAATGGACCAGATGGACATCACAGATATACTCAGAACATTCCATCCCAAAGTAACAGAATACACATTCTTCTCTAGTGCACATAGAACATTCTCCACAATAGGTCACATCCTGGGTCACAAATCAGGTCTCAACTAGTAACAAAAGATTGGGATCATTCCCTGAATATTTTCAGACCATAGTACTCTGAAGCTAGAACTCAATCACAAGGGGAAAGTTGGAAATACATGTAGGCTAAAGAGCATCAGATACGTCAAATACATCAAATACATGGAGACTAAACAGCATCCTACTAAAGAATAAATGGGTCAACCAGGAAATTAAAGAAGAATTGAAAAAATTCAAGGAACCAAATGATAATGAAAACACAACAGTTTAAAATCTGTGGGACACAGCAAAAGCAATCCTGAGAGGAAAATGTATAGTGATACAAGCCTTTCTCAAGAAACAAGAAAGGTCTCAAGTACAGAACCTAACCCTACACCTAAAGGAGCTGGAGAAAGAACAACAAAGAAAGCCTAAGCCCAGCAGGAGAAGAGAAATCATAAAGATCAGAGCAGAAATCAACGAAACAGAAACAAACAAACAAACAAACAAAAAAACAGTAGAACAAATTAACAAAACTAGGAGCTGGTTCTTTGAAAGAATTAGTAAGATTGACAAACCCCTGGCCAGACTTATAAAAAAGAAAAGAGAAAAGACCCAAATATATAAAATCATGAATGAAAGAGGAGAGATAACAACCAACAGCAAAGAAATACAAACAATTGTAAGAGCATAGTATGAGCAACTATACATCAGCAAATTTGACAATCTGGAAGAAATGGAGGCATTCCTAGAAACATATAAACTACCACAACTGAACTAGGAAGAAATAGAAAACCTGAACAAACCCATAACCAGTAAGGAGATTGAAGCAGTCATCAAAAATCTCCCAACAAACAAGAGCCCAGGGCCAGAGGGCTTCCGAGGGGAAGTCAACGAAACATTTAAAGAATTAATACCTATTCTCCTGAAACTGTTCCAAAAAGTAGAAATGGAAGGAAAACTTCCAAACTCATTTTACGAGGCCAGCATTACCTTGATCCCAAAACTAGACAAAGACCCCATCGAAAAAGAGAATTACTGACCAATATCCTTGATGAACACGGATGCGAAAATTCTCACCAAAATACTAACCAATAGGATCCAACAGTACATCAAAAAGATTATTCACCACGACCAAGTGGGATTTATTCCTGGGCTGCAAGGTTGGTTCAACATCCGCAAATCAATCAATGTGATACAATACATTAATAAAAGAACAAGAACCATATGATACTCTCAATAGATGCTGAAAAAGCATTTGACAAAGTACAGCATTTTTTCTTGATCAAAACTCTTAAAAGTGTAGGGATAGAGGGTACATAATACCTCAATATCATCAAAGCCATCTATGAAAAACCCACAGCGAATATCATCCTCAATTGAAAAAAACTGAAAGCTTTTCTGCTAAGGTCAGGAAAATGGCAGGGATGTCTATTATCACCACTGCTATTCAACATAGTACTAGAAGTCTTAGACTCAGAAATCAGAAAACAAAAAGAAATTAAAGGCATCCAAATTGGCAAAGAAGATGTCAAACTCTTACTCTTTGCAGAGATATGATACTTTTTGTGGAAAACCCAAAAGACTCCACTCCAAATCTGCTAGAACTTGTATAGGAATTCATAAAGTGTCAGGATATAAAATCAATGCACAGAAATCAGTGGCATTTCTATATACCAACAACAAGACAGAAGAAAGAGAAATTAAGGAGTCAATCCCATTTACAATTGCACCCAAAACCATAAGATACCTAGCAACAAACCTAACCAAAGAGGCAAAGAATCTATACTCAGAAAATGATAAAGTCCTCATGAAAGAAATTGAGGAAGACACAAAGAAATGGAAAAACATTCCACGCTAATGGATTGGAAGAAAAAACATTGTGAAAATGTCTATGCTACCTAAAGCAATCTCCACATTTAATGCAATCCCTATCAAAATCCCATCCATTTTTTTTCAAAGAAATGGAACATATAATCCTAAAATTATATGGAACCAGAAATGAATAGCCAGAGGATTGTTGAAAAAGAAAGCCAAAGTTGGTGGCATCACAATTCCAGACTTTAAGCTCTATTACAAAGCTGTCATCATCAAGACCGCATGGTACTGGCACAAAAACAGACACATAGATCAATGGAACAGAATAGAGAGTCCAGAAATGGGTCCTCAACTCTATGGTCAACTAATCTTTGACAGAGCAGGAAAGAATGTCCAATGGAACAAAGACAGTCTCTTCAACAAATAGTGTTGGGAAAATTGTACAGCCACAAGCAGAAGAATAAAACTGGACCATTTCCTTACACCACACACAAAAATAGACTACAAATGGATGAAAGACCTCAATGTGAGAAAGGAATCTATCAAAATCCTTTAGGAGAACACTGGCAGCAACCTCTTTGACCTCAACAACAGCAACTTCTTCCTAGAAACATCACCAAAGGCAAGGGAAGCAAGGGCAAAAATGAACTATTGGGACTTCATCAAGATCAAAAGCTTTTGCACAGCAAAGAAAATAGTGAACAAAACCAAAAGACAACTGACAGAATGGGAGAAGATATTTGTAAATGACTTATCAGATGAAGGGTCAGTATCCAAAATCTATAAAGAACTTATCAAACTCAACACCCAAAGAAAAAATAGTTCAAACAAGAAATGGGCAGAAGACATGAACAGACATTTCTGCAAAGAAGACATTCAGACCGCCAAAAGACACATAAAAAAATGCTCCACATCACTCGGCATCAGAGAAATACAAATCAAAACCACCATGAGATACCACCTCACACAAGTCAGAATGGCAAAGATTAACAAGTCAGGAAACGATGGATGCTGGTGAGGATGTGGAGAAAGGGGAACCCTCCTACACTGTTGGTGGGAATGCAAGTTGGTGCAGCCACTCTGGAAAACAGCACTGAGGTTCCTCAAAAAGTTGAAAATAGAGCTACCTTACGACCTAGCAATTGCACTACTGGGTATTTACCCTATAGATACAAATGTAGTGATCCGAAGGGGCATGTTCACCTGAATGTTTATAGCAGCAATGTCCACAATAGCAAACTATGGGAGGAACCTAGATCTCCATAGATACACGTGTGTGTGTATATATATATACACACATCTTCTTTATCCATTCATCTGCTGATGATCTGTCCATCAACAGATGGACATCTAGGTTCTTCCCATAGTTTGCATACATATATATGTATATATATACATATATGTGTATATATATACACATCTTCTTTATCCATATATATATGGATATATATACACATCTTCTTTATCTATCTATATATATATCCATAGTATTCCATTATACATATAATGGAATACTATGCAGCCATTAACAGAAATAAAATCTTCCATTTGCAACAACATGGATGGAACTAGAGGATATTATGCTGAGAAAAATAAGTCAATCAGAGGAAGACAATCATCATATGATCTCCCTGATAGGAAGAATTTGAGAGGCAAAGTGGGGAGTTCGGGGGGTAGGAAAGAAAAAAATGAAACAAGATGGGATTAGGAGGGAGACAAACTATAAGAGATTCTTAATCTCACAAAACGGAGGGTTGCTGGCGAGAGGGGGGTATGGAGAGGGTGGTTGGGTTATGAACATTGGGGAGGGTATATGTTATGGTGAGTGCTGTGAAGTGTGTAAGCCTGACCATTCACAGACCTGTACCCCTGGGGCAAATAATACATTATATGTTAATAAAAACTTTTTAAAAAAATAAAAGAGATTCACAAAAAAAATGTACTAAAATTAAGTATAATTAAAAATTCAGTTCTTTAGACATATCAGCCACATTTCAACTGTTCAATATGTTTTGAAATAGCTGCATGTCTGCTAATTATTATTGTAGAGGATAGTATAGAGAACATTTGCATCAACTCAGTTCTTTGAACAATATTGCTCTATGATGAAGGACTAGTTATTGTTGACTGGTCATTGTTTTGTTTTTCCAATCTATCATAAAGTCTTTTTGATGTGTACTCTATTCAGGAATTTCTCTTCAGGCTACAGTGAAGTAACAAGGCTCATATTTATCGTTTGTCCTTAAACAACTAGATAGCTGGAAAAAATACGTAAAATATATTTTGAGTTTTCAGGCATTGAAAAAGTGGCAGCACTGAACTTGACATCTGAAAAAGGTGAAACAAAGAGAGGTGAGTTCTATGACTGAACCAATTTATGTTCAGTGAGTTTTTAAGCCTTAGGGAAGAAAAATCTAAATACAGCCTGGAAGTTTCCATGAATCTCTGTTGAGGAACAGAGTAAAAGGGGGTCAACATTGCTGGAATATGAGAGGTGCAGTACCAAGAGAATTGACTACATATTGAGAGAAATCCAGATGTTTAGAGAGCAGTTCCCTCATGTCTTTAGCATCTATACATGCATGACAGAAAACCACCCAAGGAAGTGAAAAAAGGATCCCTGGAAAAAATAGGCCAAAACAGAATTCCCAAAGATTTTTTTCCTATTAATCATAAGTGGTTAAAATATGACCCAGCAATTGTACTACTGGGTATTTACCCCAAAGACACAGATGTAGTGAAAAGAAGGGCCATATGTACCCCAAGTTCATAGCAGCAATGTCCATAATATCAAAACTGTGGAAAGAGCCAAGATGCCCTTCAACAGACAAATGGATAAAGAAGATGTGGTCCATATACACAATGGAATATTAACCATCAGAAAAGATGAATACCTAAGTTTTGCATCTACATGGATGGAACTGGAGGAGAGTATGCTGAGTGAAATAAGTCAAGAAAAAGTCAATTATCATATGGCTTCACTTATTTGTGAAACATAAGGAATAGCATGGAGGACGTTAGAAGAAAGAAGGGGAAAATGAAGAGCAGGGAGAATCAGAAGGGGAGATGAACCATGAAAGACTATGGACTTCAAGAAACAAACTGAGGGTTTTTTTGGGGTGTGGGGGAATGAGTGAGCTTGGTGATGGGTATTAAGGAGGGCATGGATTGCATGGAGCACTGGGTATTATAGGCAAACAATGCATCATGGAACACTACATCAGAAACCAATGATATACTGCATGGTGACTAACATAACGTAATAAAAAAAAAGTCCTAAGTGGTTAAAAACTACATAATAAACACCAGGTCAAAACCTCAGAAGGATATCACCTTAGTAGTGGATATAAATTAGCTTAAGACTAAAGGATATTCTGAATGTACTCTAACAAAGTTTAAAAGCAATCTTTAGATGGATCTACCTGCTTCTAAGTAACCTAACCAAGTGGCAGAACAACGTACACCATTTAAAGGAATTCAAGAAAATATGCCTCCCCAAAACTGGAGGTTTACAATATCTACCACCTAGGAAAAAATTACTGGGTATGCCAAGAAGCCTGAGAATATGACCCAAAACCACTTGAAAATCAATGGATTAAAACAGACCACCAAATGGTGTAGATATGAAATCAGTAGATGAGATGCCTAAATGTCTATTACAAAAATACTTCAGAATACCAGTAAGACAGAGGAAAATGTGAATATAGTGTGGAAAGAAATGGAGTGCATAACAGTAACCCCAATGAAACCTCTGGAGTATATAAATAAAATATCTAAAAGGAAAAACACAGGTATCTTACGGTTCTTGATGCTATAGTAAATGGAATTGATTCTCTAATTTCCCTTTCTGTATTTTCATTGTTAGTGTATAAGAAAGCAACTGATCTCTCTACATTGATTTTGTATCTTGCCACATTACTGAATTGCTGTATGAGTTCTAGTAGTTTTGGGGTGGTCTTTGGGGTTTTCCATATAAAGTATCATATATCTGTGAAGAGAGATTGACTTCTTCATTGCCAATTTGAATACCTTTTATTTCTCTTTGTTGTGTGATTGCTGTTGCTAGGACTTCTAATACTGTGTTGAAAAAGAGTGGTGAGAGTGGGCATCCTTGTTGTGTTCCTGATCTCAAAGGGAAGGCAGTCAGCTTTTCCCCATTGAGGATGATATTTGCTGTGGGTTTTTCATAGATAGAGTTTATGAAGCTGAGGAATGTTCCCTCTATCCCTATACTTTGAATTATTTTAATCAGGAACGGATTCTTGTATCCTGTCAAATGCTTTTTCTGCATCAATTGAGAGGGTGATGCGGTTCTTCTCTCTTCTCTTATTGGTTTGTTCTATCAGGTTGATTGATTTGTAGATGTTGAACCAACCCCGCATCCCATGGATAAATCTCACCTGGTCATGGTGGATAATCTTTTTAATGTACTATTGGATCCTATTAGCCAGGATCTTGTTGAGAATCTTAGCATCCATATTCATTAAGGACATTGGTCTGAAATTCTCTTTTTTGGTGGGGTCTTTGCCTGGTTTGGGGGTCAGGGTAATACTGGCTTCATAAAAAGAGTCTGGAAGTTTTCCTTCTGCTTCAATTTTTTGAAACAGCTCCAGGAGAATAGGTATTATTTCCTCTTTGAATGTTTGGTAGAATTCCCCAGGGAATCCATCAGATCCTGGGATCTTGTTTTTTGGGTGGTTTTTGATCACTGCTTCAATCTCATAACTAGATATTGGTCTATTCAGGTTGTCAGTTTCTTCCTGATTCAGTTTTGGTAGTTTATAGGTTACTATAGCACCAAGAACCATAAGATAACTGGGAATAAACCTAATCAAAAGGTAAAGGATCTGTACTCAAGGAACTACAGAACACTCATGAATGAAATTGAAGAAGACGCAAAAAACTGGAAGACCATTCCATGCTCATGGATCAGAAGAATAAACATTGTTAAAATGTCTCTACTGCCTAGAGCCATCTATACTTTCAATGCCATTCTGATCAATATTTCACCAGCATTTTTCAAAGAGCTGAAATAAACAATCCTAAAAATTGTGTGGAACCAGAAGAGACCCCACATTGCTAAGGAAATGTTGAAAAAGAAAAACAAAATTGGGGGCATCACACTGCCGGATTGCAAGCTTTACTACAAAGCTGTGATCTCCAAGACAGCATGGTACTGTCACAAAAACAGACACATAGACTGGTGGAAAAGAGTCAAGAGGCCAGATATGGAGCCTCTACTTTATGGTCAAATAATCTTTGACAAAGCAGTAATAAATACATAGTGGAAAAAAGATAGTCTCTTCAATAAATGGTGCTGGGAAAATTGGACAGCTCGGTGTAGAAGAAGGAAACTCCACCATTCTCTTACACCATACACAAAGATAAACTTGAAATGGATAAAAGACCTCAACGTGAGACAGGAATCCATCCGAATCCTAGAGAACATAGGCAGTAAGCTCTTCGACATCAGCCACAGCAACTTCTTTCATGATATGTCTCCAAAGACAAAGGAAACAAAAGTGAAAATGAACTTTTGGGACTTCATCAAGATCAAAAGCTTCTGCACAGCAAAGAAAACAGTCAACAAAACAAAGAGGCAACCCATGGAATGGGGGAAGATCTTCACAAAAGACACTACAGGCAAAGGGCTGATATCCAAGACCTATAAAGAACTCCTCAAACTCAACACACACAAAACAGATAATCACTTCAAAAAATGGGCAGAAGACATGAACAGACACTTCTCCAAAGAAGACAAGCAAATGGCTATCAGACACATGAAAAAATGTTCATCATCATTAGCCATCAGGGATATTCAAATGAAAACCACATTGAGATACTACCTTACACCAGTTAGAATGGCCAAAATCAACAAGACAGTAAACAACATGTGTTGGAGAGCATGTGGAGAAAGGGGAACCCCCTTACACTGTTGATGGGAATGCAAGTTGGTACAGCCACTTCAGAAAACAATGTGGAGATTCCTTAACAAATTAAAAAATAGAGCTACCCTATGACCCTGCAATTTCACTACTGGGTATTTACCCCAAAGATACTGATATAGTGAACAGAAGGGCACATTTATCCCAATGTTCATAGTAACAATAGTTACAGTCGCCAAACTGTGGAAAGAACCAAAATGGCCTTCAATGGATGAATGGATAAAGAAGATGTGGTCCATATATACTATCAAATATGCCTCCATCAGAAAGGATGAATACCCAGCTTTTGTATCAACATGGACAGGACTGGAAGAGATTATGCTGAGTGGAAATAGTCAAGCAGACAGAGTCAGTTATCATATGGTTTCACTTATTTGTGGAGCATAAGGAATAACACAGAGGACATAGGGAAATGGAGAGGAGAAGTGAGTTGGGGGAAATTGGAGGTGGAGTTGAACCATGAGAGACTGTAGACTTTGAGAATCAAACTGAGGGTTTTGAAGGGGAGGAGGGTGGGAGGTTGGGTGAACCTGGTGGTGGGTATTATGGAGGGCACGTATTGCATGGAGCACTGGGTGGTGTATAAACAATGAATTCTGGAACACTAAAAAGAAATTTAAAAAAATAAATAAAAATTAAAAAAAAAAAAAAAAGAACTAGGAATGGTCCCCAGGAAGTAGGGCCTCCAACCTCTCAGGCAGTAGAAAATAATAAATAAATAAATAAATAAATAAATAAATAAATGGAAACACACACACACACACACACACACACACAAGATATAATTAACAGCAGGTTGTATACTGCAAAAGAAAGATTACTACAATTGAAGATACTCCAATAGAAATTATCTAAAATGAAATATAGAAGAAAAGTTAATCAACATAATGAATAGAAAAGCAACACCTGGGACAATTTCAAATGACCTAAGACACATATATTTGGAATTTTAGTAACAAAGAAGAGGAAGACAGAAAAAAATAATAGGTAATATAATGCTCAACTTTTTTTTTTCAAATTTGATGAACACTTAGAGCCCACTGAGCCAAAAATCTCAATAAAACCTGAACAGAATAAACAAAACAAGACCATACATCATAATCAAATTGCTGAAAACCTGTGATAAAAGGAAAATCTAAAAATCTTTCAGAAGTAAAACAAAACAAAACAAAAAAACAAAAATGGAAAAAACATTAAATACAAAGGAACAAAAAGAAGAATTTTACTAGACTTCTCATCAGAAACTCTGCACACTGTAAGACTATGCAGCACCATCTTTAAATGCTAAAAGAAAAAAAAATTACCAAGAATTCTATACTCAGAAAAAAAAATCTCTCAAAAAGAAGGTGAAGTCAAGAATTTTCATGCAATTATCAGCTTAAAAATATATCTATAGCAGATCAACACTACAAGAGATGCTAAAGAAATGTCTTTGCTAATGTCTTAGCAAAAGTCCTTTTGCCAAGGCAAAAGGACTTAAAAGTATTATTTGAAAGTAAACTGTGATAAGTTAAAGGTGTATATTTTAAATACTCGAGCAACCACTAAAGAAACAAAAATAATTGTAGCAAGTTAGACAACAGTAGAAAAAGGAAATAATAAAGATAATAGCAGAATCCATGAAATAGGAAACACAAGCACAGTAATGTATAATAAATCACATGCTTTTTTTTTTAAACATTAGCAAAATTGAAAACACTAGCCAGATTAATCAAGAAAGTAAAAATAACACTAATAATCAAAATCAGGAGTGGAAGAGAGGCCATTACTATTATGTCCTAAAAGTATTAAAAATATGAGTAAAAAATTATGAATAACCTTATGAAAAATTAAACATCACTGATGATGTATAAAAATTCTGTACAAGGGACGCCTGGGTGGCTCAGTTGGTTAAGCAGCTGCCTTCGGCTCAGGTCATGATCCCAGCGTCCTGGGATTGAGTCCCACATTGGGCTCCTTGCTCGGCGGGGAGCCTGCTTCTCCCTTCTGCCTCTGCCTGCCTGCCTGTGCTCGCTTTCTCTCCCTCTCTCTGACAAATAAATAAAATCTTAAAAAAAAAATTCTGTACAAGACACAAGCTACCAAAGCTCACTAAAGAAAAAACAGGATGAAGAGTCCTACATTTAATTTTTACACCTGAAATCACAGACTAAAAAATTCTACAAAGAAAACTTCAGAACTAGATAGCTTCATTGGTGAATTTTGTTCAACATTTAAGGAAGAAATAATAGCAATTATAAAAAATATTCTAGGACATAGAAGAAGGTCAACCCTCCCTGACTGATTTTTAAAAGGCTAGTGTTAACCTATTTCTAAAGCCAAAGATACTGAAATAAAAGAAAGTACCAACCAATATCTCCCAAAAACACAGATGCAAAAATTCCTGATGTACTTTTTAGCAAACCAAATCAGGCAATATATGTATCATGTCCAGTTGGGGCAAATCCCAGGAATGTAAAGTTCATTTAACATTTGAAAATCAATCACTGAGATTCAGTATGCTGACAATCAAAACAGAACAACCATATAATGATTTGAAGGAACAGCATCTGACAAAATTCAAGGCCCATTCACAATAATAATTCTCAGTAAACTTGGAATACAAGGAACCAGTGTTCCTCAATCTAATAAAGGACACATGATAAAATCTATGGATAACATTACAATTAATGGTGAAAAACTAAATACTTTTTCTCTAGATCAAGAATGAGGTAAGGATACCCCTTCTTCTCACTCCTATTCAACACTATACTGGAGGTCTTAGATGGTGGGGTTGTGGGGGGGAAGCACACAGATGGAAAAGACAAAATCACTTTCTTTATTTGCTAATGTCACAAATGAATCCCAAGAAATCTACCACAAAACAACTAGAAATGATAAGTGATTTTAGCAACTTAGTAGGATACAAAGTTAATATCAAAATGTATTATATGCCTTATTCAGCATATTTTGATGCAGCAATTTCAAATTGTTATAACAATTTCTGTTACATATTCTCCATTTTTGTAATTTTCTTGTTATGGGTTGGTAACAAAAAATTCATGGATAGGCACCCTTCTACAAACCACCACCCAAATTACAGTTTTACTAAAAAAAAAAAGAATCCTCCTTTTATTCAGTAAGTACTTAGTATCAGGCATGGTGTTAAACACAGGGTTCTCCAGAGTGAGCAAGTATCAAATTCTAGGATGGGGCCCCCAGTGTAATAGATGAGGTAATGCAAGTATACACATATTTACAAACATAAATTATGAGAAATTATTTGCATCTGAAGAATAGGGGGGAAATTAAGGGTTGTGCTGAACCAGAAAATCTTAACAGATGAAGATATATGTGCATATGACAGAGAACAACATAGAAACCCACATTCATCACATAACAATGACCTTAATGGTGAGAACCTGGTTAGGTTTTTAGGAAATAGATTTCTACAAAAGCTTCTAGGACTGGAGGGTACATAAAGAACTGACTTTAAATCTCCCCCTTCAAACATGCTCCCAATCTTTCAAACCCACTCATACTTCTGATTCCCAAATAGAAATTATATTCATGGCAGAAATCCCAAGAATAAAGTCTATGAACCTCTGTATCATAGAATCACAGGGTGTTAGTAATGGAAGATCCTTAAGGGTAAGATGATACCAAATTTTGCAAATATGGCAATGAGAGGTAAAAAAATTTTTTCTTAGGCCATGGAGCTTTGTTGGAATTAGACTTTAGATCGAACTGTGACTTGAAATCCAGTGCTCTTTCCATTATGCCATAATGCCTCCCCAGACATCAAGGAAATGGAAAGCACCAACTGCAGCTGCTGTCACTGAATGTAATTAACAAATCCAGTTGAGTAATCTGTGTAATAGAATGACAGCTTTACTCTATACATAAAAGCATGTCTGAATTTGAATGAAGGACTGGGGACAAGTTCCCCCAGGCATCTCTTTACAGGAGCATGGAAGAAGACTTCTGATAAAAATATAACCAAAAGGAAAAAAAAAAAAGGTATGGGAAAATCAGTTCATACATATTAAGCCATTATTGAAAGGAGTAAGTAAAGTTGAAAATACTAAGTTATTACTAAGCAAATTCAGTGATTACTAACACCCACATCCCAGAAAAAATAGAATTTACAGGATGCATTTCAGTAAAACATCAGTATCACATTGAGAGCAGCCTTGGCCCTGGCATGGCATTGGCAAAGGTAACAAAACATTAGAAGGAATAAGGCTTATAGTGGTAGGGACAACATTCACAACCGAGGCACTGGTTCTGTCAGCTTTCAGGGGTGCCTATAGTTTTAACATAAATACCAGAATAGAAGGATCCTACTCCCATATCCAACCAGCAAATTGATTCCAAGGCACATAAAGTAAGCCAAAAGAATAATCATGGAAACCTTTAATAAGGTACTAGCACATCCTTATTTTCAAAAAGCCAAGTCTGAATATAGGACAAATGTATTTTAAAAAATGACTACTGGAAATTCCATGATCTCAGAGTCCTTTCTCCTGAATGAATAACTGTGCTGTGAAAGAATGAATGAATAAAGCATTTGTGTTTTTGTTTGCTTCAAAATCATGTAGAACTACCCTACACACAACAAAATTAAATACTATATGAATAAGAAACCCAAACAAAATAGATCTATCACAGAATAAAGAAGAGACTGCCCTAAAGATAATCCCATGATTCCTTTCAAACTATAGTCAGAAAATTTCTGATACTATTCAAAAAATCACGTTGCCCCTATCTACAGGTTTCAAAATTTAAACACTGAACCAATCTGAGGAGTATCTTTCTGCATCAATTATTATTTTGTGATTTTATTTTTTAAGACTTATTTATTTATTTTAGAGAGAGTGTGGGGACCGCAGGGGAGAAGGGAGGAGAGAGAGAGAATCTCAAGCAGACTCCCACTGAGCACAGAGCCTGACAAAGGCACTATGGCCTGACCCTGAGAACATGACCTGAGCTGAAATCAAGAGTTAGAGCTTAACAGACTGATTCACCCAGGCAATACTATTTTATGATTTTAAATCCAAATATTTATATGTCCTTATAGTAATAACACCTTTCTACTTAAATAAGGTAAAGTGTCTTTTCCCTCCTGAATTCAAATTAACTCATAAACCTGCAAAGACAAAGAGTTTGGAAGAGAAATGGCACCAGAAAAGAGAGGTCAATATTTTTCTGGAAGATAAAAAATAGAAACCGAGTGGCAAATGCCTTCACATAGAGAAACTTAGATCCTGGGCGACAACAGAGAAAGAAAGCAACAAGCAGCAAACAGACCCATGCAAAGAACACAGGGACACCTCATAAATTGGAGGCCTCAGGCTCCAGAGATGGCCATGGTGAGGATTGAGGTTAACTGTAGGATCAATTTAAGGCTGAGCAATGGGAGGTTTCACTTATAGACACCCTCTCCAACCCCATGCTGTTAATTCATATTTAAGATCTCACAATATTTGAGGAGCACCATAATCATGAAAGATGGAGACCAAGTCAAACAAAGGATGCTCAGAGTAAAAAGGGCAAAGTGGAGAGCAGAATAATTTTTTAAAAATATAAGACCTTTACAGAGATGAGAGAAAATTTGGCATGGCTTAAACAAAACAAAACAAAAAAACCCTATAATAAAAATAATTTTTAGGGGGAGGAGTCAAGATAGCGGAGAAGTAGAAGGCTGAGACTACATCAGGTAGCAGGAGATCAGCTAGATAGCTCAAACCATTGCAAACACATGCATATCCAATGGGAGATCGAAGAGAAGAAGAGCAACAATTCTAGGAACAGAAAATTGACCAGTTTCTGAAAGGTAGGACCGGCAGAGAAGTGAATCCAAAGCGACAGGTAGATAGACCACAGAGGGAGGGGCCGGCTCCTGGCAAGGGGCGGAACAATGGAGCACTAAATCAGAATTTTTAAAAGTTGATCCGCTGAGGGACATCACTCCAGAGGCTAAACCAGGGTGAAGCCCACGCAGGGTCAGTGAGGCCCCAGGTCCCATAGGGTCACAGAAGGATCGGGGGTGTCTGAGTGTTGCAGAGCTCACAATTATTAGAGCAGGGAAGTGGGCTACAGAGACAGAGCCAAGGAATGAGCTCTCAGCTTGGGGTTACATTGAACCAGTCACAGGCTGGGTGACCTTGGAGGGCAGCCAGAGGCCAGGGAGACAGGAGTGATTGAGCGCTTTTCTCTGAGGGTGCACTGAGGATTGGGGCCCCAAACTCTCAGCTCCTCTGGGCCAGTGGTTGGGAGGCCGCCATTTTCATTCCTGTCCTCCAGAACTCTACGGAAAGCATTCAGAGAACAAAAGCTCCCGAAAGTGAACCCGAGTGGATTACTTAGCCTGGTCCCTGGTAAGGGAGGTGCATTTTCACCTCGGGCAAAGACACTTGAGAATCACTACAACAGGCCCTTCCCCCAGGAGATCAATAAGAAATCCAGCCAAGACCAAGTTCACTTACCAAGGAGAACAGCGGAATTTCAGAGGAGGAGAAAGCAAAGTATGGAATTCATGTCTTTCTCCCCATGATTCTTTAGTCTTGCAGTTAATTTAATTTTTTTTAATTTTATTTTTTTCCTTCTGCTAAATTTTTTTACCTTTTACCCTTTCCTCATTTAACATTTTTTCAATGAGTTTGTCTTAACAATACCTTTCACAAAAAAAAAAAAAACAATAATCTTTTTTGAAATCTCATTATTATAGTCAAATTTTATCCTTCATTGTATCTAACTTCATTTTTTGTATATACATAGGGTTTTTTCTTCTAAAAATTTTGGGGTACAACTTCTAATAGATCAAAATATCATCTTTATAGGCATATTCCATCCCTTCATTGTGTTTACCCTTACATATGTTTTTCATTCTTTAAAATTTTGGGAGGTAGTTTCTTCTAAGAGACCAAAATACTCCCAAAATTAAGTGGGTGACCCTGTTCTAGTAACCAGTCTAATATATATATATATATATTTTTTCCTTTTTATATTTTTTCTTTATTTGTTTTCTTTTTTAAATTTTTTTTTTCTGAACTTCTTTTTATCCCCTTTCTCCCCCCACGATTTGAGGTCTCTTCTGATTTGGTTAAAGTGCATTTTCCTGGGGTCTTTGCCACCCTTTTAGTATTTTATTTTCTCCTTCATTTATTCTTATCTGGACAAAATGACAAGGCAGAAAAACTCACCACACACACACACACACACACACACACACACACACACACACTCAAAAACAAGAGGCAAAACAGAAGGCTAGGGACCTAATCAATACAGACAGTGGTAATATGTCAGATCTAGAGTTCAGAATGACAATTCTCAAGGTGCTAGCTGGGCTCAAAAAAGGCATGGAAGATATTAGAGAAACGCTCTCTGGAGAGATAAAAGCCCTTTCTGGAGAAATAAAAGAACTAAAATCTAACCAAGTTGAAATCAGAAAAGCTATTAATGAGGTGTAATAAAAAATGGAGGCACTTACTGGTAGGATAAATGAGGCAGAAGAGAGAATTAGTGACATAGAAGACCAAATGACAGAGAATAAAGAAGCTGAGCAAAAGAGAGACAAACAAATACTGGACCACAGGTGGAGAATTCGAGAAATAAGTGACACAATAAGATGAAACAACATTAGAATAACTGGGATTCCAGAAGAAGAAGAAAGAGAGGGGAACAGAAGGTATATTGAAGAGAATTATTATAGAGAATTTCTCTAATATGACAAAGGGAACAAGCATCAAAATCCAGGAGGTGCAGAGAACCCCCCTCAAAATCAATAAGAATAGGTCCACACCCTGTCACCTAATAGTAAAATTTACAAGTATTAGAGACAAAGAGAAAATCCTGAAAGCAGCCCAGGAAAAGAAGTCTGTAACATACAATGGTAAAAATATTAGATTGGTAGTGACCTTATCCACAGAGACCTGGCAGGCCAGAAAGAACTGGCATGATATATTCAGAGGACTAAATGAGAAAAACATGCAGCCAAGAATACTATATTCAGCTAGGCTATCATTGAAAATAGAAGGAGAGATAAAAAGCTTCCAGGACAAACAAAAACTGAAAGAATTTGCAAACACCAAACCAGATCTACAGGAAATATTGAAAGAGGTCCTCTAAGCAAAGAGAGACCCTAAAAGTAGTAGATCAGAAAGGAACAGAGACAATATACAGTAACAGTCACCTTCAAGGCAATACAATGGCACTAAATTCATATCTCTCAATAGTTACCCTGAATGTAAATGGGCTAAATGCCCCAATCAAAAGACACAAGGTATCAAAATAGGTAAAAAAACCAAAACCCATCAATATGCTGCCTATAAGAAACTCATTTTAGACCAGAAGACACCACCAGATTTAAAGTGAGGGGGTGGAAAACAATTTACCATGCTAATGAACATCAAAAGAAAGCTGGGATGGCAATCCTTATATCAGATCAATTATATTTTAAGCCAAAGACTATAATAAGAGATGAGGAAGGACACTATATCATACTCAAAGGGTCTGTCCAACAAGATCTAACAATTTTAAATATCTATGCCCCTAACGTGGGAGAAGCCAACTATATAAGCCAATTAATAACAAAATAAAAGAAACACATGGACAATAATACATTAATAGTAGGGGACTTTAACACTCCCCCTCACTGAAATGGACAGATCACCCAAGCAAAAGGTCAACAAGGAAATAAAGGGCTTAAATGACACAATGGACCAGATGGACATCACAGATATACTCAGAACATTCCATCCCAAAGTAACAGAATACACATTCTTCTCTAGTGCACATGGAACATTCTCCACAATAGATCACATCCTGGGTGATAAATCAGGTCTCAACTAGTATCAAAAGATTGGGATCATTCCCTGCATATTTTCAGACCACAGTGAAGCTAGAACTCAATCACAAGAGGAAATTTGGAAAGAACCCAAATATATGGAGACTTAACAGCATCCTTCTAAAGAATGAATAGGTCAACCAGGAAATTAAAGAAGAATTGAAAAAATTCATGGAAACAAATGATAATGAAAACACAATGGTTCAAAATCTGTGGGACACAACAAAGGCAGTCCTGAGAGGAAAATATATAGTGGTACAAGCCTTTCTCAAGAAACAAGAAATGTCTCAAGTACAGAACCTAACCCTACACCTAAAGGAGCTGAAATGACAAGAAAGCCTAAGCCCAGCAGGAGAAGAGAAATCATAAAGATCAGAGCAGAAATCAATGAAATAGGAACCAAAAAAACAGTAGAACAAATCAACAAAACTGGGAGCTAGTTCTTTGAAAGAATTAATAATATTGATAACCCCCTGGCAAGACTTATCAAAAAGAAGAGAAAGAACCCAAAGAAACAAAATCATGAATGAAAGAGGAGAGATAACAACCAACACCAAAGAAATACAAACAATTATAAGAACATACTATGAGCAACTGTACGCCAACAAATTTGACAATCTGGAAGAAATGGAGGCATTCGTGGAGGCATTTGTAGAGACATATAGACTACCACAACTGAACCAGGAATAAATAGAAAACCTGCACAGACCCATAACCAGTAAGGAGATTGAAACAGTCATCCAAAATCTCCAAACAAAAAAAAGCCCAGGGCCCGATGGCTTCCCAGGGGAATTCTACCAAACATTTAAAGAAGAATAATTCCTATTCTTTTGAAACTGTTCCAAAAAATAGAAATGGAAGGGAAACTTCCAAACTCATTTTATGAGGCCAGCATCACCTTGATCCCAAAACCAGACAAGGATCCCACCAAAAAAAAGAATTACAGACCAATATCCTTGATGAACACAGACGCAAAAATTCTCATCAAAATACTAGCCAATAGGATCCAACAGTACATAAAAAGGATTATTCACCACAATCAAGTGGGATTTATTCCAGGGCTGCAGGTTGGTTCAACATCCACAAATCAATCAATGTGATACAACACATTAATAAAAGAAAGAACAAGAACCATATGATACTCTCCATAGATGCTGAAAAAGCATTTGACAAAGTACAGCATCCCTTCCTGATCAAAACTCTTCAAAGTGCAGGGATAGAGGGCACATACCTCAATATTATCAAAGCCATCTATGAAAAACCCACCGCAAATATCATTCTCAATGGAGAAAAACTGAAAGCTTTTCCGCTAAGGTCAGGAACACGGCAGGGATGTCCATTATCACCACTGCTATTCAACATAGTACTAGAAGTCCTAGCCTCAGCAATCAGACAACAAAAAGAAATTAAAGGCATCCAAATCAGCAAAGAAGAAGTCAAACTATCACTCTTTGCAGATGATATGATACTATATGTGGAAAACCCAAAAGGCTCCACTCCAAAACTGCTAGAACTTGTACAGGAATTCAGTAAAGTGTCAGGATATAAAATCGATGCACAGAAATCTGTTGCATTTCTTTACACCAACAACAAGACAGAAGAAAGAGAAATTAAGGAGTCAATCCCATTTACAATTGCACCCAAAACCATAAGATACCTAGGAATAAACCTAATCAAAGAGGTAAAGAATCTATACTCAGAAAACTCTAAAGTACTCATGAAAGAAATTGAGGGGGGCGCCTGGGTGGCTCAGTGGGTTAAAGCCTCTGCCTTCGGCTTGGGTCATGATCTCAGGGTCCTGGGATCGAGCTCCGCATCGGGCTCTCTGCTCCACGGGGAGCCTGCTTCCTCTTCTCTCTCTGCCTGCCTCTCTGCCTACTTGTGATTTCTCTCTGTCAAATAAATAAAATCTTAAAAAAAAAAAAAAAGAAAGAAATTGAGGAAGACAAAGAAATGGAAAAATGTTCCATGCTCCTGGATTGGAAGAACAAATATTGTGAAAATGTCTATGCTACCTAAAGCAATCTCCACATTTAATGCAATCCCTATCAAAATCCCACCCATTTTTTTCAAAGAAATGGAACAAAGAATCCTAAAATTATATGGAACCAGGAAAGACCTCGAATGGCCAGAGGAATATTGAAAAAGAAAGCCAAAGTTGGTAGCATCACAATTCCGGATTTCAAGCTCTATTAAAAAGCTGTCATCATCAAGACAGCCTGGTACTGACACAAAAAGAGACACATAGATCAATGGAACAGAATAGAGAGCCTAGAAATAGACCCTTAACTCTATGGTCAACTAATCTTCGACAAAGCAGGAAAGAATGTCCAATGGAAAAAAAACAGCCTCTTCAACAAATGGTGTTGGGAAAATTGGTCAGCCACATGCAGAAAAATGAAACTGGACCATTTCCTTACACCACACACGAAAATAGACTAAAAATGGATGAAGGACCTCAATGTGAGAAAGGAATCTGTCAAAATCCTTGAGAAGACAGGCAGCAACCTCTTCGACCTCAGCCACAGCAACTTCTTCTTAGGAACATTGCCAAAGGTAAGGGAAGCAAGGGCAAAAATGAACTATTGGGATTTTATCAAAATCAAAAGCTTTTGCACAGCAAAGGAAACAGTTAACAAAACCAAAAGACAACTGACAGAATGGGAGAAGATATTTGATCTTCAGATCTTCAGATCTTCTTTAGAAGACTGATCAGATAAGGGCTAGTATCCAAAATCTATAAAGAGCTTAGCAAACTCAACACCCAAAGAACAAATAATCCAATCACAATATGGGCAGAGGACATGAACAGACATCTCTGCAAAGAAGACATCCAGATGGCCAACAGACACATGAAAAAGTGCTCCACATCCCTCGGCATCAGGGAAATACCAATCAAAACCACAGTGAGATACCACCTCACACCAGTCAGAATGGCTAAAATTAACAAGTCAGGAAATAACAGATGCTGGCGAGGATGCAGAGGAAGGGGAACCCTCCTACACTGTTGGTGGGAATGCAAGCTGGTGCAAACACTCTGGAAAACAGCATGGAGGTTCCTCAAAAAGTTTAAAATAGAGCTACCCTATGACCCAGCAATTGCACTACTGGGTATTTACCCTAACAATACAAACGTAGTGATCCGAAGGGGCACATGCACCCGAATGTTTATAGCAGCAATGTCCACAATAGCTAAACTATGGAAAAAACCTAGATGTCCATCAACAGATGAATGGATAAAGAAGATGTAGTACATATATACACAATGGAATACTATGCAGCCAACAAAAGAAATGAAATCTTGCCTTTTGTGGTGGCATGGGTGGAACTAGAGGGTATTACACTTAGCGAAATAAGTCAATTGGAGAAAGACAACTATCATATGATCTCCCTGATATGAGGAAGTGGAGATGCAATGTGGGGGGTTTGGGGGGTAAGGAAAGAATAAATGAAACGAGATGGGATCAGGAGGGAGAAAAATCATAAGTGATTCTTAATCTCACAAAACAAACTGAGGGTTGCTGGGGGGAGGTGGGTTGGGAGAGGGTGGTGGGGTTATGGACATTGGGGAGGGTATGTGCTATGGTGAATGCTGTGAAGTGTGTAAACCTGGCGATTCACAGACCTGTACCCCTGGGGATAAAAATACATTATATGTTTATAAAACATTAAAAAATTTAATTAAAAATAATAATTTTTAAAAGTTCTTTCAGGACTCAAATTTGGATTAAATTATACTTATATATAAAAACATAAATTTATATTATTATATTATATTATATTATATTATATTATATTATTATATTTGAACATGGAGGTCTTGATATCTTTTCATATTAGTGGATTTGTTTCCTCTGAGTATATTCTCAGAAGTGGAATTGCTGGATCACATGGTAGTTCTATTTTTAATTTTTTGAGGATATTCCATATTGTTGTCTATGGTGGCTATACCAATTTACCATCCCACCAAAAGTGCACAAAGATTTCCTTTTTCCATATCCACACTGGCATTTTTTATCTCTTGTTTTTCTTTTTGACAATGGCCATTCTAACAGGCATGAGGTGATATCTCATTTGGTTTTAATTTGCTTTTCCCTAATGACTAGTAATGTTGAGCAATTTTTCACGTAGCTGTTGGCTTTTTATATATCTTCTTTGGAGAAATCTCTATTTAAGTCCATTACCCATTTTTATTGAGTTATTTGGGGTTTTGCTATTGAGTTGTATGAGTTCTTTATATATTTCAGATATTAACTCTTTATCAGATATATGGTTCGCAAATATTTTTTCCCCACTTCATAGGTTATCTTTTTCTATTATTGGTGGTTTGTTGATGGTTTCTTTTGCAGTAGAGAAGCTTTTTAGTTTAATCTAATCCCACTTATTTATTTTTCCTTTTGTTGCTTGTGTTTTAGGTGTTATATTCAAGAAATTATTACCAAGACTCAGGTCAGGGAGATTTGTTCCTACATTTTCTTCAGAAGAGTCACAGCTTCTGGACTTAATTAATTAAGTCTTTAATCCATTTTAGTTCATATTTGTAAATGCTATAAAATATTTGTCCAGTTTCATGCTTTTACATGTGAATATC
Source organism: Enhydra lutris kenyoni (assembly GCF_002288905.1). Lineage (NCBI taxonomy): Eukaryota > Metazoa > Chordata > Mammalia > Carnivora > Mustelidae > Enhydra > Enhydra lutris. The sequence continues at coordinate 33,325,623 of NW_019154095.1, forward strand.
CAATTTTCCTCGCATCATTTATTGAAGAGACTGTTTTTTCTCCCTTAATATTCTTGACTGCTTTGTCAAATATTAGTTGATAATATATGCTTGGGTTTATTTCTGGGCTCTCAGTTCTGTTCTATTGGTTGATTTGTCTGTTTTTATGCCAGTTCTGCACTGTTTTGATGACTATAACTTTATAGTATAGATTGAAATAAGGTAGTGTGATGCCTCCTGCTTTGTTCTTCTTTCCCAGAATTTCTTTGGCTATTGAGGGTCTTTTTGTGGTTGCATGTACATTTTAGGAATGTGTTTTATACTTCTATAAAAAAATGCCATTGGAACCTTGTTAGGGATTGCATTGAAGCTATAGATGTCTTTCAGTAGTTTCAACATTTTAACAATATTAATCCTTCCAATACATGAACATGGGATACCTTTCCATTTATTTGTGTCTTCTTCAGTTTCTTTCATCAATGCCTTGTAGTTTTCAGAGTAGATATCTTTCACCACCTTAGTTAAATTTGTTCTTAAGTATTTTATTGTTTTTGATGCTATTGCAAATTGCATCAATTTATTTCCTTTCCAGAAAATTTGTTAGTGTATAGAAATACAACTGATTTTTGCATGTCAGTTTTATATCCTGCAACTTTACTGAATTCATTGATTAGATCTAAGTTTTTTGGTTGGGTTTTCAGGATTTTCTGTGTATAAAAGTATGTCATCTGCAAATAGAAATAATTCTACTTCTTCTTTTCTAATTCTGATACATTTTATTTCCTTCTCTTGCCTGACTGTTCTAGTAAGACTTCCAGTACTATGTTGAATAGGAGTAGTGAGAATTGACTTCCTTTTCTTGTTCCTGATCTCAGAGGAAAAGTTTCAACCTATTGTCATTGTGTATGGTGTTAGCTGTGAACTTCTCATACATGGCATTTATTATGTTGAAATGTGCTTCTTCAAAGTCTAATTTATTTAGGGTTTTTATCATGAATGAACATTGAATTTTGTCATATGTTTTTCTGCATCTATTGAAACAATAGATGGGGTGTCATATGTGTGTCATATGTTTTTCTGCATCTATTGAAACAATTCTCTCCTTTTGTTCTATTAATGCGATGTATCATATTGACTGATTTGCATATGTTGAACCATCCTTACATCTCAGGAATAAATCCCACTTGATTATGGTAAATTATTATTTTAGTAGTGCTGAATTTGGTTTGCTAGTTTTTTATTGATAAATTTTGCATCTGTATTCATCAGAGATACTGGCTTGTGATTTTCTAGTAGCATCCTTTTCTGATTTTGGTATCAGGATAATGCTAGCCTCATAAATAAGTCTGAAAGTGTTCCCTCCTCTTTAATTTTTTGAAAGAACCTGAGAAGGACTGATGTTAATTCCTCTTTAAATGTTTGGTAAAATTCACCAGAAAAGTCATCTGGTCCTGGACTTTTCTTTTACTGAGAGATTTTTGTTTACAATTCAATCTCCTTACTAGTAATTAGTCTATGTAGATTTTCTATTTCTTCCTGATTCAGTCTTGGTAAGTTGTGTATTTTTAAGCATTTTTCCATTTCTTCTAGGTTGTGCACTTTTTTGGCCTATAGTTGTTCATAGTAGCCCCTAATGGCCTTTTGAATTTCTTTGGCATCAGTTGTCATGTCTCCTTTTTCATTTATAATTTTGTTTATTTGGGTGCTTTCTCTTTTTTCCTTGGTTAGTCAAGTTAAGATTTTGCCAATTTTGTTTATTTTTTCAAAGAACAATTCTTAGTTTGTCAATCATTTCTATTGTTTTTCTGTTACCTCTTTATTTTTGCTTAATCTTTATTATTTCCTTTCTTCTGCTAACTTTGGGCTTAGTTTGCTTGCTCCCCCCACCCCCAGTTCCTTAAAGCATAGAGTGAGTTCATTTATCTGGGATCCTCCTTGCTTTTTCTTTTTCTTAATTTATTCTTTTTTTTCAGTGATCCAAAATTCATTGTTTATATACCACTCCCAGAGCTCCATGGAATACGTACCCTTCTTGCTTCTTTTTTTTTTTTTTTAAGATTTTATTTATTTGACAGAGAGAGATCACAAGTGGTCAGAGAGTCAAGCAGAGAGAGAGAGAGGAGGAAGCAGGCTCCCTGCAGAGCAGAGAACCCGATGCGGGACTCGATCCCAGGACCCTGAGATCATGACCTGAGCCGAAGGCAGAGGCTTAACCACTGAGCCACCCAGGTGCCCCCCTTCTTGCTTCTTAATGTAAGCATTTGTTGCTATGAACTTTCCTTTTAGAACTGATTTGGTGCAACCTACAGATTCTAGTATATTGTGTTTCCATTTTCATTTGTCTCAAAATTCTTATTTTTATTTCCCCTTTAATTTCTTCTTTGAGCCATTGATTGTTTAGTAGAATATTTGTTAATTTTCATTTGTTCATGAATTTTCCATTTTTTTTTCTTATTATCAATTTCCAGTTTCATGCCACCATGGTCAGAGAAGTTAATGACATGATTTCAATCTTCTTGAATATGCTAAGACTTGCTTTGTAGCCTATGATAAGGTCTATCCTAGAAAATGTCTCATGTGTGCTTGAAAAGAATATACATCCTGCTTCTTTCGCATAGAAGGTCTGTAAATATCTGCTAGGTCCATTTTGTCTACTGTTTTGTTCAAATCTGCTGTTTCTTATGGATTCTCTGTCTGATCAGTCCATTGTTGAAAGTAGGGTATTAAAATCCCCAACTATTACTACATTATTGTTTATTTCTCCTTTTAGCTGTTTTTGGATTAAATACTTTAGGTGTTCCAATGTTGGGTGCATTAATTGTTATACCTCCTTGACAAACTGATCCTTTAATCATTACATAATCACCTTGTCTCTTTTTACCACTTTTAGTTTAAAATCTATTTTGGCTGAAAAAGCTATAGCTACTCCTGCTTTTTTGTTGTTGTTACTATTTGTTTGAAATGTCTTTTCCTTTCTCTCAACTTTTAGTCTTTGTGTGTATTTAAGGCTAAAGTGGGTCTCTTATAGGCAGCATATTGTTGTATCTTGCTTTTTTACCCAGTTACCCATTCTCTATCTTTTGATTAGAGAAGTTAAACTATTTATATTTAAAATAATCATTGATAGGTAAGGACTTGCTATTGTCATTTTGTTCATTGCTTTTCGGTTGTTTTGTAGATTCCCTTGTTCCTTATTTCTAATCCTGCTGCTTTTTTTGTGTGTTTTGATATCCTTTGGTGTTTTGATGGTCTTTTGCTTTGACTTCTGTATCATGTTCTTTTGTATAGTTATTACAGGCTTTTCCCTTGGGGTAACCATGAAGTTCACAGAAAATAAACATACAACACCTACTTTTAAACTGATAATAACTTTATTTCAATAAAATTCATAAACTCTCAATTTTACTTCTCCTCCCCATATTTTAAGTCCCTGTCATTACAATTTTCATGTTTTTTTATACTGTGTTACTAATACTGTAATTATGGTTATTTTTACTACGTTCACTTTTTTTAACTTTTAAACTGGAGTTATAAGTAAATTATGCACCACTATTACCATACTGCATAATCTTAACGATGACTACATATTTACTATTATAAATGAGATTTATGTTACCCTGTAGGTTTTTTTTTTTTTTTTTTTTGTTAAAAGATTTTATTTATTTATTTGACAGACAGAGATCACAAGTAGACAGAGAGGCAGGCAGAGAGAGAGAGGGAAGCAGGCTCCCTGCTGAGCAGAGAGCCCGATGTGGGACTCGATCCCAGGACCCTGAGATCATGACCTGAGCCGAAGGCAGCAGCTTAACCCACTGAGCCACCCAGGCACCCACCCTGTAGGTTTTTATGATGTAATTAGCTTTCCTTTATTTCCAGTCAAAGAAATCCCTTTAGCATTTCTTGTAAGGTAGACATGGTGGTAATGAAGTCCCTCAGCTTTAGTTTGTTTTGGAAAGTCCAGAGTTCTTAGTAAGAGATTCTAGGCCCTTCCTGGTCAGGTTCCAGCTTTCCTGTCTGACTTAATCCTTCATGACTACTTTCTCCCACCCCTAGCACTCTCTATATTCCAGTGCTAGAGTAACATCTTCTTTCTGGGCCTTTACACACTGCTTCTCTCCTTAACTCCTCTCATTCTTCAAGTCCAACTTAGGTCATCTGTATCCTTCTTATACCTTGAATGGTCCACCTACATGCTACCATCACTTGGTTAAAAAAAAAAACAAAACCCAGCCCCTGTTACATCTATAAATAAATACTACTTATCGAGTACCCCTGATGTATAGGTGATGTACTCATATCACCTCTTTCAATTATGACAATAGCTGTGTAGTGTATACTATTATACCTATTTTCCAGAAGTGGAAAGCAAATCTTAGAGAGGTTTAGTAACTTACCTAGATAGTATATTAAAGAACTAAAACTTACTTCAAAGTCCACCTAGTTTTGTACATGACACTCTGAACTATTCTTATAAACAAGTGCCTGATTATAAACCCCATAAGTGCAAGTACCATAATAAGCATCTTAACATGATCTCCTCATCATACAATATAGTGCCTGGCTTATAATAAGTACACAATAAATATTTGTTGAAAGAATGATCTGCTTGTACAGTATTTCCCCATCATTTGTGAACTCCTTGACAATATTAGTCATTTTCATATGCTGAGGTACTAGTGCAGTGTTTGTTGAAAGAATAAATCAATACACTGCATATTCTCCCTCCCTCTCTCTCTCTCTCTCTCTCTCTCTCACACACACACACACACACACACACACACACACACAGTAGTTTTTGATTGTTCATGCAGGGCATTGAAAACATACCCTGCTGCTGGTTTTGGTATCATTACCCAAGCAGATCACAGATTTTTAAAGTCAAGAACCATAACTCCCAGTCTGGGATCTCTCTATATTCGTTTGCACACTTGGTAGATACTTGATGCTTTAAAAAGCTGCTTTTGTTGCTCCTCTTGTTGCCTCAAGAAGAAAAAGAGATGAATCTGTTCAGTGGACTGTACAAAAAGCTTACATATCATTTGCTTGAGTAACTCTGGTTTATCCCTTCAAGTGAGACACATGTTTGGCTGTGCAGATTTGAAAGCCATCCGACATGGACTGGCCTAAATGATACACTGGCACTGACAGGAATTCTGCCAGGTTGTAAGCTCTGTGGTTTCCTGTGATGGGAGCATTCCAGAAAAAGCTATACCTGTTCCTCAGAGCTAGTGGGGACCAGGATATGGGTGAGAGAAGAGCATTAACATTTTACGTCTGGAAATTAGAGGTTTTGGCATCCCAGGGAAAAAAAACGATGTGGCCTTTTCGAGGCTGCAGGAGCTGCTGCCAAATGTCTTTCCCTTTGAAACAAAAACTGTGTTCAAGTCTAGATAATTACCACTGAGCTGTGCCAAGCCCAGAAATCCTTCTCAGCCAAGCAGACCCACAGGGAGTTGAAATTTACATTTATAATCATTTATCTTCCAAAAAAGTTAGTTTCTAGGACCAAGCTTCACACATATAACCTCGGGGTTAGATCTAGTTGAGTCCTGAGGCTGGACCTCCCATATCAACCAAGGAAAACCATGTAAGAGAAAGACAGCTTTTTTTCCCTTTCTCATTAATAGAAGATGTTTGGAGGGGAAATATTGAAAGAATAGAACAGCTAAAATATCAGAAGCAAGATTGCTTTTGTAGTACTGAGTCTCCTGTTCTTCTGGAATTTTATAATCCCAGAGATGAGCAGGCTGTTTTTTCATCTATCTCCAGAGGACTCTCATTGACTCAAGAGAGACACAGTTCTCAAATCCATCTGATCCCCTTTGCATATCTGAGCAGAATCAAAACATGCAGAGCCCCCAAATATTAGGTCAAACAACAGAAGTAGCCAGGCAACAGATACTTAAAAAAAAAAAATTAAATCGCTTGTCTTTTCTTTGGATAAAGGCACAGCCTTTATTGTCACTGAAAACATCCATTGATATTATTCATGTCTGATTAATTCAGAGTAAGTCCCAGTTTTCTGTTTTTGATCCCCTTGGTTTATGAATTCAGAATCATTAACTATGTGTCAATGCCTTATGCTTTTATTTTCTTTTCTCCCTGGAAAAATTAATGTCAGTGTCTGTTGATTTATCCATCTTCCCTCAGAAAACGTACTAAAAAACAAACAAACAAACAAACAAACAAACAAACCAAGAAGATTCACAATAGAGATATCTGATCATAGTGTGAATGGTGGGCGGGGTGGATGTTGGTAGTTAGATAAAATGGGAGCCCAGGGAGCATTTGGCTCTCAGCCTTGTCTTCCTATTGGGATTCATCAACAGTGGAAAAATAATTTAATTGCCCCTCCCTCCTTCTTTAAGTGTGACAAGGGTAATATATTACTGCCAAACCTTGTGAAAACATTAAGAAACATCATTCCAGCTGTTAGAGTCAATGAGAAAAGCCATGAGTCTTGTCAAGTCCTTTTGCTACTTCACAGCATAAAACTGTCACTTCATTAATTAGAGGAGCGTGTTGCCACGCAACTCCAGGACGCTCACTCTTCATCACTGATCTTTGTCAATTTTGGTGATAAAACAGCAATTTAATAATCCCCCCTCACACATTAGTAACTGTTTTATGATGGAATTTCAGTTTCCTGGTGCACTTGATTAATCAGTCTGGGGAGGTCTTAAATAGATGTATTAGGAGTTTAATTAAAAGGCAGGGTGAAAAAAAACAAAGGAAGACAGTTCAAAGAAAACAAATTCAAGTGACTATGCAATAAAATGTATCTATAGTCTGGGTAATCAGTTGATTATATGCATCTTAGGCTAAAGGCAGACAAATAAACTCATGGAAGGAGGAAGCACCATAGAAATTTCATGTTCTGTCCACAAGATTCCAAAAAAGCAGAGGTTTTTAATTGTCTACTGCTTGCATCCCCACCATGTACCTGCCAAAGCCTCCTATTACCACCACTGGCAGTGACTCAGGTGGCTCAAGAGCTCCTTTGGAACTCTATATGTGGCACCTGGTGATAACCCTTCTTGTGTCTCTTGGCAGCAAGAACTGAGCTCTCTTTCTTTCAGGCTATGAAGAGATTCCATAGGAGATTTTAAAGTAATCTGATATCTCTCCTAGGTATTGGGATCTCAAGTATTAAGAGGGTATGCATTAGACACTTCTAGGTATAAATGAAACTGAACACAAATAAATTGGCTCCTTCACCAAATACAAGCTGGTGATGAAGAGCAGCCTACTGAAATAGGAAGAGAAACGGGTTCTGGTTCTGGCTCTTCCACTGGCCACAATGATACCTTTGAATTAATTAATTAATCAACTGTGTAATTTTAGACAATTGTTTTCATCTCTCTCTGCTTCAGTTTTCTCATTGATAAGACCTCTACTGTCCTTTCCATCTCAAACATTCTTTAACTTTCTATGCTATGTCTTGACTCCCTCTCCTGGTAACCCCTTCCCCTCCCCAGTCCCCCAGCCCATTCCTCCCCCTGCCCTCAGCAGTGTGGCTTTGAAAAGTGCTGTTAGACCCCGAGAGGTAAAGGGGTGTGTGTGAGGGAGTACACTTCAACTAAAAAAAAATGTAGAGACAATCTTACTAACAAAATTAACCATAGGATCCAGCCGGCGGTACTACCACACTCTAAAGTTAAATTATATATTGCCATAAAAGCAAACCTCAAATACAAACAATAACAACAACAAAACATCAAGATGAGTCTAAGAAAAGACTATTATAATACCTAGGTTAAAAGTGAAGGTCACATAATTCAAGCAGCTGTAAAGAAATATCAGAGAATCTTTTTAATCATCTAAGTGGGTATAATATAGGATCCATATTAGCAGCCGAATCCTGTGAGCCTTTGGATAGAAAGTTGATAATTTTGACTAATCTTACCCCAACAATAACCAAGAAAAACATATCCCACAGTTTGCTTGACAGGAAGTATGGTTATCAAGCACCAGTGCATTTCCATGGTACTTGTTACTAAGGTACTTATCTCCTCTCTTCATCCTTGTACTCTACTCTCTGAGAGGTCCTGCAGAGTAATTGTTTCCAGCCCCTAAGTGGTCTTGTTATATACGATTTTAAAGGAGCTCAGATGTACAGAATTGGATCAGTTATAATATCTAGTGCATGACAACCTATCATCAGTAATCCATATATAACATTACTTTAGTTATCTATCAATTTTAATAATATTATAAAGAATAATGCACCATGAAACTCAGAAATTCTAACTCTGACAATATCTTTTGTCTATTTATATACTTATCCCAATCCTGTCTTCCACCCCAACAAATCCCAAATTTTTTTTTTTAGTTTTTTTATTTTTATTTTTATTCATTTGACAGAGAGAGAGAGAGATCACAAGTAGGCAGAGAGGCAGGCAGAGAGAGAGGGAAGCAGGCTCACTGCTGAGCAGAGAGCCCGATGCGGGGCTCGATCCCAGGACCCTGAGATCATGACCTGAGCCGAAGGCAGAAGCTTAACCCACTGAGCCACCCAGGTGCCCCCCAAATTTTTATTACTTATTTTCCTTAATATCTAATAGATTTAGAACTATGTATGAACTGTGTATGAAACAATCTATCATTTAGTTTATTTGTCTGAATTTTGTAAAAGAATATTTAAACTGTTTGTAGTCTTCCGGAATTTGATTTTTTCATTCCCATTAAGTTAGTAAGATTCATTCATGTCATAGTGGATACATGAGGTTGATTTCATTTACTGCTCTGTAATATTCTATTGCTTGAATATACTATAATTTTTCACTCTTTTAAAATTGTTTTTAGGTTTTTACTATTATGAAAAATACTGGCAGATCTATGCAATGATTTCTCTTGAGTACATACCAAAAATTGAACTGCTGGATTCTGAAGTGTGTAACTGTCCAATTTTCCAAGATAATGCTTTATTTTTCCAAAGATCTTATACCAATTTATGCTCCTATTAGCAACTGATAAAAGATACTATTGACCTGCATGCTTTTTAGTACTTGCCATCTTTAGAAATCTAAAATTTTTATCAATAACATGTGTAAAATGCGTTATGACAGTATGGTTTTACTTTGCATTTCCCTCATCAGTGATCAAGTTGAATAACCTAAATATGGTTATTGCCCATAAATATATTCTCTTCTGTGAAGGGATAATTTTCCATTTTTAATATTGTATTATAGAAGTTCTTTATCCACTATATAGATAGTGACAAATCTTTGTCAACTGTAGGTGTCAATTTCCTAATTATTGTGTTTTCTTTTTCCACTTTCTTTAAGCTTTCTTTTGATTATCAGAGGTTTTCATTTTTATCACAAATTTATCTATCTTTTTTATGGTTAATAGTTTTGATATCTTTTTAAAGAAAAACTTTCTTACCTGGATTATCTATGAAGATTCTACTTTTGGTAGTTGATTCTTCAATGCTTCTGAAGTTGCTTAGTTTGTATAGTATGAGACATACATCCAATTTCCTAGCCAGTAAAATAAAATAGGAAGAAGAAGTAAAGTATAAGTTATGGAAAGGAAGAAAAAAATAGATAATATGATTATTCAGAGAAAACCCTAAAGATTCAACAGAGAATTATTATAAAAATATATTATAAAATATGTAAACACGATAAATTTATAAATAACAGGACTATTGAATAGTTTGTAAAAAGACAGAACATGTGTCACCTGGGTGGCTCTGACTCTTGGTTTCAGTCAGCTCAGGTCACAATCTCCATGTCCTAGGATCCAGTCCTGCTCAGTAGGGAATCTGCTTGGGATTCTTGCTCTCACTCTTCTTCTGCCCTTCCCCCTGATTACCATAAATAAACTAATTAATTAACTAATCTAAAAAGAAGAAAAAATGAAAGGCAAAATAAAAAACTCTATTGCATTTCTATGTATCAGCAGCAAATAATAAGAGAATGTAAAATTTTAAATAAGATAGTACCTAGTAAGTAATACTGTAAAATATTTAGGAATAATCTAACCAAATATCTATAAGGTTTAGGAGTGCAAATTTATAAACTTCCATTGAGAGACATTCCAGAAGACCTAAATAATTGGAAAGAGGATCATGTTTATGGCAGAAACATATAATGGAGACACCAACACACCCCAAATTGATCATGGACTCACTGCAACTCCAGTCAAAATCCTAACTGGACTTTGAGGCTTATTCTTAAATTTCTGTGAAGCTGTGAAGGGTCAATAATAATCAGAATAAGTCTAAAAACAGCTAAGAGAGAAGACATGTCTTGGCATATATTCGGCTTTTTGATGAAACTATTATAACTGAAACAGCACTCATTAATGAAGAAACAGACAAATTGATAAGTGGCATAGAGAGCCCATAAAAAGGCCAATATACACATGGAATTTTGAAAGATGATGCAAGTAGCATAGCAGATCAACATGTAAAAGGGGATTATAATAAAAATGGGACTGGAAAAGTTATTATAATGCCTGTGGGTAGAAATTGGTTTAATACCACTTATACAATCAACTGGTACTTATTAAAATGGTACTTTAAAGTTCACAGGCTTGTCTTCATTAATAACAATCTCCTGTAAGTCTTCCTTTTGAAGAAATATCTGAATGTCACAACAGGGCTGGATTAAGATCTGTAAGGGCATAGCTTGAACAATAACAGAAAGTCTCTATTTCCCTTTCAAGAAGAATGAAGCTGGTTAACTGGAAGCTTTCAAACTAGTGAATGAGAGATACACTTTGAGACCAAGGTTGAGGTCAAAAAGAGAGGCTGAGGAGAGGAGCAAGATGGCAGTGGAGTAGGAGACCTAAATTTAGTGGGTCCCAGAAATTCAGCTGGATAGTTATCAAACCATTCTGAAAACCTACAAACTCAAAGGAGATCGAAGAGAAGAAGGGCATCAATTCTATGAACAGAAAAGTGACCACTTTCTAGAAGGTAGGATGTGCAGAGAAGTGAATCCAGGTGATACATGGGAAGATAGACCATGGGGGGAGGGGCTGGCTCCTGGCAAGTGGTAGAGCAGTGGAGCACAAAGTCAGAACTTTGAAAAGTCTGCTCCACTGAGGGACATCATTCCAGAGGCTAAGAAGGGGGTTGAGCCCTCACGGGGACAGTGTCGTCTCAGGACCCTTGGGAGTCACAGAAAGATGGGGGGATGTCTGACAGTGGCAGAGCTCCCAGGTATTAGAGTTGGGAGGCTAGCTGCAGAGATGGAGCCAAGGAGGGGGCTCTCAGCTTGGGATTACCTTAAACCAAATTCCGAGGCAGAGTCAGGCCACAATTCTTCTAGTGGGGACCTATCAAGCAGCAGATCCAGGGAGACTCCGCTTCCTCCTCTGGGAGGAGCTATGCGGTAGCATGCTGTGGGAATCTGCTGGGTTTGGAGACTCCAAATGGGGCTGTGCACCATAGATAGAAATGCTCAGTCACAGGCAGCGTGACACGGAGTGCAGCCGGAGACCAGGGAGATGGGAGGGATTGACTGCTTTTCTCTGAAGGTGCACTGAGGAGTGAGGCCCCAAACTCTTGACTCCTCCTGGCTGGAAATTTGGAGGCCACCATCTTCATTCTCCTCCTCCAAAGCTATATGGAAAGCATTTAGGGAATAAAACCTACTGAGAGTGAACCCAAATGAATTACTTAGCCTGGCCCCTAGCAAGGGTGGTGCAATTCCACTTTGGGCAAAGACATTTGAGAATCAGGGCAACAGTCCCTTCCCCCAGAAGATCAGGACGAACATCCAGCCAAGACCACATTCACTGATTAATGAGAACTGCAGAACTCCAGGGCTGGGGGAAATATAGCACATAGAATTCATGGCTCTTTTTCCCATGATTTTTTAGTCTTTCAAAGATAAATTTTTTAAATTTTTGTTATTTTTTTCTTTTTCTATTTTTTGAATGTTTCCTCTTCCTTATTTTAACCTATTTTAAATATCTTATTGGGGTGCCTTGGATGGCTCAGTGGGTTAAATCCTCTGCCTTCGGCTCAGGTCATGATCCCAGGGTCCTGGGATCAAGCTCCACATCAGGCTTTCTGCTCGGCGGGGAGCCTGCCTCTCCTCTCTCTGTGCCTGCCTCTCTGCCTACTTGTGATTTCTGTCTGTCAAATAAATAAATAAAATCTTTAAAAAAAATTTTTATCTTATCAGATCCTTTTAAGAAATCTTTTTAAATTTTCATTTTTACAGTCATATTCTATCCCTTCATTGTATTTAACCCTATTTTTTGTATATGTGTTTTTCTTTCTTTGAAATTTTGGGATAAAGTTTCTTCAAACAGACTAAAATATACCCAAAATCAAGTGTTTGGCTCTGTTCTATTCACCAGCCTAATCACATATCTCTTCCTTTCTTCTCCCTCCAGTTTCAGGTCTCATCTGATTTGGTTAGTGTCTATTTTTCTGGGGTCATTGTTACCCTTTTAGTATTTCATTCTGTCATTCATCTATTTTACTCTGGACAACATGACAAGGTGGAAAAAGTCACCTCAAAAAAAAAAAAAAAAAAAAAAAGAGAGTACTGACTGCTAGGGACCTAATCAATATGGACATTAGTAGGATGTCAACTAGAGTTCAGAATGACAATTATAAAGATGCTAGCTGGGTTTGAAAAAAAAAAGCATAGAAGATACTAGAGAATCCCTTTCTGGATAAATAAAATCTCTTTCTGGATAAAAAACCTAAAACCTAACCAAGTTGAAATAAAAAAAGCTATTAATGTGGAGCAATAAAAAATGGAGGTTCTTACTGCTAGGATAAGTGATGCAGAAGAAAGAATTAGTGATATAGAAGACCAAATGATAGAGAATACAGAAGCTTAAAAAAAGAGAGATAAACAACTACTGGACCAATAGGGGAGAATTCAGGAGATAAGTGATACCATAAGATGAAACAGTATTACAATAATTGGGATCCAAGAAGACGAAGAAAGAGAGGGTTAGAAGGTATATTGGAGCAAACTGTTCTAATTTTGGGAAGGAAACAAGCATCAAAATCCAGGAGGCACAGAGAACCCCCTTCAAAATCAATAAAAATAGGTCAACACCCCATCATCTAATAGTAAATTTACAAGTCTCACAGACAAAAAGAAAATCCTGAAAGCAACTTGGAACAAAAGGTCTGTAAACTATGATGATAGTAATATTAGACTGGTAACAGACCTATCCACAGAGACCTGGCAGGCCAGAAAGGACTTGCATGATATATTCAGATCACTAAGCCAGAAAAATATGCAGTCAAGAATGCTATATCCAGCCAGGCTACCATTGAAAATTGAAGGAGAAATAGAAAGCTTCTGGGATACACAAAACTAAAAGAATTTGCAAACACCAAACCAGCCCTACAGGAAATATTGAAAGAGGTCCTCTGAGCAAAGAGAGAGCCTAAAGGTAACAGACCAGAAAGGAACAGAGACAATATACAGTAACAGTCACCCTACAGGCAATTCAATGGCACTAAATTCATATCTTTCAATAGTTACCCTGAATGTAAATGGGCTAAATGCCCCGATCAAAAGACACAGGGTATCAGAATGGATAAAAATAACAAGACCCATCAATATGCTGTTTGAAAGAAACTCATTTTCGACTCAAAGAAACCTCCATATTTAAAGTGAGGGATGGAAAACAATTTACCATGCTAATGGACATCAAAAGAAAGCTGAGGTGGCAATCCTTGTATCAGACAAATTAGATTTTAAGCCAATGACTATAATAAAAGATGAGGAAGGACACCAAATCATACTTGAAGGGTCTGTCCAATAAGGAGATCTAAGAGTTTTAAATATCTATGCCCCTAACATAGGAGGATATGTAGTTTATAACATATGCCCCTAACATAGCCAATTATATAAAACAATTAATAACAAAATCAAAGATACACATCAACCATAATACAATAATAGTATGGGATTTTAATGCCCCCCCTCACTGAAATGGACAGATCATCTAAGCAAAAGCTCAACAAGGAAATAAAGTTTTTAAAAGACACACAGAACCAGATAGACATCACAGATATATTTAGAACATTCCATCCCAGAGCAACAGAATACACATTCTTCTCTGGTGCACATGGAACAGTCTCCACAATAGATCACATCCTGGGTCACAAATCAGGTCTCAGTTGGTACCAAAAGACTGAGATCATTCTCTGCATAAGGTCAGACCACAATGCTTTGAAACTTGAATTCAATGACAAGAGGAAAATTGGAAAGAACTCAAGTACGTGGAGGCTAAAGGGAATCCTACTAAGGAATGAATGAGTCAACCAGGAAATTAAAGAAGAATTTAAAAATTCATGGAAACAAATGAAAATGAAAACACAACTGTTCAAAATCTTTGGGAAGCAACAGAAGCAGTACTAAGAAGAAAGCATATAGCAATGCAAGCCTTTCTCAAGAAACAAGAAAGGTCCCAAAAAAAGAAAGATAGATAGATAGATCAATCTCAAGTATACAATGTAACCCTACACCTAAAGGATCTGGAGAAAGAAAAACAAAGAAAGCCTAAACCCAGCAGGAGAAGAGAAATAATAAAGATCAGAGTAGAAATCAATGAAACAGAAATGAAAAGAACAGTTGAACAGATCAATGGAAGTAGGAGCTGGTTCTTGAAAGAATTAATAAGGTTGCTAAACCCCTGGCCAGACTTATCAAAAAGAAAAGAGAAAGGACCCAAATTAATAAAATCATGAATGAAAAAGGATATATCACAACCAACACCAAAGAAATATAAACAATTATAAAAAGATATTATGAGCAACAATATGCCAGCAAATTTGACAATCTGGAAGAAATGGATGCATTCCTAGAGATGTATGAACTACAAAACTGAACCAGGAAGAAATAGAAAACCTGAACAGACCCATAACCAGTAAGGAGATTGAAGCAGTCATCAAAAATCTCCCAACAAACAAGAGTCCAGGGCCAGAAGGCTCCAAGAATTTATACCTTTTCTCCTAAAACTGTTCCAAAAAAAAGAAATGGAAGGAAAACTTCCAAACTCATTTTATAAGGTAAGGGCAGCATTCCCTTGATTTTGAAACCAGACAAAGACCCCATCAAAAAAGAGAATTACAGACCAACATCCCTGATAAACATGGTTGAAAAATTCTCACCAACGTATTAGCCAACAAGCTCTAACAGTACATCGAAAGGATTATTTACTATGACCAAGTAGAATTTATTCCTGGGCTGAAACATTGGTTCAACATCCACAAATCAATGTGATACGATACATTAATAAAAGAAAGAACAAGAACCGTATGATACTCTCAATATATGCTGAAAAAGCATTTGACAAAGTACAGCATCCTTTCTTGATCAAACTCTTCACAGTGTAGGCATAGAGGGTACATACCTCAATATCATAAAAGCCTTCTATGAAAAACCCACAATGAATATCATTCTCAATGGGGAAAAACTGCGAGCTTTTCCCCTAAGGTCAGAAACACAGCAGGGCTGTCCACTATCACCACTGCTATTCAACATGTAGTAGAAGTCCTAGCCTCAGCAATCAGACAACAAAATGAAATAAAAGATAACCCAATGGACAAAGAAGAAGTCTTTGCAGATGACTTGATACTTTGCAGATGACATGATAACTTTAGGTGGAAAACCCAAAAAACTCTACTCCATAACTCTTAGAACTTATACAGGAATTCAGTAAGGTGTTGGGATATAAAATCCATGCACAGAAATCAGTTGTATTTCTAGACACCAACAAGACAGAAGAAAGAGAAATTAAGGAGTCGGTCCCATTTTCAATTCCACACAAAACCATAATATACCTAGGAATAAATATAACCAAAGAGGCAAAGAACCTCTACTCAGAAAACTATAGCATACTCATGAAAAAAATTGAGGAAGACACCAAAAAATGGAAAAATGTTCCATGCTCACAGACAGATTGGAAGAACACATGTTGTGACAATATCTATGCTACCTAGAGAAATCTACACATCTAATGCAATCCCTATCAAAATACCATCTACTTTTTTCCAAAAGAAATTTAACAAATAATCCTAAAATTTTTTTTTTTAAAGATTTTATTTATTTATTTGACAGAGAGAGATCACAAGTAGACAGAGAGGCAGGCAGAGAGAGAGAGAGAGGGAAGCAGGCTTCTTGCTAAGCAGAGAGCCCAATGTGGGACTCGATCCCAGGACCCTGAGATCATGACCTGAGCCGAAGGCAGCGGCTTAACCCACTGAGCCACCCAGGCACCCAAATAATCCTAAAATTTATATGGAACCAAAAAAAGACCCCGAACATCCAGAGGAATGTTGAAGAAGAAAACCAAATTTGGTGGCATCAAAATTACAGACTTCAAGCTCTCTTACAAAGCTGTAATCATCAAAACATTATGGTACCTGCACAAAAACAAACACATAGATCAATGAAACAGAATAGAGAGCCCAGAAATGGGCCCTCGATTCTATAGTCTACTAATCTTCAACAAAGAAGGAAAGAATGTGCAATGGAAAAAAGACAGTCTCTACAACAAATAATGTTGGGAAAATTGGACAGCCACATGCAGAAGAATGAAACTGGACCATTTCCTTACACCACACACAAAAATAAGACTCAAAATGGATGAAAGACCTCAATGTGAGAAAGGAATCCATTGAAGCCCTTCAGGAAAAAAGGCAGCAACCTCTTTGACCTCAGCCACAGCAACTTCTTCCTAGAAACATTGCCAAAGGCAAGGGAAGAAAGGATGAATATGAACTATTGGGACTTCATCAAGATAAAAAGTTTTTGCACAGCAAAGAAAACAGTCAACAAAACCAAAAGACAACCAACAGAATGGGAGAAGATATTTGCAAATGGCATATCAGACAAAAAGCTAGTATCCAAAATCTATAAAGAACTTATTAAACTCAACACCCAAAGAACAAATAATCCAATCAAGAAATAGGCAGAAGACATGAACAGACATTTCTGCAAAGAAGACATCCAAATGGCAAATAGACCCATGAAAAATTGCTCAACATCACTCAGAATCAGGGAAATACAAATCAAAACCACAGTGAGATATCATCTCACACCAGTTAGAATGGTTAAAATTAACACGTTGGAAAACAACAGGTGTTGATGAGGATATGGAGAAAGGGGAACCTTCCAACACTATTGATGGGAATGCAAGCTGGTGCAGCCATTCTGGAAAACAGTATGGAGGTTCCTCAAAAAGTGGAAAATAGAGCTACCCTATGACCCAGCAATCACACTACTGGTTATTTACCCTACAGATACAAATGTAATGATCCAAAGGGGCACATGTACCTGAATATTTATAACAGTAATATCCACAACAGCCAAACTATGGAAAGACCCTAGATGTCCATCAACAGATGAATAGATAAAGAAGATGCGGTATATATATATATATATATATATATATATATATATATATACACACAATGAAATATTATGCAGCCATCAAAAAAATGAAATCTTGCCTTTTGCAACGATGTGGATGGAACTAGAGGGTATTATGCTAAGTGAAATAAGTCAATCAGGGAAAGACAATTATCATATGATTTCACTGATATGAGGAATTTGAGAAATAAGACAGAGGATCATAGGGGAAGGAAAGGAAAAGTGAAACAAGATGGGACCAGGGAGGGAGACAAACCGTAAGAGTCTCTTAATCTCAGGAAACAAACTGAGGGTTGCTGGAGGGGAGAGGCTTGGGAGGGATGGGGATGCTGGGTGATGGACATTGGGGAGGGTATGTTCTATGGTGAGATAGACAGATGATAGATGACAGATAGATAGATGATAGATAGATAAATAGATAAATGGATGGATGAAGAGGCTGAGTGCTAACTCCTAGCAGTCATCTTTCAAGGCCATTCTCCCTCACAGTATTCACCCTCTTTTCTTCAAAGCATGTCAAGTAAGTTTTAAAGGATACAACTAGTAAACTATTAGCTTACTGGCAGCATTCATATAGTTCGATCTGCTTTTGCCTCACAGCAGTTAATAAAGTCACAACTCATTTGCTTGGGTCCACATTTCAGTGCATTTCCAGAAAACCATTCATCACTGACATGTATGTGTATCTCTCTTTACCCCTGAACCTTATCTCCCTGTAGTCTCAATATCTGAAAGCCTAAGCACATTAATTCATTTCAGCCCACAAGTGTTCTCTTATAGAAATTTACATGTTGTCTATAGTATTCACTTAACCTTTCTTTCATCTACCCCCCTGATATTTATTAAATTGTCACTTCAAGTCTTCCTGAACAGTACTCAGTAATAATAAGTACACAAAAGTTTTTCTTTTCTCACAAGATAATATCTGAATTCTTTTGATTCATGGCACCCTATACCATTCTTCTCAATATATTATTGATCTTCTCTGCTCTTATCTTAATATTTTGTCCCTTGTCTGTTGACTCAAATCCTCCACTTGAACATAAGCCTGGTATCACTCTTCAGGTATCTGACTCTGTGTCAGTTGTAATTTTAATTTCTCTTTGTTCCCATCCTACTTTTCAGGATAATTTTGAGCTCATTCCCCAGAAACAGGGCCAAAGCGTCTTACCCTAGCACTAATTCAAGTGTCTGGCTTTCTCAGCATGTTTGCCCCTTCCTCTGATGAAGAGGACTTATTAGTCACAGAGCACTATTATAAGTTTTTTGGAAAATGTACAGTTTTGGAGAAACAAAAGATAGATATACATTGAATAATTAGATAATATTCCCAGGTTATTAAGTTTTTATGCTGCATCTCTACTGATTCAAATACACTGCATGTTTTAACCATCTGGCTGAATTCCACCTCTTATGGAAAATCTTCTTATTTCCTAGTTCACGGTTTGGATTAGTGCTGCCTCTGCTTAGGGAATATGAAAGTGTTCCCAATTGGAGTGCTCTTTCCTTTTTTTTTTTTTTTTTTGCCATTTTGTTATATTAGTCACCGTACAGTACATCATTAGTTTTTGATGTAGTGTTCCATGATTCATTGTTTGTATGTAACACCCAGTGCTCCATGCAATACGTGCCCTTCTTAATACCCATCACTGGGCCAACAGACTGCATTCTCCTATGCTGGTATCCCTATGGCCATTACTCTCCATTTCACTACTTGACACTGACAGATACATTAAAGACAATTAACAATAGGTTGTAAAATGTATGACTTGTTTCTCCTCTTTGCTCCCTGAGAACAGCTAGCTCTTCTACCCTTCAAAGTCCTTTCTGTATCAGTCAGGGTCCCAGAGGAAGCAGATGGCACATTCAAACTGGGATAATTTCAGAAAATTTAGTAAAAGGGCTATTTACAACCCCTGAGGGATGGTGTAGTATTTGGGGACTAGTAATTATAGGGCTGATTCCTTGACTAGTTCTAAAAGGTTAGAAGAGAGAGCAGTCATCATAAGTCAGAAGCAGAGAAAGCTTTGGGGAGCATGCTGATTGATCTTTGTCCAAAGGAAGCATCTGGGTATAGTGTCCCTATAAGGAAAGTACCAAAAAAATTAGTACCTTGGCCACATATGCATCCCCTCCTTCCCTCCATCTCCTCCATTGCTCTCCATTGAAAAACAAAAAGCGGGGGCAAAAGCAAATGCAAAAGCAAAAGAGTGTCCCTTGTTGCAATCTGTAGAGCCAGACTTCCAAGGCACAAATCAAAGTGGAGAGTAGAGAATGGGTCTGCAGGGACAAAAGGAAGGAAGACAGACAGCATATTTTCTGAGCCTGAGGTTATTTACATAAAATGGACCCAGCCAAAATGGAATTAAATTAGAAATAAATCAAAGAATGATATCCAGAAAATCCCCAAATATTTGGGAAATGGATAGTATGTTGGTGAAAGAAGAAATCAATAGGGAAATTAGAAAGCATTTTCCCTGAGTGAAAATGAAAGCATAACATATCAAAATTGGTGGGATGCATATAAAACAGTACTTAGAGGGAAATTTATAGCTTACAATTATATTAGAAAAGAAGAAAGGCTTCAACCCAATGACCTCATCTTACAGTAAAAATAAATAAATAAATAAATAAATAAATAAATAAATAAAATAATAGTAATAATAATAATAAAGGCCTGAGCAAAAACTAACATAATAGGAAACAGCAGAACACTAGCGAAAAACAAGAAGATTTAGAAGGTGGTTATTTACAAAGATCAATACAAACACTAAACCTCTAGCCAGCCAGAATGGTCAGGAAGAAGAGAGAAAATACAAGTTATCAATATCAGGAATGAGAAAGGTGACATTGCCATGAATTCTTCGATATTAAGATAATACTAAGGAAATATTATGAAAAAACAATATGTCAACAACTTGGACAGGTTAGATTAAATAGCAAATACCTGCAAAGACACAAACTAAAATAGCTGGCTCGAGAAGAAATGGCTGACTGTAATAGGTCTGCATCTATCAAACAAATTGAATTTATAGTTAAAAATCTTCTCACAAAGAAAACTCCAGATCCAGATAGCTTTACTGGGGAATTTTATCAAATACTTAAGAAATAAATAATACCAATGTTACATAAAACCTTCCCGAAAAATACTAAAAGAAAAATAATTTCTAATTCATTCTGTGAAGTCCTGCCCTTCTGACACCAAAACCAGACAAAAGCATTATAAGAGAAAACAAAGCCACATACCAACATCCTTCATAAATGTAAGTGCAAAAATACCAAAATTCTAGCAAGTCAACTCAGCAATATATCAAAAGGGTAGCATATTATGTTCAGATGGGGTTTACCTCAGGACTACAAGATTACTTTAACATTTAAAAATCAGTTGATAAAGATGGGGCACCTGGGTGGCTCAGTCTGTTAAGCCTCAAAATCCTGATTTTGGCTCAGGTCATGATCTCAGGGTCGTGAGTTAGAGGCCCATGTCAGATTCCCTGCTCAGTAGGCAAGTGCCTAGTATTCTCTCTCCCCCTCCCTCTGCCCCTCCCTTGGAGACACTCCTCCCTGTTCCTGTACCTCCTCCTTCTATGGAATGGAGGAAGGAAGGAAGGGAGAGAGGGAGAGAGGGAGGGAGGGAAAGGAAGGAAGGAAGGAAGGAAGGAAGGAAGGAAGGAAGGAAGAAAGGAGGGAGGGAGGGAAGGAAATTAATCAGGGCACCTAGGTGGCTCAGTTAGTTAAATGGCTGCCTTTGGCTCAGGTCAAGATCCCAGAGTCCTGGAATTATTACAATATCACAATTATCACAATAGATGTATGAAAAGCATTTAACAAAATTCAATACACTTTTAAGGTAACATCTCTCACCAAACTAGTTATAGAAAGGAACTTTCTCAACCTGTAAAAGACCATCTACAAGAAGCCTACAGGTAACATCATATTTAGTGGTAAAAGACAACATGGTTTCCCTCAAAATTCAGGAACAAGTAAGGACTTTGTTGAGCCTCAGATTAACTGTGGTTGCCATACAGACCACCTGACCATGGAAGAAGCACTCAAATGTTCTATTTAGGTTTAAAAAAAGGATGGGTCACCTGTGCTTACAAATATAGGATCAAAATCCCATTTAGTCTCATGAAATCCTGACTCACAGGCTCTGATATAACTCTTCCTCATCAATTTCACCACATTCTTGATTTAGTTCCCTGACCTATCTCCTTTACTCACTGTCTGTATCTACATAAAAAGTCTACAGGCCTCATTAAGTCTTTCAGGTACTGCCTATGTCCCTGCTTGTGTTTCCTGGGGGGAGGTGGGGGGAAGCCAAGAACTTGTCTGTAGTCAACTGTCATCATTTTTCTCCCACCTGTTCTCTCTTTGTCCTACTCCAAACAGGCTTTATGCCAACACTGAATTAAAACTACTCTAACAACCTCCATGTTGCCTAAGCAATGTCATTCCTCTGGCTTTATCTTACCTCATCTATGAAAAGCATTTGACACATTTGATTGTTCCTTGGTTTTCTTTGTGCTTTTAAAATGGTCTCCTTCTTAAAATGTTTCTGCTACCACCTTGACTGCTTTTTCCTCCCGTTTCTTTTGTCAGCACCTCCTTATCTTCCTGACCACCTAATGTTGTGGTGCTTGAAGGTCTTTGTTTTCTCTTCTGTAAGTACAGTCACTCCCTGTATGATGTCATCCAGTCCTGTGGTTTACACCAGCCCTGGCCTTACTCTCAGCAATAGGTGCACACATCCAGCTCCCTACCTGATAACTCCACTTGAGTGTCTCATTTCTGTCTGGAACAGACTTTTTAAATTTCATCCCCCATCCCCGTCCTATTTGCCTTTTCCCTGGTCTTTCCCATGCCATTGAATGGCAATACCATTCACCCAGTAAGTCAGGTCCCAAACCACATGAGATACTTCTAGCATCACACTCACACGTGACACACCAGTAGCAAGCCCTGTCAACTCCACCTCCACAGGCTACACCAAATCGCAACACTTTCTGCTGTGTAGTCTGCTACAACCCCTTACAGCCAGCATCACATCTCTCCATGATTACTCTCCCTCCTTTCACTCCTATCCCCTGAAAACCAATTCTCCTTCACTTAGCAGCTGAGTGATCTAACTCCAGGTCAGACCTAACAATGTTCAGAACAAAATGCATATGTCTGCCCCTCTGCCACACTGTGACTTATAGGGCTCCATGTGACCCAGCCCTTCCCAACTCTTAGACTTTACCCCCTACCTCCTCCTTTTCTCTCACTTTGTTCCAGCAATAGTGGTCTTTGTTTCCATTCATTGACTATACCAAGTGTATTCTGACTTTTGATGCTTTGAATGTGTCTCTTCCTCCACCTTAAACACTTTTCCCTCAGGAACCTGCCTGGCTTCTTCCTGAACTTCAGTCAAATCTCTGCTCAAATGTTACTTGCTCTGAGAGGCTTTCTCTGGCCATATTATTGAAAAGAGTTCCCCTTTTTCCTAATTTCATCCCCCACCCCAAATCTTGCTTAGTATCTTTTACCTTAAATCACTTAAACCACATTAAATTATATATTTATTTGCTTAAGTGTTTATGATATGTCTCCCTACTTAGAAATATGAATTCCAAGAGGGCAGATTCTTTTCCTGTCTTGTTCATCCCTATATACCTGGTGGCTAGAACAATATCTGGCCCATAGCAAGTACTCAATAAATATCTATTCTAAGAATGAAAAATTGAGGAAAATATTGCACCAGATCAATATATTCCATTAAAACCTTTCCATGCTTTGAGATTTAGTTATTCCCCTTTTTATATGGCCTTTTGCTAATTGCATTCTAGAAAACAGAAAAGTTAGTAATTTCAATAAAACAAAAGAAATTCAAGGCAAGTTTACATTTAAATATTAAAAGCATCAATCATAATAATGCTCTATGTTTCAATAACACTTTTATGGGTTTCTTGGTACTTTCTTTTATACTATCCCATTTAATCCTTATAACAATCCTTCATTAGTAGCTCCATTTTGCATATGAGTAAATGAAAACTCAGTAGAGCTGAGGGACTTGAACAAGTTCATGCTGCTAAGAAATGACAGAGACAAGATTAGAAGTGATGTTCAGCAGACTTTTCACCAAGAATTTGTTCACTGTGTCACACCACCAAAGTTAAACCGAATCCTTTCTACTCTGCCTGTGGCAGGTCCAATGTAAAAGAAACAAATTTATGATGGCATTCTATGGTTCATAGTGTGAAAATGTATATTGTCTTTATTTTATTTTTTAAAGCATTTATTTATTTATTTATTTATGAGAGAGTGCAAGCAAGGGGAGCTGCAGAGAGAAAGGGAGAAGCAGACTCCCTGCTGATCTGAGAGCCTAATGCAGGACTTGATCCCAGGACCCTGGGATCATGACCTGAGCTGAAGGGAGACACTTAACTGGCTGAGCCACTCAGGCTCCCCGTGAAAATGTATATTGTCTTTAAAAGTCAAACTCCAGTTTGAAAAAGATTCTGATTCTGATCCAGAAACTCTAAGAAGAAACAGATGGGGAGCTTGGCTCTGCATATACAATTCCCAATTACAGGGCAGGGGCTGTAACATGAGGGTCAGGCAGAAAAGACCGGCTGGGAGGTTCAGGCTTGGACACTACCTGGCAAATAGAAGAACAGGTGGATTAAGAGTCAAATGATTTAACGAAGAAGAATAGCTGCAAATGTGGAGCCATTGAGCCCTACACAGTCTGAGTATTTTAGCTTGGGGTTCTATTTTATTTTGCTTTTATTTGTTTTGTGTCAGGGTGGTGACAAGTTTATTTTGTATTTTAAATTAGTTCCAAATATTTCCCATTCAAAGGACTTCACACAAAATCTGTTTCTCAGCTTCCTTTTAAAACTTGGAAGATAGAAGGACAGCTAGTTTACCACACACAATCATAACAAACCACAGTATGGGTTAGTAACTACCTCTTCACATGGGATGTATACTTTCTATTTGCATATTGTCCCCAGTATTTGCTTATAAATTCCAGCTTTCTGCTTTGCTCCTTTCATTGCTTTCTTGGCCTCTATAGCTATTTGAATTTGTGGCCTACAATTTAGGAATTCCCTGGCTATATGAAGCAAGCATGAGGAACCAGATAATCATCAATGACACGGGGTGATATGGATGGGCTATCGGACTTTTAATCCTAAGTATCTTTTGTTTGGGAAGAAGAAAGGCATCTTGAAAAGTGTGTGTTCATAATAAACATATTGCAACTGCAATGCACTTCCATAAGCAGCCAAAAGATGATCTTTCCTAGTGGGGCTGATTCCCTGGTGTTATCTGTTGCCATGATGTATGTGCTGAAGCCATTTATTATTAATTGCTTTTCCTACATGTTTTCTCCAAAAGCCTCTCAGAGCCTTGAAGGAAGAACTCCAGAGGTACAATATAATACCTTATTAATGAAGGGTGGAACACACTACCCCAAATCAACCATTTCCATGGTAGTATGTAGAGCAGAGACATAAGGAAATGGGGAACATGACAGCGAAGAAGAAAACCATTAGATATTTTTAGCCAAGACAATACTGGAGAGGGTGATCTTGTGAAACACTTGTGTCACTTAGGACAATGGCTGGGCATTGGATGTTGTGAAGGGAGGATGAGGGTATTCACAGTAGGAGGGGATTCTAATCCCCACAAAAGAAAAAAGTATGCGGAAAATCCTCTCACTCCTCCTTCTCCAAAAAGGAGGAGTCACTTGTGTTATGGGTGTATTTAGAAGACCTGGAACTTGTTCCACTCAGACTCCTCATGCTCAGCTTCCGTGTGCTTACAGAGAAAATGCATTTTGGTATGGTCCTCAGCATGTGATAAGTTTACAAAATCAGATGCTGCCTCAGAAGGTAAAGCCTTTCAGTCTGGGGGAAGAAGTTCAGTTCAGGGTTGAATAATAGGCTATCCATTACAACCACACGTTGTAAGCTAGTTAACAATATTATCATTTTTATCTTCATTTGTTTGTTGTTTATGTCTTAATATCTAATGAGCATGGGAGGGGATAAAATGCGTTATTTATAAGAACCATAGAACCCTAGTAATGCTAAAAAAAAAAAAGTGAGGGAATTGAGAAGTAGTCATCTTTCTTTGTCTTGTGTCTAGAATTTCTCTTGTATAACTTGGAGGTTTTCAAGCAGATGGGCTCTTGGGTGAGGTGACATGCAATGTTCCTTTGAACACTAAGTTTCCATAATTGTATAATAAGATGCACTACTGGTAATTGATATGTTTTCCAGTATAAATGTACACTTATGGCCTTATTAACCCAGCAAGGGAAACAAACAACTAGCTGTTATGGACTCACAGAATCTATAAGGTTGGAAGGGAGTATGTAAAACCTTTAGTTCCCAACCCACTGTCAGTGTGTCCTTTCTATTCATAACTAGTAAGCCCTCTACTTATGTATAAACGTAGTATAAGTTTGAAAATGTAAGATCATTCATTTTGAATGACTGACTCTCAGATTGCAAGCTATAGGAATATAGAGTTTTAGCACCATTTCAGGAAAAACATACGTATAACAGAATGTATTGAGTACCTATAATGTGCCAAACATTGTGCAATATTTGACAGTATTAAAGCAAAATCTTTAATGTTTGAGAGAGCATATGAAGACAGATAAATGTAGTTGATTTCTGAGGAACATGAAGCGCAGGTGCTGCGTGAGCAAATGTGAATGACAAGACTGGCAGAGGGTCTAAGTGGAATTTCTGTCATGTAGTTTTCCACATCTTTGTTGTGCACTTACCTTGAGTTTTCCTTTAGAAACGTTTTCTCAATTTTACTTAAAAAAGAACTTTCATAATTGAAGGTTCTCTTTCTGTTTTCAATCAATAATGGATAATAAATGATGAATTAATCATTTCTTAGGAAACAGTCTGAAAGTTATTAGATACTACACTTATTCTCATATATCTGTTCACATTTGTGATGCTGTCACTTGATTTGGATTCCCACTAATGTAAAGATAGTGTAAGCCTCATCGAAACATTTTGACTAATCAGTAAGTTAATGAACTTAACAGATCTCCAATGACTTCAAGGAAGCACTCATCTTCAGCAGCCCAGCTTAGGGTCACAAGCAGCAAGTGTAATCATCACAATCCATACCCCTTTGAAATCTTTATAATTTGAAAAACTACTCCCTTATTATTATGATTATTTCAACTCTCGTTTCCTCTCTGCATTATACCCGATCTTAGCCTTGGGAGAACTAGAGTCCCAAAGAAATCAGTCATCTGGCTTCACTTACTTCCTTGCTTGGTCAAACCCCAAAGGTCCATTGCTTCAGTCACAACTTCCTCATCCATCCCCATTCCACCACCTCCTCCTGAAAAACTACAGGACCAGGCATTCCAGCCTCTTGACTTCTCTGTTCCTATACCAGAGCTGTGAAATAATACCTGAGATCATTCTGCCACATGTTGGATTGGTGTAATTAAACATTCATGCCTTAATTGTCAGCCAGAAAATCTTTTATTTTTTCTTAATAGAAAATATTTCTTCGGGTCCATGGGTGGCTCAATAGGTTAAGGATCCTACTCCTGGTTTTAGCTCTGGTCATGAACTCAGGATAGTGAGATAGAGCTCCATGTCAGGCTCATGCAATATGGAGTCTGCTTGAGATTCTCTCTCTCTCTCTTTCTCTGTCTCCTTGCCCCTCCCACTTGTGTATTCTCATTCTCTCAAAGAAATCAATAAATCTTTTTTTAAAAAAGAAAATATTTCTTACTTCTTTGTTAGAAAATCTTGATTATTTTCTTTGTCAGTGTTCTCTCCCTCATTACCTTCAATAGTTATTCCATACTAAATAAAAAGTATATCAAAATCTGGAATACAAAATACTATAAAGAAAATTGATACCATGTATTGATCCTTTCTTCAAAACCAACATTTTTAAGAGGATGTTATATTCTTAGATCTTTTGCCTCCAACAAATAGGGTAATTTCATGCTATTTAATTCATATAGTATTTGAAATTTGTATACCCTGCTTTTCCAAAGAACCCTGTAACATAAACAATTTTCCTTGTTATTATACTACTTAAGCATCAGTTAAAAGGACTGCACAATGTAGAGATGATATACTATGGTTTTATGATCAGATCTCTCAAAAGAATAGATGTCTCTTACTACATTTACTTACTCATGCGTCATTCACTGTATCATGTAGATTGATAGGGCTAATACCTGTTATTTCATGAAAAGTACCCCAACAAAATCCACCAATGAACTCATTTGAGGGTTAGGTTCAACCACAAGTAGCACTAGAACATAAAACAAAAAGGCATATATAGAAATTTATTTCTTACTCAAGATGAAATCCTGCCATGGGATGATGACAGAGCTGCTCCATGAGATTTTTGGGAACATAGACTCCCTAGACATCTGGCTTTACTAGCATGACCACCATTCATAGGACCATACTGTAGTTGAAGATGGCTGCTCCATCAACAAAAATAAGGTCTGTATTTCAAAGAGAAGAAAGAACAATAAAATAAACAAGAAGAAAACAAAAGGCCTCTATCAGCTACTTTAAAAAAAATCTGGAAATTTTGGTTGGACAATTATTCTAATGTGTTTTTGGCAAGAACATAGTCATTTGGCCATAGCTATCAGCAGGGAAGGTTAAAGCATGTAATGCTAATTCTAAGCAGTCATTTTAACACCATGAAGAATAGGAGAATAAATATTGAAAAATAATGAGCTGTCTATAGGTCCCAATTACCAAACCTTATTTATCTACTTGATCCCTCAGCATGATTTATCCCCATCGATGCCCTTATTCAGTATCCTCTTCATGTAGTTCTTCCACTTTTATGACCATTTTTCATAAATGTCCACTATGGTGGCTTTTCTTTTTCTTCCTGCCACAAAATGTTGATATTCCCTGGAGTTCTGTCCTTGTTCTTCTTGTTTCTTTTATTCTACTTATGTTTCCTAAATGTTCTATTTGTGTTTTTTACTACTACATATATGGTGATGATTCCAACTTCTTTATTGGCACCCAGGTCTTCTATTAAAAGCTTAAAATTAATGCATGTGTCATCTCTTTTGGATTTCTAGACCCAATTCCAACTGGGGTCGGGGGGGGTGGGAGTGGAGGCTTCCCACACCACTAATAAGCAATTCTGGGACATCAGTAAGGTGTCCAAGAATTCAACTCAATTATGACACTATCTACACAGAGATAATGTCAGATTCCACAGGTTAAGAATTCAGTCCTATAAGATGGCACCCTTCAGACTCTGATCACAAACCCACCTGTACTTCTGACAAATGGTTTATAAATCAGAAGTCTCCATGAAATCCCCACTGGGTTTTGTTAATTTGCTAGAATGGCTCCCAGAACTCAGTGATAACTTACTTAATAGACCACTAGTTTATTATAAAAGTATCTAACACAAGAACAGCCAGATAGGAGAAATGCATTAGGGCAAGGTGGGAGAAATGGGGTGGTATTTCCATGCCCTCTATGAGCACATCATTCTTCTGGAATCTCCATGTGTATACCAACCTGGGAGCTCTCTAAACATATTTTTTGGGGGATTTTATGAAGGCCTCATTACATAGATATAAGTAATTAAATCATTGGCCACTGGTCACTGGTCCAATCTCCAGCCCTTCTTCCTTCCCCGGAGGTAAGTTCCAACCCTTTATTCATACGGTTGTTTACATTGCCTACCAGTCCCCATCCTTCTGTGAAGTTCAAAAGTCACCTTATTACTATAACAAAAGACATCTTTGTTGTTCTCATCACATGGGAAATTCCAAGGGTTTTACATACTCTGTGCCAGGAATAAGGATAAAGACCAAGTATATTTCTTATTATAAAGCAAAGCACCACATTATTCTATTTTATATCTTCATGGATACTCAACAAAAATCTCAAACTTATCAAGTGTATAGCTAAGCTCATTATCTTCCCCTATAAATCCACTTCTCCTCATGTTTTCTATCTTTTGTTCTTTCCACCATAATACTAATGAAGCCAAAACCTGGGGTCATTCTAAAATTTTCATTTTTTTGCATTACAACTCAACTAATCAGTTATCCAGTTTTATAAATTACATTTTCAGTATGTCTCTAAAATTCATCTCTTCCTCTACATCCTCACAACTGAAGTCTTGGAAAGTAACTGTGATTGCTATTCTGCCCTTAGAATTTCCCCTTCTTGTACAAAACTGCCCAAATGATCTTCTTAAAACAGTTGTTCACAACAAAGGAAAGAGTCAACAAAACAAAGAGGCAACCCACCCATGCAGTGGGAGAAGATATTCGCAAATAACACTGCGGACAAAGGGTTGATATCCAAGATCTACAAAGAAGTCCTCAAACTCAACACACACAAACAGATAATCGTGTCAAAAAATGGGCAGAAGACATGAATAGACACTTCTCCAAAGAAGACATACTAATGGCTAACAGACACATGAAAAAGTGTTCATCATCATTAGCCATCAGGGAGATTCAAATCAAAACCACATTGAGATATCACTTTACACCAGTTAGAATGGCCAAAATTAACAAGACAGTAAACAAAGTGTGCAAAGTGTGTTGGAGAGGATGTGGAGAAAGGGGAACCCTCTTACACTGTTGGTAGGAATGCATGTTGGTGCAGCCACTTCGGAAAACAGTGTGGACATTCCTTAAGAAATTAAAAATAGAGCTTCCCTTGCTCAGCAGGGAGCCTGCTTTCCCCCCTCCCCCGCCTGCCTCTCTGCCTACTTGTGATTGCTCTCTCTGTGTCAAATAAATAAATAAAAATCTTAAAAAAACAAACAAACAAAAAAAAAATAGAGCTTCCCTATGACCCTGCAATTGCACTGATGTAGTGAGAAGAAGGGACATCCATACTCCAATGTTCATAGCAGCAATAGCCACAGTCACCAAACTGTGGAAAGAACCAAAATGCCCTTCAACGGATGAATGGATAAAGAAGATACGGTCCATATATACAATGGAGTATTATGCCTCCATCAGAAAGGATGAATCCCCAACTTTTCTATCAACATGGACGGGACTAGAAGAGATTACGTTGAGTGAAATAAGTCAAGCAGAGAGAGTCAATTATCATATGGTTTTGCTTACTCATGGAGCATAAGGAATAACACGGAGGACATGGGGAGATGGAGAGGAGAAGTGAGTTGGGGGAAATTGGAGCGGGGGGACAAACCATGAGAGACTGTGGACTCTGAGAAACAAATTGAGGGTTTTGGAGGGAAGGGGGCTGGGAGGTTGGATGAGCCTGGTGGTGGGTATTATGGAGGGCACGTATTGCATGGAGCACTGAGTGTGGTGCATAAACAATGAATGCTGGAAAACTGAAAAAAAAAAAATAAAATGAAATGAAAAAAAAAGTTGTTCATGCCATCCTTTTGTTTAAAATTTTTCAATGACTATAATCAGAATAAAGTCCAAATTTATTAGCATTGTTTAAAATGTCACTTGAAGTCAAATATTCCATAACCTATCCAACCTCATTCTCATCTGTACTTTAACTAAAGTCATCAGTCCAACTGACTACTGTACTTCTC
Source organism: Enhydra lutris kenyoni (assembly GCF_002288905.1). Lineage (NCBI taxonomy): Eukaryota > Metazoa > Chordata > Mammalia > Carnivora > Mustelidae > Enhydra > Enhydra lutris. The sequence goes on from NW_019154095.1 coordinate 33,356,540, forward strand.
AGAGCACACCATATGTTAGATGAGGCCACTGTTTTACTATTTGTCTCTTATGTTTGAGTCCCCTGACATGCACTTATCCACCTATGTTATTCATATCTGATTTTTAAAATACATCAAATATCATCTCTCTGATGGAACTTCCTTGGCCTTACTTCCTCTAACAAATAGATTTGGGTGCTCACTTTTCTGTACTCAGTGCATATACATTCCTATATATCCATTCACAATCACTCTTGTTACATTGTACTAAGTATGCCTGTTTTCATCCTGGACCCTTTAAATTACTGACTGCCTATCTGGTCTGTCACCTAACGTATGGCACACATAGATAAGGCTTCATTAGAGAGAATTCGGCAAAGATTGCCTTAATTTACCATTTCTGGGTACTAAATTTTTGCTTTCAATAGGTAAGAGGTATTACCAAGTAACTCTATTTTTAAAAATAATACTTTAAAAGATATTTTAGCTTTGGAACTATGAACACAATAAAATGATTGTGCACAGCTTCAACTGAGTGACGGTGCCCTACCTGTAGGATCAGAATTTTCTTTTTGTTTTTCTTTTTAAAGGTTTATTTATTTATCTATTTATTTGAGAAAGAGAGAGAATTGTGAGAGCCAGCTTGGAGCGGGGGGGCGGGGGGGTGCTCAAGGGGGAGAAGAGGGCAAGAGAAAATCTTAAGCAGACTTCGTACTCAGCACAGACCCAGGTTCTCTACTCAAACTCACAAGCTTGAGACCATGACCTGAGCCAAAACCAAGAGTTGGACACTCAACTGACTGTGCTGTCAATGGGCCCCTAGAATCAGAATTTTCTAATTCTGACCTTTACATTCCTTCTGTCATCACTACTTTCTTTTATGTACTGTGATGTTGGAAAGTTGTTTTAAACTTCTTCTAGAGATCTATAGTTCCATACCTATGAAGAGTGGGAACTAAAAATTGATCTCCCCCTATTTACAGTTTCTGCATTCTGTCATAAAAAATAGTGACTCATGACATTACTTTTTAATCAAATCACTTCCTGCCCAGGTCAGTGGTTTCCAAATGCCTTTGTGTGAATGGACTGTATTAGAATTGCCTGGGAAGTATATTAAAATTACAGATTCCTAGGTTCCAACCCAATTATTTTGGAGAATTTCCAGAACTGAATCCTTTTAATCTTTAATCTTGTTTTAAACAAGAAAGAACAATTTTTAATCTAACCCAGTTTGAGAATTTATAAGAGCCCAATGGCTATCATATGCATACAGTCAGCAGATACGATTTTCTGAATTAAAAAAAAAATCAATGCATGGGAGACATTTGTAAATATTAAAAAGTCATAAAGAACTTTTATGACCTTTCTAGAACCTTCGATCCAGACAAGTGAAAGCCTACCATCTGTCTGATAAACTAAGGCAACCTACACGTCTGCACTTGGGTAGAATGCAGCCCATAATTGCAGGCCAGGGCTTTTGTAATAACAACCAGGAGAAATCAGATAGATATATTACCAAAACCCATATATTTTAAGGCATCAAAAGAATTAGATGGTCTAAAACCCCAGAAGTGTGGAATATTTCCAAGGTAATTTGACCACATCTAACCTCTATCTTCATCTAGGAGCATTTGTAACTTCTGTGCCTGGGCTGACAAGAGCACTTACTGAGAGCCCCTTCTTGGGGAGGTGGGAAGGGAGAAGTGGAGAGACGGGGAATTTTGGAGAGATTGTGTGGTGCTGGACTCAATTTGGAAATCTGAGGGAAAAAACTTTTGAGGGACTGGCCAGTTTTCCCTATGAGACACTTGCTAAATTCTGGTATTGTGAAGATGGTTTCCCTGGGGAATTCCCCTGGGTATTTACAGAATAATCTACAGAAATCTCATACAACCTCTTTCAAAAAAAAAAAAAAAAAAAGAGTGAATAGTCTGCCTGTATTTATAAGGTTAACATACATTTTGATTCTAAAATTTTTCAAAGAACATTACAAGAAAGGAAAATTACAAGCCAGAATCATATAATTATGGATGCAAAAATCTTTGGCAAATATTAGCAAAATAAACCCGATGGTATATAATATAGTTTTTAAAAGATAATACTCTACAACACACTTGGGTATTCCAGGAGTGCAAGATGGTTTTGAAATTCAATAGTTAATCTGTTTGATTTACTGCAGTAACAAAACAATTGAGATAATCATAGGATCATCCAGATAAATATAGAAAAAAAAAACTCTAAAAATTCAAAATCTACTATGAATAGGAAAAAAAAAACTTAAGCAAATTAGGACTAAAGAACGTCTTTTAAAAAAATCTGTGTCAAATTTCACTCTCAATAATGAACTGTAAGAGATTTTGTTCCAGAGATTAGAAACAAGACAAAGATTCTCACTGAAGACCACTCTGTTCAACATTATTCTTGAGGTCCCAAGCAGTTTAATAAAGTAAGAAAAGAAACAAAAGACAAATGGTTAGAAAAGAAGAGGATATAACTATCATTACTGGCAAACTATGTGATTATGTATATAAAATCTATCATACATACTTTTAAAAAAATACTGCAACTAATAGATGAATTTAGGGGTGTCTGGGTGAAGCTGTTTATTAGTTTTATGAGATTTTTGTGAAATCTTTAGGGTTTTCTAAATATAATATTGCATCATCTGCAAATAGGGAAAATTTTACTTCTTTCTTTCTGATTTGATTGCCTTGTCTTTCTTCCTCTCTCTTCTCTTTCTCTCTATTTTTTTTTTTTTTTGGCCTAATTGCTGTAGCTAGGACTTCCAGTATTATTTTGAATAAAAGTAGTTAGAGTGCTCATCCTTGTCTTATTGCCAATCTGAGAGGAAAAGTTTTCAGCTTTTCATTATTGAATATGATGAGAGCTGTGGGCTTGTCATGTATGGCCTATATTACATTGAGGTATGGTCTCTCTATACCTAGTTTGTTAAGAATTTTTATTATGAAAGGATGTTGGATTTTGTCAAATGCTTTTCCTGCATCTATTGAGATGATCATTTGTTTTATATTGTATTACATTGATGTAGTTTATAACATTTATGGATTTGTATATGTAGACCCATTCTATATCCCAGGGATAAATCCCATGTGATCATTGCATGTGATACTTTTAGTATTCTGTTGAATTTGGTTTGTCAATATTTTGTTGAGGATTTTTTCAGCCATATTTACCAGGGATATTGGCGCATATTTTATATATATATATATATATATATATATATATATATATATATCTCCACACACACACACACACACACACACACACACACACACACACATATAATTTTTCATAGTGTTCTTATTGCCTGTTTTTGGTATCAGAGTAACACTGGCCTTGTAAAATGAGCTTGGAAGTGATCACTCATTTCCAATTTTTGTAAGTGTTTGAGAAAATTGGCATTAATTTTTTTTTTTTTATATGTTTGGTAGAATTCGGCAATGAAGCCATTACGTCTTGGCCTCCCCCCCCCACTTATTGGGAGGATTTTGATTACTGATTCAATCTCTTCACTGGTTGGTTACTCATCTATTTAGATTTTGTAATTTTTCTTGATTCTGTCTTGGTAAGTTGTATATCTCTAGGAATTTCTTCATTTCTTCTATGTTACTCAATTTGTTGGCCTAATAAATGTTCAGAATAGTCTCTTACAATCCTTTTATTTCTGTGGTGTCATCTTTAATGTCTCTTCTTTCATTTGTAATTTGATTTATTTCAGTCTTTTTTTCTTGGCTAAACTAGCTAAATAATTGTCAATTTTGATTATTTTTTCAAAAAGCCAGCTCACTTTTATTTCTTTTTTTTTCTATTTTTCTATTCTCTATTTCATTTATTTCTGTTCTGATCTTTATTATCTTATTCTGTTAACCTTAGGTTTAGTTTGTTCTCTTTTTTCCTAGTTTCTTGAGTTTTAAAGTTAGGTTGGTTATCTGAAATCTTTCTTTTCATTAATGTAGGCATTTATTACTATGAACTTCTCTCTTAAAACTGCTTTTGCTGCATCCCATAGGTTTTTATAGGTATGTTGTGTTTCTTTTTCATTTGTTTAAAGATTTTTAAAATTTCTTGATTTCTTCTTTGATCCATTGGTTGTTCAGGAGTGTGTAGCTTAATTTCCACATACCTGTAAGTTTTCCAGCTTTTCTCCTGTTATTGGTTTCTACTTTCATACTACTGTGGTCAGAAAAAAAAAATACTTCATATGATTTCAATCTTCTTAAATTTATAAGACTTGATTCGTGGCCTAATATGTGATCTACCATGAAGAATATTTCATGTGAATTTAATAAGAATATGTATTCTACTGCTGTAGGATGGAATATTGTGTATATGTCTATTTGCAAGTCTGCTCTTTCCTTATTGACTTTCTTTCTGGTTATGATTCCATTGTTGAAAATTGGGTGTTGAAGTCTGCTTCTCTTATTTTATTGCTGCTTATTTCTCCCTTCATTTGCTTTCTATATTTCAGTGCTGCAGTGTTGGTGCTTATATATTTATAGTTGTTACATCCTCTTGATGAATTGATCCTTTTATGATTATGTAGTTACCTTTTTGTCTCTTGTGACAGTTTCTGTTTTATAGTCTATTTTGTGTGATATAAGTACACCCACACTTACTCTCTTTGTTGACCATTTTCATGAGATACTTTTTTCTATCCCTTCACTTTCAGCCTCTGTGCAGCCAATCTATGTATTTTGTAGAAAATTTAATTCAATTACATTTAAAGAAATTATTTTTAGGTAAGGATATACTCTTGCCATTTAAAAAATTGTTTTCTGACTAGTTTGTAGTTCCTATATTTTTTTCCTTCTCTCTTCTTTTGTGATTTGATGATTTATTTGTTGTAATATGATTAGGTTCCTTAATTTTTTTGTGTATCTAATACAGATTTCTTTATATTTGTGGTTGCCATGAGATTTAGATAAAACATCTTATTATAACAGTTAATTTTAATCTGGTAACTTAACTTTGACTACATACAAAATCTGTACAATTTAACTTCCCCTCTACCCACATTTCATGTTATTTATGTCATTGTTTATATCTTTTACATATATGGTGTTACCATTAACAAATTATTATAACTATAGTTTTTGTTATACTTTTGTCTTTTAACTTTTATGCTAAAATAAAAAGTGATTGTTTGTATCACTAGGACAGTATTAAAATATTCTGAATTTTACTATGATCTCACTTTTATAGTGAGTTTTATACTTTCATTTGTTTTCTCATTGGTTGCATCCTTTGTTTCAACTTGAAGAACTCTGAGTAACATTTCTTATGGGGCAGTTTTAGTGGTGATGGGTTCCTAAAGCTTTTGTTTGTCTGAGGAAATCCTTATCTCTACTCCATTTTTTTTTTTTGGCGTTGTCCAATTGTATACTCCTTATTTTAAAAAAATTTTTTAAAAGATTTATTTATTTATTTGACAGAGAGAGATCACAAGTAGGCAGAGCAGCAGGCAGAAAGAGAGAAAGAGGGAAGCAGGCTCCCTGCTGAGCAGAGATCCCAATGCCGG
>NW_019154095.1:33362157-33598804 GCF_002288905.1 Enhydra lutris kenyoni
CCATCAACCCTCAGTTTGTTTTGTGAGATTAAGAGTCACTTATGGTTTGTCTCCCTCCCAATCCCATCTTGTTTCATTTACTCTTCTCCTACCCCCTTAACCCCCCATGTTGCATCTTCTCTCCCTCATATCAGGGAGATCATATGATAGTATCATGCTTAGCGAAATAAGTCAATCGGAGAAAGACAACTATCATATGATCTCCCAGTATAGCATTCTTGATTAGTAGTTTTTTGTTTGTTTGTTTTTCTTTAAGTCCTTTGAACATATCATTCTACCCTCCTGGCCTGCAAGCTTCTATTGAGAAACATACTGATAGCCTTACAATGGTTGCATGGATATGATGAGTAATTTTTCTCTTGCTGCTTTTAAAATTCTCTTCTTGTCTTTGACTTCTGAGAATTTATAGTGTGTCTCTGTAAAGATCTCTTTATATTTAATTTATTTGCAGACTTTGGGTTTCATGGATCTGACTATTCATTTCCTTCATTCCAGAGGAAGTTTTCTGTCATTTCTAAATAAGTTTTCTGTCATTTTCTCTTTCTGTGTTCTTTTTGGACTCCCATAATATGTGTGACTATGTATGTGTGTGTGTATATATTTAATGATATTCCTTAAGTTACATAGGCCTAGTGCTGAGCCAGACTGGTAGCCTGGTTCTGTGGGAGCCAACCTAGCATCTGGGTCTGTGAATGCTGACCTGGAGTTGGGGAAAGCTTGCACTATAGGGATGGGTATGGATCTTGGCTCTGTTTGTGCTGGTCTGGAACTTGAGGTTGTGAGTGCCGACCTGGAGCCTAGGTGCATCCTGGTGCTGGGGTGAGTTAGGGTCCTGCATCTTTGGGATGCAGGCTTGAGGCTGTATGTGTGGGAGTTGGCCTGGCACTGGGGAAGACTATAAGCCTGGGACCATAGGACCAGTCTGCAGGCTGGGGCTGCAGGTATGATTCTGGAGGCTGGGCCCATGAATTTGGTCTGATGCTGGGGCAAATTGGGAGCCTTGGGTTGTAGGAGCTGCCATAGGAACTGGAACCACTGGAGCTGGCCTGGCACTAAGTTGAGCTTGGAACCTGGAGCTTTGGGTGTTGATCTGGGGCCTGGGGCTGTGGGGGCCCTTGACATTGAGGCAAATCTAGAAGCTAGGTCCATAGCTCCTCAGACAGTAAGGGCTGGCATGGTGCTGGGGTTCATAACGGTGGGCCTGGTTCAGGGTTTGCATTGAAGTCAGGTGCTCATATCATTCTCCTTTTCATGTGTGTGTAACTGTTCAAATTGATATTTCTGTTAGGGGTGGGGCCCTGGAAACACCTATCCTGTGATCTTGCTGGCATCACTATAGCTGAATAATTTTATTTCTATTGCTCTGTAGGCTGGGTTTACACCAACAATGGGTATAATAGTGAAGAGCAGCTGGATCAGGGAGAAAGAGAATGAATGAGGAATTACTTGGGGTTATTCTAGTTCCAACCTATCCAGAAGGCTTCCTATAGGGCTTGCATGGTGGGGTGACTTGCTGAGTCGTGGGTGGGCTCACCCAGGGTCCAAAGGAGGAAAAGACAAAGGCTGACAGAGAGAAGCTGTAGCTGAGAGACCTGTAGAAATACTGACCAAGCATGGAGAAGCCATGAGACCCATATAGAGCCAAGGAGGAAGAAAGTACAGTTCAATGGACCACAGAGGTTAAATAAAAGCACAACTAGAATGTATATACCTTAGCAGACAGTGCACACTTGGGGGCTCAGGAGGAGTCAGAGGTTCCCCTTCTCTCCAATGTCACACAGTTATGCAGGTTGTCCCCATACCCCAGATGCCAACTGAAGAGCCAGGGAGAAGGGGAGAAAATAAAAACACTGAGTAAATATCTCAGAGAATATCTAGTTTTACCTAGAGAAACTATTTACATTAGTGGGTCTTTGTATATTTTAAATTAAGTTGGACTGAAGTGAGTCTTTCAGCTCCTGCTACTTATTCACTGGGGGCTGAAAGAGAGGTCAAGGAGTTCTGGAATAATGAAGAAAGCTGGAGGAAATTTGCTATTCTGCTGCAATGGGAATTTTTCTGTTTTTAGTATTAAAAATGAAGCTTACTATAGGGTCCCGGAAGATACTTTTAAACAAATTAGGGCTGAATGCTTCTAGTCCTAGCTGGTTTTGAATGTATATAGGGAATGTATATAGGGAAGGGGAGTTGAATTAAAATATGTATGTGTATATATATATATATATATTTAACTCCTATTGTTTTATATATAAATATATATAATACATATAAATATTTATAAATATATAAATGTAAATATATATGTTTATGTATGTATTTAGCTTCTATTGTTTTTTATTTTATAAGTTTATGTGGCAAGATATATCATTAGATTGCCTAATGTCAAATTATCTTATATTTTTAGGATAGAGGCTTTTTCTAAATATCAATAAATTTTTTCTCTTAATGGATTGATCCAAAGCTATCTGCTCTTTTTTTCTAGAAAGTCCTCAAAATTGCTATTGGCACACTTTCTTGATTTTCAGTGCTGGTGGAATATTTTTTCGTTCATATATTTTTTTGGTCACTTCTAGAATTTTTCAGTAGAAATGAAGTGAGGCATATTTACAGAGTCTACCATCTTGATGAGAATCCTATCTATTTTATTTTATTTTAATTTTTTAAAAAGACTTTATTTGAGAGAGAGTGTTTGAGAGAGAGCATGAGCAGGGAGAGGGCAAGGGGAGAGGGAGAAGCGAAGTCCTCACTAAGCAGGAAGCCCCACATGGGGCTCAATCCCAGGACCCTGGGATCATGACCTGAGCCCAAGTCAGATGTTTAATCAACTGAGCCACCCAGATGCCCCACAGTATTCTATCTATTTTAATATGTAAATAACTCCCCTATCCAAATATCTAGTGATATTGCATTCTAAGAACTTTTACCATAGTTATCTAAGTAACTGATTTTATTGATGTATTTTCTTTCCTCATAATTTCTTCTTGGAAAACTCTGTCCTTCTCCATCTCCACCAATACAACAGAAGAGGTGGGTCTTTGTGCCATGATTCACTGACCCTAGCCTTTGTAGGATTATTGCATTTGGGGTCAATAGCTGACCCTTGAGGTCCTTTTAAGCTCCCTAACTCTTGAAAATATTAATCAGGACTCAGTTCATGGTTGTCTCTGGAGACAGGAGATCAGGTAGATGCTGGGTCCAGAATGACCATTGTTGGGTCATGTATGCTGGTGAGCAAGCAAGGCAAACTTCGCAGCAAAGAGAAGTTCTGGAAAACAGTGGATAAGTCCCCCCACCATCCTGTGATCCTTTTGTGTTCTGATTAGCAGCTAACCATGAAGAATCCTACCTTGCATTTCTGAGATAAGACCCATTTGTGGCTTTCCTCAATGACTCTTCAATGATTTTCCCAAGTTTTCTCTAACTTCCTTATGATGTTCCTCATTAACGAGCGTTTTATCTATGGCAATATCCTGAACAAAACTGTCTTAGTTGTCTAGTGCATTTTGTCTTTTGTATAGGAAAACAGAATAAATGCATAAACAGAAGTGCCCTGCAAGTGATTTGGTAAAATCACGGAGTTCAGAAGAGAAGAGAAACTGCTCTAATCCTTGATAGCTTTCAATGTCTTCCAAAATCCAATCCTCCTTTCACTTGGGGGCTTATCTAGGTTTCTTGTTTTGGGCTTCTGTAACTTACTTCTGTGTCTTTAAAAATAGGTCTCCCTGTGCTTAAGCCAGTTTAAGACAATTTCCATTTATTGAAACCAAATCATTCCTTGCCAAGATTCTGCACCTATGCTTAGTCCTGGTGCATTGGGTCTGTAAAAGCATGAGTGTAATAGAAAAAACAATGAGGGGAAAAAAAGGTAGAAGAGCTGGATTAAATTCTATTTCTTATGTTTTACTGCAGAAAGTAAAATCAGCCTGGAAAATTGTTTTTATTAGATTGTTTTAGAATTGCCCCCTTCCCGACCAATCTTTTATAAAGTACCATACCATTGTTAATGACAAAGACTATGCCTTTTGATACTTTTATTCCAAGGGCCTACTCAGGACATAATAGGCTCTTAGAAGCCTTGGCAGAATAATCAGTGACTGAAGTGGTATAAAGAAGGATTATGTGCTGATTTCTCTTGTGCCTTAAGCCAACTATGTGACCTTGAATATGTCACTTCATATCTCTCAGTTTGTCTGAATGTCTGTTTACCTCACAGTCTCCCGTTAGGATTGGATAACTGAGGTAAAGGACCCCAAACATTTTGAAAACTTAGAGCTATAGAAATTTTTATGGGTAAAAATCACTGGCATCGAAACTTGCCGATTCTTTAGGCAATCTTTTCTATTCTATGACAAATAGAATCTTCATCTGATATATAACCAAATTGGAATTGGGGGGAAGAAAATAAGACTTTATATGATGGTCCTCATTTTCTTGGTCAGTATTTAGCGTAGGGAGGTTTCCATCACTGTAGCAAAGGCTCTCCTTCCATGGAAAAATGCCCAGTCCCATGTATAAATGACAGTCAGCATGAGAGGAAATTCTTAGCTGCACCCCCATTTGCGACTTACCAGATGTTTTTAGTGCATAGGAATTAATACGTAGGTTGGCCATTGTGTGACATTGCTGGGTCAATAAACAAACACAAATCTGGGGGCAGATTCTGTCAGCACATGTACTCAATTTTGATGTAAATTGATGCAAACCCTTTATTAAAAAAATGTAAAATGTGGCAAGGAAAGCAAGTGATTACCTGATTTTTTTTAACTAAATGTTTGTTGCTGATAAAGCCATAATTAAATTTCTTTTCTGCAAAATAGTTCTATTTTCCTCATAGTCAATGCCGTGACTAAATGGAACAATTGTTATCTATTGGGATTTAAAATCTGTGAGCAATATTAGACTTACCTTGAGTTTAAAAAAAAACAAAGAAAAAGAAAGCATAAAGAAAAATCAGGAACTTTCATATGAGCAAAAGAATTTTATTTGCATGTGGTCTGATAATTTGATTTTCAAAACAAAGAAATCACATATTTGGAGGAAAAAAGTAAGCAATTATCAGTAGTAAATATATATACAGACATTTCTATTATTATGTACTATAAGGCAAATATGTTTGTAAATTGGATTTATCTTGAATCTCACCCACTTACATTTATATACCCCTATTTATTGAGTATAGACTGCTTAGCACATGCTGTGCTATCTGCCCGGAATACAAAAATACATAAGATATTTAGAGTATGTGAAGTCTGGTACACAAATCCAGGTGGATAAGAAATAGAGCATTTTTATTTTTCTCAGAATCAATGTAATTTCTCTCTTGAGTCCCATTCTTGTTGTGTTGGCAAGAGATTGACTCAAGGTCAGCACACCTGGGATTCCTTCCATTCCTGCACCCACAGGTCAGGTCATGTGCCATTCTAGGATGTCCATGATGAGGGGATACTAGAGGGAAACCCCATTTATTAAATATCTGCAGTGATGAGATCTGTCTTTCCCCTGTTTGTATGGTGCCTTTAGGTCCCTCCTGCCATGCATGGGAGGAAAGAATCTGACAAGGCTGGGTGCTCTGTGCCTAAGTGCTTGTTGCTGCCAGGCTTCTTTGGGAATCTGCTCCCATAACTCCCATGAGCCACGGACCCCTGTCTCCCTGCAGTCTAGGGGAACATGTTTTATAGTCTGGAGAAATATTGATCTCTCTCTCTTGTTTCTTCTTGAACACCCTACTTTTCCCTCCCTTTACTTCCTACAAACTTTATAAGGTATTCTGTGGGTTAAATTATTGGAAGCAAAAGCCAAGAGGCTTTTCCCTCTGCTTCTTGGCTGAGCCACACCTCTCTGAAGGCAACAATAATGAGTCCTCTCTTTTCTATACTTGTGGTCCTCATTTAGATCAGCATAGTGTTTTGCAAACTTTTATAACTACTTTCTTTCCAATTGCCTTCCTTCCTCCTTCCTTTTCTCCTTTCCTTTCCTTCCCTTCCCTTTTCTCTTTCTCTCTAAAACTTTCCATAAATAGCCACTAAATTACTCCTCTCCCTAAAAGTTGCTCTCATCATGTGCTCTCTGGTTCAAAATGTTTCCTAATTTCCCCTTACCTTTAAAATTAAGTCCTCATACCTCAGATATTTGAAATCTTCCATGTTAACATGGCCTAATATGACTTAAAATTTTTCTCTCCCATGAGTCTCCTGTGTGTTTCCCGTGGTCCAGTCAAATGCAAAAACAACTTAACATGAACCAGCTGTCTTGGTTCATGATGTTTCTTCTGCAACAAAGGTCCTCTCCTCCCTTCATACCGATTTCTAAGGGACCAAGTTCTATCTGGGCCATAAACATGCTTATCTTCATTGGTAGTCTCCAGATGAAGTGGTGACATTCTGAAGATAGCAGATATTATTTAGCTATTATTATTATTTTAGCTGATCTAAATGAGAATCACAGGCATAGAAAAGAGAGGACTCATTATTGTTGCCTCCAGGGAGGTGTGCTGGGCCAAGAAGCAAAGGTAGCCTACCTCTTGGCTTTTGTTTCCAGTAGCCTAGCCCCACAGAACTCAAGGGCCCAAGGCCCTACTTGTTTCTTCATGAAGTCTTCCCCTATTCTCAGAGAACTCCAGCAGCAGGAAAAGAAATAATGGAACCAAAAACTGAGATAAATTTATGGCTGGTACCAAAAGAGCAGAATGGAAGGATATTCTGGGGAAAAAAGGTAAATACGTGAGAAGAAATCATTATCACACAACAGAGATCAGTATGTGAATCCAGTCAGTGAGTTGAATTTGGGACCTGGGTGAAGAGTTACTTAAGACAGAGTAGTGACTAAGCACCTATCAGGGCCTGTAAATCTTTGTGACACTAAAATTACTAGCCAAACAAGATCATTATTTATTTGCCCTATCTTCACCACTGGACTGTAGCCCCTTGAGGCAAGGCTTTCTCCTTCATCCTGGTGCCTGCTAGAGCACCTGGCACAGGACTCGTCACATAATTCCCGGAACACCCAATCTGAAAATGGACACATCCAGGAATGGTCATCCAGGATGATGTCAAAACCATGAAAGCATGAACAAACAGTAAGTCAAAAACCAGAGTCTGGTGCACTGAACACGCTTCTCTTACTTGGTAGAGTCTCCAGGTGAAATGGTGATGTTCTCAAGCTCATGGCTATTATTTCCCAATATAGCACGTGCCAGGTAGCATGTTCTAATACTTCTTTTTTTCAGTTCTGAGTGTACCTAATGCTGCAGATGTTTTAAGTCAAGTCTGAGGGGCCCAAACCTGGCATGTCAACCAACAGCTGCAGGTGTAACTGGCACAAAGTCAGAACTTTACAGAACACCTAAGACATCCCAACACTAGGAATGAATATACTCATTATATTTAACTTAGTGAAAGATGAACATGAGGGGGGAAATAGTATTGCTATAAAATACTGAGGCTACATTAAGATTCTCCCATAGTCTTTAATGAAGTGGAAAACCTTCCCTGTCCCCTAACCTGTGAGTAGTCTTGATTTGCTTCATAAATGAGGCAGAAACAACATGAAGAAGGGAGTCACTTTGTTAATTAAACAAATATATATTTGTTTGTCTGTTTAAAATTTTGTTTCATTTATCTGGTGGTAGTTTCCCTAACAGAGACACTCTGTTTCTTTGTAAAAGGAGACCTGGTCCCAAAACATTTAGTTGTATAGTACTTCTACTAGCATTGTTTGTGCTCCAAGACCCTCCCACGGAAGTCTTCAAAAGCACCTTTATAGAAATGTCTCCTTCCTCCCATGACACCTTGAAAGGCACTGAGATTTAAATTTACTTTCATTCTTTCATCTTTGGGTAAAATCTTTTTTTCCTCACCCAGGAATAAAGTGTTCTAATGTTTATGGACAGCATGGATCCTAAACACATGGGCCCTGAGCACATGGGACTGAATTAAGTAATGAATGCTTTAAGCCTTTGATATTATTCCTTCTACTTTATAACCCTACTCCCCTGCCTGAAAGAACTAAAGGAAATTGAGATACTTGGATGAAAGGCTGGTCTGGTGATACCTTGTTTGCCTTCCTGCCTTCTCTTTGGCTAAATGCTACATTGATTATAACACTTGAAAGTGTCTCCACATTCAGCAACACAAATTTCACATGATTTGATATTTAACTTGCAGGAAAGGAGCCCAGATCTTTCTGGTGTTCTTTTTTTTTTTTTTTCCTCCCTGTGTGTTTACTGAAATAGGAAGTGTCATAACCAGCTTGTTTGTTTCCTTTCAGCCCATTGTTTTGGGAAGAATAAGGAGAAAACTGATGCATTCAGAAACAGCAGTCAGGAAAAGCACAAATCCTTCTCCTTCTTATATATCAACGTGTTTAATCAGAGCATTTGTACTTTGATGTATTATTATTATTTCTCTCTATGGGAATTGATTTGTAATGTTACCTAATCAGTGTGGTTCCAATTTTAATCTCGGAGCTGAGTAATAAATATAAGACATTAATTTCCATAAACCACATATATTTGAAAGCTTCATTTACATAGTGAGCAATTTAGGCCTATAAATTCTAATGTGTTTCTATTCTTTTTGGGTTACTGTTTGCATAACCTTTTTATAGCTCTGGCAAACCATAATGCTGCCCACTGCTGACAAATTTCTTGCTGTTGTCCAATGCATAAAAATGTGTTTTAAGTAACTCTCTAACACTCCCTGAGTAATTTTTCTTCTTTCCCACTCACCAGGGAGGGTAATTCCCTTTTAGGAGCTGAAAAATTCCATTTCTTTTCTCTGCGCATTTCTGCATCTCATTTGGCAGCTGTCTCTGGTCTAGTATATGGTTCTGATGTAGCTGGTTCTAGCCAAATCTCATTGATGGCAGGCAGGACTACTCAACTTTAAGTAAGTAATACCACCCTGTCTTTAAGAGGTTGGATCATGAGACCAAGTGTCACTGAGCACACTTCACATGGGACCTGAGGATTTTTCAGGGTAAAGTAAGAATGTATTGAAGATTCAGTTCATAATAATATGTGTGTGAGAGAGAGAGAAGGAGGGAGACAGAGACACAGAGAGAGACAGAGCAGAGAGAGGGTGTGAGAGGTTTAACTCAGAGAAAATAGATTCAACTCCTGATGATTCATCTCTAGTAGTTTCTACATGCCTAAAGTTTTAAACAGTTAAAATTTTTGGCTTCTTATAGAAAACTACCTTGAGCCTAATCTAGTAACATCCAAACTTTGCAGTTTGTAATGCACTTTTGTGTATATCATCACATTTGATCTTTACTAAATTCCCATAAGGTGTTGGATATTAATGATAAAGGTAAAGAACCTAAGGACCAGGCATTTTTATCATTATATTGTTATTGACCCAAAAGGAGAATTTGTTGGGTCTATCTGGGTAAAGGAAGAACTAAAAGACACTCCTCCTCATGCACAAATAGTCATTACAAATAGTCATTCACACCTTTTTTAAGACTACAGTAATGTTCCCTGGCTACCCAAGCCTTTTGAGCCTGGGGAAAGATGAATTACAGAGAAGCCAGAAGGGCACAAGCACATGCCCTAACTGTGTTCTCCAGTGATCCCACTCACAGATTTTCCCCAACCTGGTCTAGAGAGTAGGGAACCGAAATCATTAGCTACTGTTTCACAAACAAGGTGAAATAAATCAGGGGTCTCAGCTCAGTTCCTAAAAACACCAGTTTATTTCACCCTTGCTACCTCTGTTAGGCAGCCTTAGCAGTCAAAGATTAATTGGTACATGAGAAGGTGGTCACTGCTCTCCCCAAAGGCAGGCAGACAGTCAGACGCTGGAGAGGGCCACTGGTGAGCATATGAGCTGAGGCAGCGAGGTAGCGCAGCTCAAAGACGAAAACGAAGGGCTTCCAAGGAGGATGCTAAGCTTCTGTCCCCCAGCACCCCCTTAACTATCCTGCTGACTCGGTGTTTCTCTGGATGAGCTGGCTGAGGGAAGCAGGAGGTTGGAGTCAGCGCTCCTGGATTTTAATCCGCGCTGCTCCATTTACCAGCACTGGGGAGCTAGAGGGTGTTGCTTCACCTCTCTGAGCCTCTGCACGGAGAACTGCTGATTATTAAGTATGTACTAGTTTTCTACTGCTGCCTAACAAATTGCCACCCATTTAACACCCATTTATGAGCTTGCAGCTTCTGTAAATCCAAAATCCAGGCACAGAATGGTTGGAAATCCTCCTTGCTTAGGATTTCTCAGGACTGAAGCCAAGGTTTTGGCTAGGACTGTGGTTTTCTTTTTCATTTCTTTTCTTTTTTAAAGATTTTATTTATTTATTTGACAGACAGAGATCACAAGTAGGCAGAGAGGCAGACAGAGAGAGAGGAAGAAGCAGGCTCCCTGCTAAGCAGCGAACCTGATGCGGGGCTAGATGCTAGGCCCAATGCCAGGACCCCGGGATCATGACCTGAGCTAAAGGCTGAGGCTTTAACCTACTGAGCCACCCAGGGGCCCAAAGGACTGTGGTTTTCATCTGGCGTTCAGAATCTTCTTCCAAGCTCACAGGCTGTGGGGAGAATCCATTTCCTTGTGGTTGTAGCTCTAAGGTCCTCATTTTCTTGCTAGCCATGGTCAGGAACTGCTCTCAGCAAGTAGAGGTTGCTTGTGGCTTCTCACTATGTGGCTCCCATGGGCAGTTTATGAGACGGATATTTGCCCATTTCCAGGCCAGATGGAGCATATTTCTCTAATTTCTTCTTTTGCCACCAGACAGAGAAAAGTATACTTTTAATCGGTTCTTGTGTTTAGGTTATGCCCACCTGGATAATCTCCCTATTTTAAGGTCAGTTGTGCCATACAACATAACCTAATCAAGGGAGCAAAATCTATCATATTCAGACCCAGGATCAGGCAGCGCGTGGATATCACTGACAGGAAATCTTGGGGACAACTTAGAATTCAACCTATTGCAGAGTGATACTATTTGGGTGAAAATCACCCAGCTCCAGGCAAATACTTGGCATACAATTAATGGTAATTCCTCTATAAAATGGGTCTAAGTCTTGATAGATTTTAAAGGGTCTGATAATTCTGGTGACCAATTTGTGCATCCATCTCCCATTAAGAGAAAATTCCATGTAAATTACAGGTTTTCTGTTTTTTTTTTTTTTTTAAATCATCCATACTGCCTTATTTACCACCAAGCATTTAGTAAAGTGCTTAGTGAAGACTTGTTTGAATGACATGAATTATGGAGAAGTGAATCATCCTTCCACAATAGGGAATTCTGAAAACTGTAGGCCATGATTTAGCATTCTCTCAGGGCATCCATATTCATACTTAAAGTTTAAAGCACTAGTCATTTATTAACAACTCACAAATGTTTATTTGTGGACCTTACCACCGTCAACTCTTAGACCTCTATCTACAGCGACATACTGGTCATCTCCACTCATGTGTTACCTAACATCCCAAATGAAACATTTTGCAAATAATTTCCTCTTTTTTGTAACTTCTAGCTCAATAAATGTATCCTATTCTCTCCAATCTTCAAAGCCAGAAACCTGAGAATCATTCATCTTAGACCCTTCTTGATCTTCACTCCTTTATCTAACGGCCAAATCACAGCAATTGTCTCCGGAATTCCTTAATTATTCTCCTTTTCTTTGCCTGTGCTAGCCCTGCCCTTATTTCCTACCCGCATTACTGCAATAGTGGATTCTTAATCAGGTTTCCTATTTTCAGGCTCTTCAATCCATTCTGTACTCCATTGTCCAAGTTATTTTTCAAAAGGTATAAATCTGATTCTGTCTCTCTCCCATTTTCAATGACTCTCAATTGATGGCTTAAAAAAAAAAAAAAGTCTGGCTGTGCAGCTTCTACTTACACTACCTGGCTCTACTCAAATCTCCATGCAGCAGGAAAAATTCTCTTTTAAAAATATTTTTGAGGCATAATTTACATATGATATAATACATGGATATTATATATATGTTCTGATGAGTTTTGGTGAGCACGTGTGTTTGTGAAGCCACCATCCAATAAAGATATAAAACACCAAAGTCATCTTTGTAAAATATAAATCATGTTATGTTACTTGTCATAACCCTCAAAAGTTTCCCATCACTGACTGAAATGCAATTCCTCTCTCACCTATATAACTACATCAGTGGGACCCTGCCTACCTTGGAGCCTTGCTCCCACCACCACCTCCTTACTAGTACAACTCTTGCCTTGTGGTCTTTCCCAGTTACCTCAAACAGCCTAAGCTCATCCCTGCCTCTGCCTAAAACATTCTCCTGGCTTTTCCCTTTACTTCCTCAGGTCTGTTAAAATGCTTCTTCTTTAGAGCTTAATAAGCCCTTGTTTAAATGACTTGATCACCCTATTTATTTATTTATTTATTTGAGAGAGAGAGAGAGTGTACAAGAGAAGGGGGAAGGGGCAGAGGGAGACAATCTCAAGCAGAATCCCCCCATGAGTGTGGAGCTCAACGTGGGGTTCAATTTCACGACCCTGATATCATGACTGAGCTGAAACCAAGAGTCAGATGTTCAACTGACTGAGCCACCAAGGCGCCCTGATCACCCCATTTAAAATGACACCCCATCTTGTTTCTTCTCCTTACAGGTACCACCACCTGACACAATTTTATACATTTGTTTATTGATGCATTTACACTGAAATGTAAGAGGACGCAGATGTCTTGTTACTGCCATATTCCCGGTGTTTCAGATGGTGTCTGAGAACAGATTCTCAATTAGTATTTGTGAATGGAGGGGATGGAATCTAAACTCTACAGTGTGACATAAAAGGCCGTCATGATCTGGCTCCTGTCTTATCTCTCACTTATATTTTCCACTTCCCATAGTCCCTAAGCTTTGGTCAGTTTCTACTACTTTCAGTTCCCTAAAGACACCACATTTCCCTTTACCAGTGAGCACATAGCCTCACTGTTCCTGGGAAGGCTGCTCCCTTTGGTATCTTTTTTTTTTTTTTTTAAATTTTATTTTTCATAAACATATAATATCTTTTTATCCCCAGGGGTACAGGTCTGTGAATCGCCAGGTTTACACACTTCACAGCACTCACCATAGCACATACCCTCCCCAATGTCCATAATCCCACCCCCCCACACCCCCCCATTAACCCTCAGTTTGTTTTGTGAGATTAAGAGTCACTTATGGTTTGTCTCCCTCCCAATCCCATCTTGTTTCATTTACTCTTCTCCTACCCCCTTAACCCCCCATGTTGCATCTCCTCTCCCTCATATCAGGGAGATCATATGATAGTTGTCTTTCTCCGATTGACTTATTTCACTAAGCATGATACCCTCTAGTTCCATCCATGTCGTCGCAAAAGGCAAGATTTCATTTCTTTTGATGGCCACATAGCATTCCATTGTGTATATATACCACATCTTCTTTATCCATTCGTCTGTTGATGGACATCTAGGTTCTTTCCATAGTTTGGCTATTGTAGACATTGCTGCTATAAACATTCGGGTGCACGTGCCCCTTTGGATCACTACGTTTGTATCTTTAGGGTAAATACCCAGCAGTGCAATTGCTGGGTCATAGGGTAGTTCTATTTTCAACATTTTGAGGAACCTCCATGCTGTTTTCCAGAGTGGTTGCACCAGCTTGCATTCCCACCAACAGTGTAGGAGGGTTCCCCTTTCTCCGCATCCTCGCCAACATCTGTCATTTCTTGACTTGTTAATTTTAGCCATTCTGACTGGTGTGAGGTGGTATCTCATTGTGGTTTTGATCTGTATTTCCCTGATGCCGAGTGATATGGAGCACTTTTTCATGTGTCTGTTGGCCATCTGGATGTCTTCTTTGCAGAAATGTCTGTTCATGTCCTCTGCCCATTTCTTGATTGGATTATTTGTTCTTTGGGTGTTGAGTTTGCTAAGTTCTTTATAGATTTTGGACACTAGCCCTTTATCTGATATGTCATTTGCAAATATCTTCTCCCATTCTGTCAGTTGTCTTTTGGTTTTGTTAACTGTTTCCTTTGCTGTACAAAAGCTTTTGATCTTGATAAAATCCCAATAGTTCGTTTTTGCCCTTGCTTCCCTTGCCTTTGGTGATGTTCCTAGGAAGATGTTGCTGCGGCTGAGGTCGAAGAGGTTGCTGCCTGTGTTCTCCTCAAGGATTTTGATGGATTCCTTTCTCACATTGAGGTCCTTCATCCATTTTGAGTCTATTTTCGTGTGTGGTGTAAGGAAATGGTCCAATTTCATTTTTCTGCATGTGGCTGTCCAATTTTCCCAACACCATTTGTTGAAGAGGCTGTCTTTTTTCCATTGGATATTCTTTCCTGCTTTGTCGAAGATTAGTTGACCATAGAGTTGAGGGTCTATTTCTGGGCTCTCTATTCTGTTCCATTGATCTATGTGTCTGTTTTTGTGCCAGTACCATGCTGTCTTGATGATGACAGCTTTGTAATAGAGCTTGAAGTCCGGAATTGTGATGCCACCAACTTTGGCTTTCTTTTTCAATATTGCTTTGGCTATTCGAGGTCTTTTCTGGTTCCATATAAATTTTAGGATTATTTGTTCCATTTCTTTGAAAAATATGGATGGTACTTTGATAGGAATTGCATTAAATGTGTAGATTGCTTTAGGTAGCATAGACATTTTCACAATATTTATTCTTCCAATCCAGGAGCATGGAACATTTTTCCATTTCTTTGTGTCTTCCTCAATTTCTTTCATGAGTACTTTATAGTTTTCTGTGTATAGATTCTTAGTCTCTTTGGTTAGATTTATTCCTAGGTATCTTATAGTTTTGGGTGCAATTGTAAATGGGATGGACTCCTTAATTTCTCTTTCTTCTGTCTTGTTGTTGGTGTAGAGGAATGCAACTGATTTCTGGGCATTGATTTTATGTCTTTTCTCATCTCATTTCCTTCCTCTGAGACTCTCCCTCCTCCATACTTCCTCCCTCACCCGTGCTTCTTAGAAGAGCTCCCAGAGTATCCAGAAAACAGTCATATTTCAGAAGTGGTTTTCTACCAATTCTTTGAGGATATTGATATTTCTTTTCATCCATGTATCACCAGAACTCAGCCAGTGTACTATAGAAAAAAAATCATATTTTTTTGTTGTTGTTGTTAAAAGAAGATAACAGGAAATAAAAGAGGAAAGGGAGAGAAGAAGAACATAAGGAGAGAGAAAGAGAAGGGGAAAACTGTAGAAGAAAAAGAAAAGAGACATTTAGATAATGAAACGTAAAGATTTGAATTCAGTCCTTCAGATGCAGAGTCCAAGGACTCAGCGAAATGATCTAGACTTAATTCATGCATCTTCTCAGTTATCAAATCTAGGGCTTATTTACTTTTAGGACTTCCAAGTTCTTCTTCCTTCTGGTGTGTGTGTGTGTGTGTGTGAGAGAGAGAGAGAGAGAGAGAGAGAGAGAGAGAAAGACTTGTGTCTCTGAAGGGAAAGAAGATTATACAGAAGATAAGTAGTGGTTTACATATAAACCCACAACAGGTTTAAAAACTAGCAATGGATAGCATACATCTGTGTGATGTTTATTATACATGGAACAAGTTCCTGAATATTTTATGTAATTGATAGAAAACACACTTGCAACATAGTCAAAGGTGAAAATAATTGTCTTAGTATTATATATGACACCCCAAAAAAACTGCTGATTTTACATTTGTGTTTGGTTCATTCCTTGACCACTCTTTGCTTTTGAAGTTGGATAGGCCAAGAAGAGGACACATAGAGAGAGAGAGCACACACACTCAGGGATGGTTGTATTAATCATGTCTTTTTTTTTTTTTTCTATATTTTATGATGCTTGGACATCTTGGTGCCATGCAGGCTGGGAGAGGCTGCCCTTCCCAGGGCTAGCAAATTCCAAGACACTAAGTGACTCTCCCATGGGCACAGCCTTACTATGCAAACCAACCAATAAAAAGCCCTCTCCCCAATACCTCCTTTACGTAACTCTCAAGGAGTCAGTATTTCCTCTGCCCTAAATCACTCCAGGGTCAAGTACAGCGTAATCAGAGACCACCCTACAGCCTAGAGCTTGCTGAAATTACTTAAACTGTCCAATCCTAAACTTGCTCAAGCTTTCCTACTCTACCTCCCTCATTCTTTCCCTAGATACCACCACAGAGTTCTGAGCTACACTTTCTCCTTCACTTTTTCTGCCTCCTGACCAGGCTGCAAGTTTTCTCATGCAGACCCATGTGGTGTGGCCTGTTGCCTTCTCTTGGCAACTGTGAACAATAAAGCTTCTTTAAATGGCATTGACCTCTCCATGTCATCACCTCTATAAATTAAAGTTGGTCTTTATAAGTTAGATTCCAGGTCCAATCATGACAAAGGGTCCATGTAGAGTCCTTGATTAAATTTGATTCATTCTAATTGTCAGTACTCTGCATGCCCCTCTCCCCCAAGAATTGCCTATAGTTGTAATCATACCAGAAAAGTCAAGATTAGGATTTCTCAGGACTGTAGTATGAATCACACTAGAATGTAGGGAGCTATGAGGAAAAGAAATGGAGGAATTCCCTAGGAAGCACTATAGTGCATGTTCACATCATTCTCTGGAACAATACTTCAGACAAAATCCATTTAACTTGTCAGCCATCATGGTTGTTTCCTTGAATCATAAAATCCCTATTATGAAGTAAATCCTGACATTAGCTTGATTAGTATGATCATAAATCTTAACAATAGCATGCAGACTTTAAATTGCAGTTTTTTAGGCCACAATTATATATTCTATTATTTCCCCTACCTACTGAAGTAATTAGATATTATTTCAATACACTGCCGATGGTTGGCAGTACTTTTTTCATACATGTAAAGGAATCATTGGTTTAAAACCATGAAACAAGGTTTTTAGGAGATCAATGGTAATATGTTAAGTAATAATTGTATAGATTAATTTTGGATGCATTTAAAAAGAAACCAAACTTATGCATAGTTTTTGCTTACAAAGTTATAGACTCCCATTTATTTTTAGCTTTCTTTGAGCCTTTAGATGTATGCACACATCTATATATACATAACTAATTCGTTATATTATTTGGATATGTTTTTAGAGGGATCTTTCTGCTGTAAATCCAAAGCTTTGTAATGAAGACTTCTTTTGAGTGTTCATACAGTAAAATGAGTATTCAGCAGTAGCCTGTGTCAAATGGGCCCCGGGATGCTCTTTGGGCATTCCTGCAGAGGCAGAGGTTTGGAATTAAGGCCTCCGTAAGGCCTGGTCTTATTTCTAAAGATGAAGGAGGTTTCAGCCAATGACCAGACATAGACAACATCAGTGCTCAGAATTTCCACTCACAGTGAAACCCATCAACCTTACCCCTGCTAAAGCTTTGCCAGTATTTAATTATAAGTGAAATTGTGTTTATCACTTGAACTCTGTAATCCATAGTTTCATCATCTGTAAAGGGAGAGGTTGAAATTAATGATCTTTTTCACCTACTAATCTAACAAAATTATAGAATTAAAGAATTGCATAACATAAACATCGAGATTGTAAGTATAGAGAAAGAGAAGGTAAGTGTATTAGTTATTGTGTTTTTCATACCTATCCATTGACTAACTCATTCATTCAGCCACTCATTACTCAGCAAACTCTTGTTAAGCACATATGAATTAGAAAAGAAAAGCCAACTGGGTTTCTTGCTCTAAGGATGACCTCTCTCTATGTCCCCATCAGAGGTTCATTAAAGAAACATTGTTTTGGGGGTTACCTGGGTAGCTCAGTTGGTTAAGCATATACTCTTGGTTTTGGCTCAGGTCATGATCTCAGGGTTGTGAGATGGAGGCTATATGTGTGAATTAAGTGATCATGCTTAAAATAGTCATAATGATAACAATAACAATATGTATCCTGGTCCCTGGTATATCAGAGGTCAAAATCAGTTCAAACATACAGCCATTTAACCTATGAATAAGACTAGGAAAGAGGACTAAAAATGTCTTATTTATAGACCACAAATAGAAACTCCATTCTCATTCACTGAGAAAATATATCCCTTAGTGATTCTCTTTAATGATTAAAAATCAAAGCTGAAATAGCATGATACGAACCTTGTTGTTTGTCCATTCTTTTGGGACTCATTCTTCTAGCATATTCCTTGGCTATTTATACACATACACACGCGTGCGCACACACACACACACACACACACACACTATAAAGCAAGGTGCAAATCAAGCAGACAGTGGCCCGCTGTTGCCCATTACTATATGACAAAGGCCTGTAACACAATACCCAGTGGAAAGAAGTCTAAGCTAACAGACTGACTAAATATTCAATGTGCTCCCAAATCCTGATTATCAGGACAAGAGCTAGAATAGCTAATGCACAAGCAGGCTCAATTAACCCTAATTAGCTCAGAGTCAGGCTACAAAAGACTTAATTAGCAGTTATTAGGTGCCGCTCAGAAACGGAGCATAAATAATGGTTGGTAGCAAGCTGTGTTTAAGAGTCTCCTGGCTAAGTGACACCAAAAAATAAAACAAAAAAATTAAAAAATTTAAAAAAATAAAGTGAAATAAAACTCCCTCCATTGGTGATTAAGTGTGAAATAATAAGGGCTTAAATTTCATTTATTCAGAGCGTATCATTGGTTTATTTTTTTTTTCCCCTGGATGACTCAGATGCTTCAGGAGAGGAATATGAAAGTTTAGTTGTAATGCCCTGATGGTTAAGCTCTAGCAAAAGGAGACTGGGCAGCTCTGACTCATCCAAGCCTCAATCTTGTCTGCGCATCAAATGGGCTCCCTTCTGTCCAGCACAAATCCTTCCTTTTTCCTTGTTTATTCACCAACATGTTTCTCACAGGAGCTGAATGTTGAGGACCCCCTCTGACTTTACGGTAAAATTATTTTCATTATAAAGACAAGATGACCAGGTTAAGACAAAAAACACTTCAAGGAATATGATATACCCCTCTCCACCAAGACTGGCCTTAGTCTCTCTTTGTCTGACAGAGAATAAACATGAGCATTTTTTAGAATAAACATGAGCATCATAGAGGTAGAAAATTACAATATTCCTCTTAAGGTTTCTCATATCTTGCACAAAATATGGGCTTGACATGAGTGAGGCCAAGAACTTGTTTTAGAACACTGCAGGACTCCTATATTTTAATGTGCATTTGATTGCCTTTATTTAACATGACTATAAATGTTATGGCTCATTAATCTATTCAGCTTTGTCATAAATTATTACATAGAAGAATACTGTTTATAGGTGTATGTAAACACAGAAAAGCTGTATTTTAACAGTCTACTTTAACCAACCATTAATTTCATGTAGTAACTGGCTTCCTCTTAAAAAGAAATAATGCCAAAGGACCACTTAGGAAGAATGGAAGTGTATTAGTTTTCTATTGCTGTGTAACAGATTACCACAAACTGAACATCTTAAAGCAATGCCCATTTATTAGCTCACAGTGCTGTGTGTCAGAAGCCAAGCCTGATTGGCTGAGCTCTCAGAGGGTCAAAATCAAAGTTAGGCTGAGGTTTTACCTGCAGACTATTTGGCAAGAATCCTTTTCTAAGATCATCCACATTGTTTTCAGACTCCACGTGCTTATGGCTATAGGTCTGGTGTCCTGGTTTCCTTTCAGGCTGTTAGGTGAGGGCTACCCTTTGCTCACCAGGCCACCCATTGCCTCTGACCTTCCTTCTTTTATGGATCCTACCATTGCAATGCAACTGTTACCTCAGGTCCTTCTCCCACTGTCAAAGTCTCTAATTCCTCCTCCTGCTCCCAACCAGAGAAAACTCAACTGTTTTTAAAAGTCCCGTTTGATTAGATTGAGGCCCTTTGAATGATCTCCCTTTAGATGAATTCAAAATGAACTTTTTTGCAACTTTCATTATCTCTCAAAATCCTTTTTACCATGGAATAAAACACAATCATGTGCACAATATCTCACTATATTTGTAGTTCTAGGGATTAGGGCTCAACCTTCCCTGCATCCACACTCAGACCCCCACTAGGGGAAGAGGGTGGCTGTGGTCACTGGGCAGATGCAGGAGAGGGAAGCCAGCATGGTACACAAGTGCCAAGGGCTGCGAAAGAAGGCGACTGAGCACATATCCTAGAGACATGAGGGGCAGTGGGAGGAGGTACTGCATATGGGCCAGGCCTCCAGGCCTCCAACACGTGCTCCATTGTCCACTGGTCTTCAGAATCAAAGATAAAACTATGAAGAATTTTAAGATGGCACCTGCAGAATATTAAACCCTACTGGGGGTCTCCCTTCTGACTGGGAAACACTAAGAGGCTATGCTCACCACATACCCATGAAGTCGGCCCTGGAAGTAAGCAATAGAGAGGTGTTTGCTGTTATTTTTAGTGATAGTAGTAGTCTTTTGCAGATATCAGACACTTAGTAGACAAAATGCTTAGTTGCTTCAAGATACCTCTCTAATTCTTATTTTGTGCAAGTGGACTTACAAAATCAGGCTTGATACATGGGTGTCTTACATTAAATGAAGTTGTTCCAAAGGACTGTCTGTCAGAACCCCAAATCATTTATTTAAAGTATTTTACTAATGGTGGAAATGGTATTGACATTTTACACGGACTGTGCGAAGCTCCTTTCTTTATTTACTTTTTCTGTTGTTCTGGGTAATATCATAACTCCCAAGCCTAAAATATGGCTTGTTTCACCATCACTGAAATTAATTGAAAATAAATCGGCTTGAACTTACATTCACTTTAAGTATTTCTTTTTTTCTTTTTTAGCTTATCACACAATTCAATTCAAATTTCATTCTATTAAGAATAAGGTATGAAAATTGCACACAGTTTTCCCCTTTCTTTCTTTCTTTGCTGTCAAAACTTCTATAGATGGTACAAGCTTAATCCCAAGGAAACTAATAAAGTGAATTGTTCACACAATTACATATTATTTTCCTGTTATGTACAATTCTCTCTGGGCGCCCAGTGCTCAGTGATTGACTGATCTATGAAGCCAGAGCCCTGTCTGATTTTAAGCTTTGAGTATTCATTCAACCACCTTTAAATTTTTGACAAGTCTGTTTAAAGAGTGGTGTGATTTAATCATAAGACTACTCAAAAACTGCAACCTATGCTTTGTTCTGTGTGGGGGGAAAAATTCCCGTCATCCACAAAAAGAGGAGGGGAAAAAAAAGCCACGACAAACTTATGAGTGGTGAGCGGAAGCCGAGATGATACATACTGGAGTGAGACAGAGCTGGGCTCTTGGCTAATATAAAACAAGGAATCAAAGGGCAGCAGTGGCAGCAGAGAGTGGGTCTAATTATCTCCAGAGGGGGGCATTAGGATGTTTGGACTCCAGCTGTCAAACAGCAGTAAACTTCTCCAGGCTACTGTTTGAATTTTCAGAGTGCAATATCAGACCCCAGTTCCACTAAAGGACCATAGTGTCAATCCAGAGCCAAGCCCATCCCAGTCTTCAGGTGCTGGGAGAATTGCTTAAACAAATCTGGTCACCTTTCCAGATGCATGGCTCTGCTCTAAAACATGAAACACTTGTAGTGGTACTTTGAGACTTCAAACAGTAAGCAAGTTCTGATTCTAGTACTTGTGAGATAGTTGCCCAACACTATTGAATACAATTCTGACATCTATGGAGCACTTTCTATGGAGAAAACATTATGTCAAGGAGACAGCATCATGTGGTGGTTCACAGCTGGACTTTCCACTTGTGTTACCTGGGACAACTAAACTAATGTCTCTAAGTAAGGAATGTCCCATGTTTATTATGGCAAGAATAACAATCTAGATGTTGGTTGTCTTATTTTGTGTTTCCTTCAAGGCAGGACCACAAATTAGGATTAAGTACAAATAGTTTACTTGTAAGATGATCTCAGAAACACTGGTAAGGGAGCAAAGGAGGGAGGGAAGAAAAGACAGCTAATGAAGGATAGCCTAAGAAGCAATCACTGTGGTACCTGAAGCAAAGAAGGGTTCTCCTAGTGTGGCTCCTGGTTGACCAGCATCCATATCCCAGGGGCAATGGTTAGAAATGCAAATTCTCAGGTCCCACTCCAGATCTACTGAATGAGAAGCTCTGCATGTGGGACCAGCAATCTGGTCTAGCAAAACCTGTTGGTGATTTTGATGCTCCTTCAACTTTGAGAGCTAATGAGTTAGGGAATTGTGGGAGCAGATGCAGAACATCTGTCTCAGAGTTTATTTTATTGGGGGGTTAGGTAGTTGGGATATTTATGTACCAACTCCCATGAATTATTACTGAGGACAGGGAGAGGGTTTCAGAAATAAACATTAATTCTCTAGTGCTTTCTCCTGTGGAGCTACTGGGCTGAATGGATTCTGGAGTAAATTCTTGACAAAGAGATGTTGGTTCTGGCAGCAGGAGATCCTAGGAAGAATACAACTACTGTCCTCGTGTCTTAAGACTTGAGATAACACACTAAAGGGCATAAAACCGTGCCTATCACAAAATCCATTGTAGACAAAAATCTACAAGTAATACAAGATTAACAAACCATAATCCTTGCTCAGGGAGGGGGCAGTTTTCAACGGGAGCTCGGAGGCAGACTCATAAGTAGATTCTAAGGCAGAATGCAGTAAACACCCATGGGTGATGGAAGAGTGGGAGGGAGAAAGCTTACTCTGATTTGGGGAGGAAGGAAGATGCACATGTGTCCATGGCATCTGAGGTGGGGGGGTAGAATGGCAGGCTGAGATAAAAAAGGAGGGGTGACTAAAGTATGGGGAGCACAGGGAGCTGTATCAGCTGCCCATCATCACTGGAATTCGTCTCTTGTTTATCCAGATGTCTGAGCTGCATCATGAACAAAATGGGAGTAGCTTCCACAGCTAACAAATTTGAAATGTATGGACGCTAAAGGTTAGTATTTCTTTGTCACATCCAATCTCCAACAACCTCACCAGTGATTTTCTGGGAAAGAATTAAGGTTTACTGGTTTGAAGAACACAAAAAAGATGTTTTAAGCAGTGGCACAGATGTGCTGCTTTCCTGGGACTTGATGGAAATGAGAAAGTGCTGGCTCCATTTTTTTTCAATAGCATTATTACCATTATTATACAACTTTAGTAGTCTTAGGCAGAGCTGTCAATAAGTTCTGTGAAAATCTTGCATATACAATTTAAAAAAAATCAATTCTGAAGAGGAAGGTAGAATGGAGAGAGGAAATTAGTTGAGCAGAATGAATCCCATAGTTTTTAGGATTTTGTTAATTGGGATCTCAGTTCTCATGGCAAAATGCATCCTCCCTCTACTCTGCTCCCCTGCCCACAGATTTTCTTGGTGTTCACCCTGTCTAAAGCCACTGCTATGGACAGAATGTTTGTGTCCCCCTGCCAAATTCATATATTGAAGCCCTAACCTCAAGTGTGAATGTCTTGGGAGGAGGGGATGCCTTTGGAGGTAACTGGCCATTAGGGTGGAGTTAGTGCTAGTGTCTTCATAGGAAGAGACATGAAAGGTGCCTGAATGCAAACCAGGAAAGGGATTCTCACCAGCCAGTATATCTTCTGGCACCTTGGTTTTGCACTTCTCAGCTTCCAGTGCTGTGAGAAATAAATGTTTGTCATTTGATGGTATTTTGCTCTAGCAGCTCAAGCAGGCAGATATAGCCATCAACCCCTCAGGTTTCAGTTGCTGATATGTACTACATTTTATTGTATCCCTGATGCCTTCCTCTCTTTTCCCATCTGTAGGCTCAGTGGAAAATGGTCCATAACTAAGTATATAATGGGGTTCTCCTACCTTTTAATGAAGAGGGAATTTTTTCTTAATTTCCTCTTTTTTTTTCCTTGAATTCTTGGGACTATTAGTGAAAATAGGCTGGAGAGAGGAAAGAAGAATTACTAATGAGGTGCTTAAGGAAGAGGAAATGGAAGAAGCTTTTGAGAGGAGCAAAGAAGACTTCACTGCCCATTGGGCTCTCCTCTTCACTGTGGAAAGCAGTGTGTGTGTGTGTGTGTGTGTGTGTGTGTATGACACACAAAATGAAATCTATTACTAGAACTTGGTAGAATTTGCTCAAGTAGTTGGAGACCTCCTGAAGGATTTCCTGCTTCAAAATTTTAACTGTTGAAGTATTTAGTGGGGGTGTGGCTATGTGATGCCTGAGCTATCGCACAGCCCATATCCATGCTGTATTCTTGGCAAGTGGGCTTTTTAGTACCATATGTACTAAATTCTCCAAATTATGGACAGATAAACATTCTTGGGTTATAACTGAGAGACCAAATTATGGGAAATTTTAGAGGATGTTGCAAAACACCTTCTCCCTTAGCTCAAGATTAAACATTATGCCAAGATTCTTTTTAAGTATATATAAAGCAGGTATATATCAATTGCTTGGCTCACTGGTCACCTATGATGCTGATTTAATATTTTATGATGGTTGAATACTTGCATATGACTTTGTAAATTATTTTCCAAAGTTTTCTCTAATGATAGAGTTCTATTTTCTTATGATAGATAAAACACAGGGGTGCTAGGAATATTTGTTACTTAAGTCAAGCCAAGAGGTGAGCTGAGAGTTGTGAGTCTGGTGGTGATCACAGGCCTATTACAGGATTAAAATCAATGCCTTTCTGCAAAGGAGTCAGTGCTTTGCATAAATGAATAAAATTTCAGAATAAAGTGCAGAGCTCAGCAGGCAAATCAGAGATTGAGGATAAAGCAATCAAAATATACCAACAATCCTACAGCTGCCTGGCTAGCTTAGCTGGTGGATCATGTCACTCTTGATCTCAGGGTTTTGAGTTCAAGCCCCATGTTGGGCATAGACATTACTTAAAAATAAAATCTTATCCATAATCCTTTAAGTATCTCAGTCTGTAAAACAAAATGCAGTACCTTTCGAATGTGCCATGCATTCATTCCACTTCTTCATTTGATAAATATTTATTAAAGATTTTCAATTATATAGAACTAGGCACAGTGGGGGATACAAAAGGGAATTAAGAAATGATCTGTGCCAGAGGTCACCAAAATAGCAGCATAGGAGACTCCAACAAAGGTCAACAATTAGACAACCATGCATGAACAGAAACAGCTCTGGGAGAACTCTGGAGCCCATGCAAAATTTTTTTGGCAACACAGTAGAACAAAAAACCTGAGAATAAGCACACAAGAACAAAAGTGAGACAGCCTCATTTTGGCTGCTTCATTCCATTCCCCCACTGCACATGGCAAGAGGGAACTTCTCAGCTAGAAAGAATCCTTCTTGCCAGGAAAGGAAAAGCCAGATCAGCCAACTCTCCAGCCCTTTATGGCACTGGACTAAGGTCCTGCTTCGGTTTCACCTCAACCAAATTGGCAAAGCCGAGATGTATAGAAAGACTAAGAACAAGGAAGAAAAGCAGGGGTTACCAGAAGCAGAGATTTAGTAGGAATGATCGTCATTCACAGTGATCTGTTCTGCAGCCAAACCCAGCAGATTTTACCACCATAGAGACCAAAGGGACAACTCAGCCACCGTGGACCCCCTGCAGATTTCACCAGCTTCCATTCCACAGGTATTCATGATTGCTAATGCCAGTTGCCAGAGCCTCTCTTTACTGCCTCTCCATCCCTGCCCCTGCCAGTGTCTTGAGAACCCCAACCA
Organism: Enhydra lutris kenyoni; assembly: GCF_002288905.1. Classification (NCBI taxonomy): domain Eukaryota; kingdom Metazoa; phylum Chordata; class Mammalia; order Carnivora; family Mustelidae; genus Enhydra; species Enhydra lutris. The sequence continues at coordinate 33,387,715 of NW_019154095.1, forward strand.
GCTCAGGCCTCTGTAGCTGTGGGAGTACAAGATGCCAGGCTATACCCCTGTGGTTGACCCTCTCTGCCACATGCCTGATTAAGGGTAGCTCCTTTAGCTGTTCACAGGCATGCAACTGGTCCGTCCCACAGTGCACATGTCAGGCGGGAACTGTGTAACCATGGGAGAACACACCAACAGCCAGAGCTCCTGCAGCTGCTCCTGGGCCTGGATCAGATCTCGTCTTCTATCCCTGGCTTGCACCGCTGTGTTCAGCTGCATCTGCCTCTCTGGCTGCACGTGTGCATACCACCAACCTGACCCTTATCACTGGCCTCCTCTGCGGTGCAATGCCCAGGAGGAGACTGTGCTACTATGGGACAGCATGCTGGCAGCCAGGAATCCTAAGCTGCCAGTGAACCCCTAGTTGGCTCTAGTCCTTGCTCTCTGCCCTGGGCCTCACCACTATGTATACATCTGCTGAGTGTGCTCATACCACTGGTTGCATTTCCAGGGCTACCTATCCTGGTCCCAACCACTGAACCTGGAAGTGCTACTGAGGAACCCAACAGCCCTTGCAGCCACCGTGAGAACAACCCCCTCCTCCCACAACCAATACTTGCCAAGGACCACATAGTTGTCGATACCATGGGCCTAAACAGACTGAACCAAAGAGACACCATGCCCCTCCCCCCAACACAGTGCCACCACATGTCCCTATACTTGGTGTCCTGCACCACTAGATCCAGGGTCACAGCAAGCTCCACTTGCCCCTACTTGCAGGTGGAAGTCTTCTCTTGCTGAAGTTAATCCATAAAGACTAGGAGATGGCTGCTTCAAATGTGCAAGGCTACAGGAATCACAAAGAATTGGAAATATGACTCCACCAAGGGATATAATAAATCTCCAGTAATTAGCCCCAGAGAAATGGAGATATAAGAATTTCCTGATAAAGAATTCAAGTAATTGTTTTAAAGATGCTCAGAGAGCTACAAGACAGCACAGATTAAACAAAAACAAAACAAAACAAAACCAAAACAAACAAATAAACAAAAAAACCCAAAAAAACCAGGAACACAATGAGAAGTTCAACAACAATACAGAAAACATAAAAAAACACATGAATTTTGAAGCTGAAGAATACAATAATTGAACTGAAAAATTCAATATAGCTTCTATAGCATCCTTGTTCAAGCAAAAGAGAGAATCAATGAGTGAAAAAACAGATCAATTGAAATAATCCAATCAGAGGAACAAAATGAAGGAAAGGCAATGAAGAAAGCCTTTCAAAAATGAAAGGCAATGAAGAAATGGGACAACATTGAAAGAAACAATGTATGCATAATTGCAGTACCAGGAGAAAAAGTGCAAAAGGGGATAGAAAATGGTTACTTAAGAAGGATGACCAAGGGGCGCCTGGGTGGCTTAGTGGGTTAAGCATCTGCCTTCAGTTCAGGTCATGATCCTGGGGCACCCAGCCCCGCATCAGGCTCTCTGCTCAGCAGGGAGCCTGCTTCTCCCTCTCTCTCTGCCTGCCTGTCTGCATACTTGTGATCTCTCTCTCTCTCTCTCTCTCTCTCTCTCTCTGTTAAATAAATAAATAAATAAATAAATAAATAAATAAAAGAATAGCTGAAAACTTTCCAAACCTATAGAGATATTTGGACATCCAAGTTCATGAAGCTAGTAGGTGCCCCAAAGTTTCGATCCAAAACTAATTTCTCCAAGGCCCACTAAATGAATTCTGTAAAACCAAAGACAAAGAATTTTAAAAGGAGCAAGAGAAAAAAAAATTCTCCAATGAGAGAACTCTCATAAGGCTGTCAGTGGTTTTCTAAAGACCCTGTAGGCCAGGAGAGAACAGGATGGTACATTCAAAGTGTTGAGAGAAGAAAAATGTCATTGAATAACACTTTACTCAGAAATGAAGGTAAGAGAAAGACTTTCCCTAACAAACAAAAGCTGGGGGAATTCATCCGCCCTATAAGAAATGCTGAAAGGAATTCTTCAAGCTGAAATGGAAGGATGCTAGTTAGCCACATGAAAACATGTGAAAATATATAACCAAGAGCAAAGTTAGGTGTGTAGTCAGATTCAGAATACTCTACATTGCAATATGGGGGTGTGTTAACTACTTAACTCTAGCATAAATGTTAAAGGCAAAGTACTAAAACTAACTACAGCTACAATAACTTGTTAATAGATACAGAATATAAAAAGATGTAAATTGTGACATCAAAAACATAAAAAAGGAAGAGTAACACATGTGTATGTGTTTGAGTGTTTTATACTATATGTATTGCAATGTTTTATGTGAGCTTCATGATAACCACAAAGCAGAAACCTACAGTAGATTTACAAAACATACAGAAAGAGAATCAAAGCGTAATACTGTAATATTATGAATTCATAAACGAAGGGGTGAGAGAGGAAGAAAAAAATAAGAAAACTAGAAAAAAGCCAGAAAACAACTGATAAGATGACATTAGTAAATCTTTACCTGCTAATTACTCTAAATATAAATGGATTGAATTCTCTTTAGCCTGGTGGTGGGTGTTAAGGAGGGCACATATTGCATGGAGCACTGGGTGTGGTGCATAAACAATGAATACTGGAACACTGAAAAAAATAAAATAAAATTTTTAAAAAAGGATATAGAGTGGCTGGATGGATTAAAAACAAACAAAACAAAACTAAGACCCAAGTATATGGTGCCTATAAGAGACTCACTTCAGTTTTAAGGATCCATATAGATTCAAAGTGAAGGGAAGGAAAAAGATATTCCATTCAAGTGGAAACAAGATAGCAGGAGCAGCTATAATTATAACAGACAAACTAGACTTTACCGAGAGAAAACAAGGTCATCATATAATGATAAGAGGACTAATTCATCAAGAAAAATATAACAATCATAAACACATATGTACCCAACATTGAAGTACCTGAATATATTGGGCAAATACTAATAGATCTGAAGGGATAAATAGACAAAAATATAATAATAGTAGGGGACTTCAATATTCCATTTTCAACAATGGATAGATCGTCCAGACAGAAAATCAACAAGGAAATGTTAGAGTTGAACTATACTTGAGAATATGTGAAACTAAAAGACATACACAGAACATTATATCCAAAAGAAGCAGGATGCACATTATATTCAAAGTGCACATGAAATATTTTTTTAGGATTGATCTTATAACAGGTGTAAAATAAGTCCTAACAAATTTAAGAAGATTGAAATCACACCAAGTATTTTTTATGACCACAATGGGATGAAACTAGAAATCAGTAACAGGTGGAAGGCTGGAAAAATTCACAAACACATGGAAATTAAGCAACACACTTACCAACACCAATGGGTCAAAGAAGAAATGAAAAGAGAAATTGAAAAAAATTCTGAACAAACAAAAAATGGAAACATATCAGAACCTATGGGATGCTTCCAAAGAAGATCTAAGAGGGAATTTTATAGGGATAAACACCTTAAATAAGTAAAAAGAAAGATCTCAAGTTAGTAGTGTAACTTTACACCTCAAGGAACTATTAAAAAAAAAAAAAACAAGCTAAGCTCAAAGTTAGCAGAGAGAAAGAAATAACAAAGATCAGAGCAGAAATAAATGAAATAGAGACCAGAAAAGCAATAGAAAAGATTAACAAAACTAAGAGCTGGTGTATTTAAAAGATAAAATTGCCAACTTTTAGCTATACTAAGAAAAAAGAGAAGATTCAAATAAATAGAATAAGAAATGAAAATAGAAGACATTACAACTGATACCACAGAAATAAAAAAAAATCACAAGAGCCTATTATGAACAATTATATGCCAAAAAATTGGACAACCTAGAAGAAATGTATAAATTTCAATAACATACAACCTACTGAGACTGAAACATGAAGAAATAAAAAAGCTAAACAAACCAGTAATGTGTAGATGGATTGAATCAGTGACCAAAAACTGCCTAACACAGAAAAACTCAGGACCAGAAGACTTCACTGGTGAAATGTACCAAAATTTTAAAGAGGAATTAATATCAATACTTTTCAATCTCTTCCAAAAAATTGAAAAGGAGGGAACACTCCCAAACTTATTTTACAATGCCATCATTATCCTGATACTAAAGTCAGATAAGCACACTACAAGAAAACTATAGACCAATACCCCTAATGAATACAGATCTAAAATTCTCAGCAAAATATTAAGAACCAAATTCAAAGCACATTAAAAGGATCATCACTGTGATCAAAGGAATTTATCTCTGAGATATAAGGATGGTTCTACATACATAAATCAATAAATGTTATATACTACATTAATAGATTGAAAGAAAAAAATCCTATGATCATCTCAATAGAAGCAGAAAAAAACATTTGCAAAAATATAACACATATTCATGATAAAAATGCTCAGCAAATTGGATATGGAAGGAACATACCTCAGCACAATAAAGAGAATGTGTGACAGACCCACAGCTAACATTATACTGAATAATAAAAGATTGAAAGCTTTTTGTCTAAGATGCCCAAGGAACAAGACAAGGATGCCCACTCTCACCACTCTTACACAACATAGTACTGTAAGCCTTAGCCAGAGCAATTACCTAAGAAAAAGAAATAAAACCCATCCAAATTGGAAACGAAGAAGTGAAATTATCTGTTCACATATATAATCTTATATATAGAAAATCCCAAAGACTCCACCAAAAAAATAAATGAATTCAGCAGGGTCCCTGGGTGGCTCAGTGGGTTAAGCCTCTGCCTTTGGCTCAGGTCATGATCTCAGGGTCCTGGAATCAAGTCCTGCATCAGGCTCTCTGCTCAGCTGGGAGTCTGCTTCTCCCTCTCTCTCTGCTTGCCTCTCTGCCTAGTTGTGATCTCTGTCAAATAAATAAATAAAATCTTAAAAAAATAATTTAGCAAAGTTGCAGGATACAAAATCAACATAAAGAAATCAGTTGTGTGTCTTTATGCTAATAATGAAATATCTGAAAAAGAAATAAAACAGTTGTATTCACAAAAGCATCTAAAACAATAAAATGTTGAGGAATAAATTTGACTAAGGACATAAAAGATTTGCACACTGAGAACTACAAGCTGCTGATGAAAGAAAACTGAAAAGGACACAAATAAGTGAAAAGAGCCCATTTTATGGTAAACACAATGGTAAATACACAAATGGTAAACAGGTACATGTAAAGGTGAACATCATTAATCATCAGAGAATACAAACAAAATTACAATGACATAGCACCTCACGCCTGTTAAAATGGCTATTGTCAAAAAGGCAAGAGATAACAAGTATTAGCAAAGATGTGGAGAAAAGGGAACTTATGCACTTAGTGTACTGTTGGTGGCAATAAAAATTGGTACAGCCATTATGGAAAATAGTATGGAGGTTCCTCAAAGAATTAAAAATTGTACTACCATTTGAGCCAGCAATCCACTTCTGGGTATATATTTAAAGCAATTGAAATCAGGATCTTGATGAAATATCTGCACTCCCGTATTTATTATAGCATTATTCACAATAGCCAAGATATGGAAACAACCTAAGTGTCCATCAATGATTGGGTGGATAAAGAAGATATATCATATATAACAAATAAGTGTGTGTGTGTGTATATATATATATATATATACAACAAATAAGTGTGTGTGTGTGTATATATATATATATATGTGTGTGTATATACACACACACATACTATGTATATACACCATATGTTATATATATGTGTATATATATGGTATATATATAACACATAAGTATATATAGTAATTATATATACTTATGTGATATGTATAACACATAAGTGTGTGTGTGTGTATATATATATATATATATATATATATATATATTCAGCCATGAAAAAGAAAGAAATTCCATTTACAGCAACATGGATGAACCTCAAGGGTATTATGCTAAGTGAAATATTTCAGACAGAGAAAGGCATATGCTGTATGTTCTCACTTATATATAAAATCTAAAAAAGGCTGAAGTCATACAAATGTATAGTAGAGTGATGGTTGCCAAAGGCTTTGGGTTGGGAGAAATGGAAAGATCTTGATCAAAAAATATAAACTTCTGGGGATCTACTGTACATCATAGTGATTATAGTTAACACTACTTTATTATATACTTAAAAGTTGCTAAAAGACTAGATCTTAGGGGCACCTAGGTGGTTCATTTATTAAGTGTCTGCTTTCAGTTCGGGTCACAATCCCAGAGTCCTGGGATGGAGCCCTGCATTGGGCTCCCTGCTCAGTGGGGAGCCTGCTTCTCCTTCTCCCTCTGCTGCTCTGCTGCTTGTGCTCTCTTGCTCTCTGTCAAATAAATAAATAAAGTCTTCAAAAAAAAAAAAGACTAGATTTTAAATGTTCTCACCACAAAAAAGAAATGGTAATTATGTGATATGATAAAGGTGTTAACTAATGCTACAGTGGGAATCATTTTATAATATATGAGAATATCCAATCAACACATTGTACACCTTTAATTTACACAATCAGATATAACTGTATCTCAATATCTTAAAAAAGAAATGAGTTTTCCTTATAAATACATTATGATTTAGTTGCATATAGGATAAACTATATGTACTACGTGATAAATGGAAAGTGCATTTAGTGTGTTTAGTCCTCTGTGTTTTAGAGGAAGGATGAAAGAAAGAATTTTAATACAAAAGTTTTTGCAGAGTCAGGAATTTGACAGGTACTGAGCTGTATTATGCTAACTAGAAGGGTTCACCAGGTGTCACAGGGAAAGTCACAGTCTGCAAGATGTAATATGTGTGCTCCTGACTCTCTGAACAGGCGGTCATATGATAACTGGATGCTACTCCATATGATACAAGTCTTTGCAGCTTTATGCAAATGGTACCAGTCTACAATCACTTTTCTTGGGTGGCATTAGAAACTGATTTGCTTAATGTACAGTGTAAGTCCAGTTGTAAAATTTTAAACAGGATACACATTTTTTTTTCTTTTCATAGACACTCCCTTTGCTGTTACAGAACTCTCTAACTCAACTGAAATACGTGTATGCAACACTGCCTGCTATGCAAATTTAGTTTGTGTACTTAATATAAGAGCACTTTCACTTCACATTAAAGGAACACTAATGTGTTGCTAAATCTAGCAAAAGGAAATGAATTATACATAGACCTGGCCCTTCCCCTTTAGCTCATTGTATTATATTCGGGCGCCATGTCATATGGGATACCTTTAAACCCTGACCTATTGTTATAGTTATCTATTGCTATATAACAAACCACCCCAAAAGTTAGTGACTTAGAACAACGATTTATTGTTGGCTCACTGCTTTCTGACTGACTGAGCTCACTGTTCATACCTGAGGTCGTTCACATGGGTTCAATCCTACGGTAGATGGGGCCCAACCAAAGTCCGATGGTAGATGGGACTGAACTAAAGGCCCAGCTGGGCTGGATGTCCATGATAATTTTTTAACTCACTAGTTTTGTGTCTCACCTGAGAAGCACAGAACAATTGGAAGTTGACTGGGTACTTCTCTCCATAGAGTCTCTCTTTAGCTAGATGCCTATAGCATGAAGGTCTCAGTATAGACTTATTACATGGTCATTGGTTCTTCCCTGAACACATTTTCCAGGAGACCAATGCAGAAACTGCATGTTTTTTTAGGACTTAGTCTTGGAATTAGCACAATGTCACTATACAGGACATGATTCCTGGGAAGCATGGTTCACTGGGGGAACCCATCTTTGAAGAACAGTGACCACATTTGTCATGTATACCATAATGAAATATGAGGATGCCTGGGTTTGGTAGACTCTTGTTTAGTCAAATCAATCAGGGAGTGAGCAAGTATTAAGAACTCACTTTGGCTCAGTCGGTGAAGCATCTGCCCTCGGCTCAGGTCCTGATCCCAGGGTCCTGGGATCAAGCCCTGCATCAGGCTCCCTGCTCGGTAGTAAGCCTGCTTCTTCCTCTCCCACTCCCCCTACTTGTGTTCATTCTTTCACTGTGTCTTTCTCTGACAAATGAATAAAATCTTAAAAAAAAAAAAAACTCACTTTCAAAAGAGTACCTAGAATAATTATTTAAAATTTGTAACAGAAGGACACCTGGGTGGCACAGCCGGTTAAGCATCTGCCTTTGGCTCAGGTCATGATCTCTGGGTTCTGGGATCAAGTCCTGCATGGGGCTTCTTTCTCAGCAGGGAGCCTGCTACTCCCTTCTGCTTGCACTCTCTCTCTCTCTCACAAAAAAATAATTAAAATCTTTATAAAATAAGATAATAAAATCTGTGTCAGAGCTCATAGCAGTTTGATTATTTAATTAATCATTATTAATTTCCTCTTGTGTGCTGGATACTGATGAATTCTAGTAGGTGGGGTATATATGTGAGGAGATTAAACTCAGAAGACTCGAATGGAAGTAGGACTGGCTTCTCCAAAGGCAGTGGTATCAGATGCCCATGCAATGCAGTGGCACTTGGGAAAATTAAGTGCTATGGCATATGACAAAGACAAACAAAACAAATATGTGCACTGCATTTTTATAAATAAGATGCGAGGTGTATGCTATAATGTGCTCTGTAAATTGACATTGAAAACTTGAGAGACGGATTTCTAATGTGTAGTACAAAAAAAAAAAATCCCTTAAATTGTCTCTTAAAATATACCTCAACCCAATACATTTTGACCAAGCATCATGCTAAATGACAGTAGTTCTCAAACTGGAGAGAGGCTCAGAATCATCTGAAGGGCCAGTTAAAATGGATTGCTGGGCCCCATCCCCAGAGTTTCTGATTCAGTTGTTCTAGGATGGGACCCAAGCATTTGCATTTCTATCAAATGCCCAGGTCTTATTTGATGTGTTTAGGAAACCAGACTTTGAGAAACACTGCCATATGGTTATCCGTGGTGTAAACAGTAGTTAAAACCATAAATGTGGAGTCATAGACAAGACATAGGGGTGAATTTTTTAATGTTACTTAATCTTTCTAGCTTGCTTTCCTGATATTTATAATGAAAATAATTAGTAATAGCTACCCCATTGGATTGTTGTGTGGCTGAAATGATATTTCAATAAGAGTTCAATAAATATTGCAAGAGTTCAATAAACATTAACACACTAATGATTGTTATTCTATAAAAGACATAACCCTATTCTCACATATCTTACCAGAGGGGTTGTTATATTCTTTCTGTAATGGTATACCTTTTGCTCCACAATCATTTTCCAGTTTTCCTACAGTCATCTTCCAAACAACACAACTGATCACTGTGAGCATTGTGTTTTTCCCTGTCCCCTTCAGAAGACAAGAAACAATAGAGTCTTCTGACCATTTTCTGCCTGTATCTAGTACATAAAATCCAGCAACCAGTATTTAAAATAATCTACAGTCTCAAAAATAAATCTTCCTGTTTTCAAGTTAAACTCTTCCTGGGATTGGTATTAAAGGAGAATTAAGTTTGCATTAGTTGAGCTTTTCAGGATGCCCTGATAATGCCTCAGCAATCAGAATATACTTATAAAGTAGGGATGCTTCAGCTGCAGCATTTTTTTTCTTGTTCTATTCAGTGTGAGCTGTAATAGTCAAGTATGTAGATACATTAAGTTGAAGATAACAAATGATGTTCCCGATCACTTATCAAGCTATATGGTCAAACATGGGGCACTAATTAACCACAAAAAGGCCAATAAAAACAAATCAAAATATATTTCCTTGACTGTCAATAAATGTCATAACACTTACCTCTCCAAAAACATGATTCTTCTATAAGACACCTGGGAGTGAATAGGATGGAAATATGACCATCTTGTTATTCTTTTCACTGAGCCATTGCTTCATCCATTGGGCCACACTCTTTCTTTTTATGCCTCAGTTTACTTATCCAAATGAGATCAACCTTTTTCAATATATTGTTTGTAGAACACTAGTCAAGTGAGACACTCAGTAGAAAAAGTTTTCCGTAGTCAGAAAAGCTCTGGAAGCATTTTAAGCTCTACCATCTTCAAGAGGCAAGACACATATTAGCATTTGAAAAACTCTGAGAGTTCCTATTGTAAAGAAACCACTATTTTCCTACTATAATAGACCAGGGATATTCCATAGCAACTGATTTTCCAAAAGATATACTTCTTTGGGGAACACTTCTCCAAGTCCTAATTGCTTCATAGTTAGTAGGTTATAGACATTCATGAACTGTCAATCAAGGATTCTTTATCTAGCAAAATTATCTTTCAAAAATGAGGCAAAATAAAGGTATTCCTAGGTAACAAAAAAGTGAGAGAATTTTTTTGCTAGCACATCTGTCCTACAAAAACATCCTTCAGGCTGAAAAGAAATGACAACCAGGCATGAAGTCAAATACACAAGAAGGAATAAAGAGCAGGGAAATGATAAATATGTGGGTAAATACAAAATACTCTTACTATATATTTTGGTTTCTTTTAATTTCTTAAAAATACTTGTAAGATTGTTTAAAGCAATGATTATAACACTTTTACTGTGTTCATAGCAAAAATAGATGCAATATATATGACGAATTTTAGCACCAAGGAGAGAGGAATGGAGCTATATTTTACTAGAAGTAGGTCAGTAAAATCTAAAGTGGGCTGTGATAAATTAAGGTGGGTGGTGGGGGAGATGGGGAGATTTTGGCCAATGGAAACAAAGTTGCAGTTTTGTAAGATGAGTAAGTCTAGAGATCTAATGTACATGAAAGTTTGATACAGTATAATATTGTATGGAATACTGGAAATTTGTTAAGAGGGTAGATCTTAGGTGCTCTCACCACACAAAACATGGCAACTATGTGAGATGGTAGGGGATGTTCATTAGCTTGGCTGTAGTAATCATTCACTGTGTATATGTATATTGAACTTCATACTGTATACCTTAAATATATATAATTTTTAGCAAAGGAAAATGCATGTTGTAATCCCTAGTGTAAACCTTTATGAAAGTTAACTAAAACAAAACAAAAAAAAATCAAAGTTAAATCTTAACACAGTAATTTAAAATTACTGAAAATTTACTAAAATATACTGGCTTAATACCAAAAAAAGGCAGTAAAGGAGAAACCATAGAAAATGACAACAATAAAATACATGAAACATATAGAATAATCAGAAGAGAGATGAAGTGCTTATCTTAAAAGGGTAATAAAAACGTTTTATTTAAAAATCTGTGTTTATAAAATGCTAGAAAGTACTTTTTCGCAAATATTTAAACACATTCAAAATCTAGATGTCCTTTTAAAATGTACAAGGGGACATAATATTTTTTTAACCATTGTTAAGGGCTTTGGAAGTAAAAATATTGAAGTCTGATCTTCTACACAGATTCTGCCATTGTCCAGAGAAATAAATTAAGTTTCATGGAGTTCTGACTTATCCAAAAATCACACAGTTTATAGCAAAGTCAATATTAGAAGCTGTACTCTTTTTCTTGCTCCTGTATCTCTTGCCCATTTTAAAGAGGTACCATAGAATAATGATTAAGTTTATGGATTAAGTAATGATCAAGTTACTACATTTGAAAAAAATTCTAACTCAAACCTTGAAAGCTGAGTGACTTTGTAGAGTTTTCTTGACCTCCCTGTGCCTCGATGACATTTTCTATAAAATGGGGATAATAATGGTATGTGTCTCATAGGAATGTTGTGAGGTTATGCATGTAGAATATTTAGAACAATACCTGGTAAAGGCAAGTATGCCATAAATATGAGTTATTTTTGTTCAGGGCTTTGGAATGTTCCAAGAAACATGCTAGAGATAAATCACTATCACATCTGCCAGCACATTTCCACAATGCTGGAACAGATTTCAGAGCTCCTGACTCAGATGTTGAATCTACATCTCGACATCAAGCCATTTTAGCAGTTGGCATTAGAGAGATTGAGTTGCAAAAAGGCAGCACTGAAGGGAAATCCTTGCTAACGAGATAATTTGTGCTGAACTCAGCAGCTTCGTTTGTTATTGCTGATGAAGGGGAGACAATGCAAAATGGGAGATGTGGGACACTCAGAGGAAAGTCTGTATGATGCACATAATTTATTGCTGGCTTGGATGACTAGAAATGGCCAGATGGCAACTCACTGACCTCAGAAATTCACTTCATAAATAACTTTTTTTCTAGCCCTCTGTTCTCTCCTTCCTTTCCTGAACTCCATGAGCCTGGATCTCACAGATACAAGCAGAGTTCTCTTGCCTCTGTGCCTTTGCTTATCAATTGTTCTAGAATGTCTCCTACCCACTTGATACTTTTTCTCTCCCACTTTTTGCAACATGCTTCATAGAGTACAATTCATTTGCTAGAGCACTTAGTATGCCGTGAATACTAGGATGAGCACTGAGGATATAAATGTGTACATGTTTAGAATCAAGTGTGAGAGAGTGTGCTTATCACACTTCATTATGATTGTCTACAATAGAGGTAGTCAGAGGTGTCCTGTGAACACAGAGAATATGTCTTATTCAGGCAGGAGATAATCGGTAACTGTCTCTTGAATGGTTTAGTGAGTTGTAGTCAACTTTATAAATAAAGAGAAGAAACAAAAGTAATAATACATGCCCAGAGGGAAGAGTGTGGTATGTTCATTGTGGCTGGGGAATAGGAAACTTGGAGGTTATGTGAGTAACAGTGAAGCTAGAAATGTAGACATATGTCAGACCTTTAAGGAGCTTAGAATGTTGAATGCCTTGCTAAGGAATTTGGATTTGACTGTGACCATGATGGGAAGCCACCAAAGGATTTTAAGCAGTACAAAAACTTGATCAGATTTGCATTTCAGAAAGACCACTTTGACAGAAATATGAAGAATGGATGGATTAAAAGAGTGGGAGCAAGAATTGAGTGATTAATCTAGTTAGGGGACTATTATAAAACATCAGTAGGGAGAATGAGGACTTACACTTAGGCAGTGATGATGAGTAAAAGAAAAGGGGATCAATCTGAGAGTCACCCAGGAAAGAAATCAGTATTCCTTGAAATCTAGTAGGATAGATGAGGTATAGAGAGCATAATATAGGTTGACTTTTTAATTTTTGGCTTTGGTCCCTGCAGAGATGGTGGTACTATTCGTGAGAAGAAATGTAGGAAGAAGGATGAAGTGATAAGACTGTGTTTGAACATGTTAACTTTAAGATTCTCTTATTCACTTAACAATGTTTGCAGAAACCCTACCTACTAGTACCAGGCACTACTCTTGGTGCTGGACATACATAGTGATTTAAACAAATAAATTCCTTACCCTGTGGAACTTACATCTAGGAGGGTATTGATGGATGTCCTAGTAGGTGATTGAATTGATACTGGAGCTTAGATGAAACACTTGGTCTAGAAATGTTGATCCAAGGAAGAACAGCTTATATGTAACAGTTGAGATTATGGCTTAATAAGTTTCCATAATGAAAAAAAAATTACTATACAAAGAAAAAGATGCAATTTGGCAGAAACATTTAGGGTAGCAGGGGTATTTAGGCTAATGTGGGTCAAAAACTAATGCAATCATCAAAAAAGCCAGTGCCAATAGATGCTTTATCAGTGGATCTATAGCCCTAGAATTCAGGAGGTGATAATGCTTTTCTGTACCCACATAAGGCTGTAGCCACGTTTTAGGTGGGATATAGTCAAACCGTAGGACATTTAGGGAAGAGTGACTGTGAGCTGGAAGAACTCAAACTAGGTTGAATGAGGAATGGTTAGATCGAATGGACATATTTAGCCTACAGAAGGTGATCATGGCAATTGTCTTCATACAGTTAATTCTGTTATAGCTACAAAGGGTATAACTAGTATTGATGGGAGGGAGTTACAGAGAAAATTTCAATAAGATTATTGCCATCTCACATGTGTCCTAAGATACTTAGCCTTCAATTCAGTGGTATACTAGTTAGCGTAATCCAGAGAAACAGAACCAATAGGATTATGTGTATACGCGCGCGCACGCGCGTGCGCATGTGTGTGTGTGTGTGTGTGTGTGTATAGACTTAAGGAATTGGTTCATGCAATAAGGAGGCTGACAAGTCCCAAGATCTGCAGGGTAAGTTAATAAGTAGTTAGTAAGCTGGAGCCCCAGGAGAGCTGTTCCAGTTCAAAGGCCAGCAGGCTCAAAATCCAGGAAGAGCTGATATTTCAGTGTGAGTCTAAAGGCAGGAAAAATTCTGATGCCCTAGTTTGAAGGCCATCAGGCAGAAGGAATTTTCTTTTACTTAGGGGAAGATCAGCCCTTTCGTTCTGTTCAGGCCTTCAACTAGTTGGACGTGGCCCACCCACATTAGGGATAGTAATCTGCTTTACGCAATCTACTGATTTAAACATTAATCTCATCCTCCCCTTCCCCTGCAAATTAAATATATCTATATCTCTATAGATATGGATACAGATATGGTTATCTATACCTCTACAGATATAGATATCTATATCTATACCTCTTTCTCTATATATATATCTCCTAGCATAAATACCCAGTATAATAGTAGGCTAAATATCTGCGCACCTTGTGGTCTAGTCAAGTTGACACATAGAATTAGTCATCATAAAAAGGAATTGTTTCTAATTGAAGATCAGCTGGGTGGTCAGAGTTTTTAGACCAACTAAACAAATTCACTTTCTGGTGCTTATTCAAAGACTTAACTCAAACAGCCTCCAGATTCTTAAAAATACAGAAAACTCTCACCAGGCTTTGGCATCTCTGTCATCCTCAAAGCATGATTAAGCCCAGACAGCCATGCTGTTGGTCAGAGTTAGAAATGGTGCAGTGCATGTCACAATCTTGCCTAAGCCACTTCCCAAATCAAGAATATCAGCCAAAGGCAAACTCTCTTTTCATCAGCTCGAAGTTCTATTTGTCTTCTTTGTTTTGTTCTGTTCTTTTGTTTTTGTTTTGTTTTCTTTTTGGTCTCTCCTACTGTTTCTTCTCAAGGATCAGGCCCCACAAAAAAGAAGAAAAGAGAATGTAAGCATTTAAAATTTATTTTTAATTGGAGGATTTTTTTTATCTTATCTGAAGCACTGTAAAACTACAAATTCTGAGGGTGCCCTAGTTCCCATTTAATCTTCATTTTTCCTTCTCTCGTCAGCTGTGCATGCAGATGCTGAAATCTTGTTTGTTTATCATGGGGCCAAGAAGATTTATGGTTGGGTGCATGTTGGGCTGCCTTCCCCACTCTCTTGGCAGAGCCTCTGAGCTGCACAGCACGGGGGACACTTAAACATGCTTAATGGGGAAGTCGATCCCACATGTTTCCTGTAGTTCTCATCTGGTTATTTTTCAGCTTATGCTTTGGTTGGAGTTAAGGTAATTACAAAGTTATTATTTGTCATTTCCATTATCTTTGGGGTCAGAAAGACATCTGCTGAAATTTAGCATCATCTGTCATTTATGCCAGCTGGCAGTCATCACCTGAGTGGACATACAAAATGAGGGAAGGCACCAGGTGTGTGTGCAGGTTAGCTGTGTTTGTGTGTGTGTGTGTGTGTGTGTGTGTGTGGCATGTGTGCACATGCATACAAAAAACCCCAACCCTGGTGTGAAACCTCAAGGAGTCTGTGCCTTCTTGCAAAACCCCAGTAATGATGAGCTGAAAAGAAGCATGAGATGCTGCTGTCCATGATATTCTCAGGGTTTTCAAGTCACTGATGTGGAGAAAAGTGGAGTCAGAGAAAGTATTCCGAATTTTCTTCCTGCTAGGCTATTTATTTCCTTCCCTAACATGCTGCACATAGTTTTCTTTGCAGAGTGAAAATGAGAAAATGGTCTAGGATTTGAAATTCCGCATTATTCAATAAAGAAATATAGGGTGTATATGATTAGTGGCTTTTTGGAGCCAGCAAATATGTTAATGTTTACAAATCCAGAGTTATCAGCTGATCCTTTCTGTTCCAAGTTAGCAACCTTTCTCAGCAAAGGGTCTGGTAGGAAAATATTTTAGGCTACATATCATAGGCCATATGATATCTGTTGTAACTACTAAAATCTGCTGTGGCAGTCCCCAAACAGTCATGGACAGTGTGCAAATGAAAGAGCATGGCTGTGTTCCAATAAAACTTTATTTATAAAATCAGGCATTGGGCCAGATTTGGTTCATGGGCCATAGTTTAACAACTCCCGTGTTCAATGACATGCCACTAAAATCTTGCCCCTGAACAAATAGACCATGGGAAAGAAGTTTGAGATGAGATTGTAGAGTCAGAAAAAAGAGTCAGGGGTCCTATACAAAACGATGCAGTTCCCTAAGCATTGGACCTATCACTCTGTCGCAGATGGTCTCTGAACAACATATTTACCCCACTCCCTTTATAAAACTTCTGTCTACCGAGGCTGACCAAACTTCCTTTAGGACTGTGTTCTACAGATCCAGTTTTGTCTTATATGCTCTGAAGAGCTAAAATTTTGGTACATTTCTTCTTAGTACCATGGCAATATGGGTGATGCTCAAAATTCTCTAAGGCTGAGCATTTAGGTATTTATAATATGACTATAGTCTCAGCATTAATGCTAGATTGTTATTGTTTTCAACTCACATCATTTACCAAAAGGGAAACAAGCAATTGTGGGGTGTGTTAATATCCTGCTCCTTTGTTAGCTGGGAAGAATTTCACTTAATCCTCAAAGAGGAAAATGAAATCTTTACAGATCTGGGAAGTTAGTCCAAATGTCAGTTCAGAGAATGATAATATGCCAAACCAAAGACCACGGCTTATCCTTTGGTGTGTTGAGCACTCACCAGGATTAGAAAATGGGAGATTGACTTTGAGTTCAGTCTCACAAAGGCCTTTACCTTTTCTCATAGGTTCATTGCAATTTGATAAGTTTAGGGGTTCTTGTTATGTTCTTCTGGATTTGTTTTACCAAAGAAGTTCTTTTTTTTTTTTAAGATTTTATTTATTTATTTGCCAGAGAGAGAGAGAGAGAGAGAGAGAGAGAGAGCGAGCACAGGCAGACAGAGTGGCAGCAGAGGCAGAGAGAGAAGCAGGCTCCCTGCCGAGCAAGGAGCCTGATGTGGGACTCGATCCCAGGACACTGGGATCATGAGCTGAGCTGAAGGCAGCAGCTTAACCAACTGAGCCACCCAGGCGTCCCTTACCAAAGAAGTTCTTAACAGAAAAAGGAAACCGGGACCAACTTGAACTTTTATAAGGAAATTAAACTAAAACCACAGAAGTTTACTTGGATTTTAAAAATTATTAGGCGAGAATTAAGAAAAATACTATGATTTGCTAGAATTCATGAATAAAGTTAAGCATGGCCTGCTTTTAATATCTATTTTCTAATTTTAGTGTGTGTGTGTGTGTGTGTGTGTGTGTGTGTGTCTGTTTTCATTGAGAAATTAGTGCCAAGGAACTTTCTCTTCCTTTGAGGACAGAAAACAGGGAACTTGACAGACTTCTGGTGATATGTAAAGTCCTTTCCAGAAAAACCACCAGCCAATCTGTACATACTCTGACCAGATTTTTCAGGTAGATGGTATGCTTGAAATTTTATGCAGACAAGCTGGAATATTTCCTTCAATATCTTCATGTACACCTGCTACTTTCAAACTCAGCCACTTATTACGAAGGTTGTGGACAGACCGTAAAGGGCTATAAAAGTAGCAATGATCCTTGTCCATTTGGGATGAAGGATAAATTGCTTTAGATAGCATATAAATGTGTTCAGTTTATATGAATCAGGAAAAAAGAAGAAATATGTGCATTTGGGGGTCTAAAAAATCCCTTAACAAGCTCTTTGAAGATATTGCCTTTAACATCAATTAGCTTTATTTAGTACAAACCCACATAAAATGACTCATTATTTTAAAAGTCTTAACTCTGTCTTTGGCCATATTCCATCAGATAGTGTTCTAATAAATTACATACATAGACAGATATTGATGAGCCAATACAAATGTAAGTAAAAATGTGATTATTCCTACTACTGAATGAGAGATTTTGGCTTCATTCAACATTTAGGACTAGCAACTGGCTGATTGCTATAGCACAAGTAATTGGTATAAATGTCACACATTTGCATTAATTGCAATCACATATAAAAATGTAGATTTAAAATAAAATTTAAAAATAATAAAAGAGTAGGGGCATTTGGGTGGCTCGGTTGGTTAGGCCACTGCCTTCAGCTCAGTTCATGAAACCGGAGTCCCAGGATCAAGTCCCGCATCAGGCTCCCAGATCTGCGGGGAGTCTGCTTCGCCCTTAGACCTTCTCCCCTCTCATCTCTCACTCTCTCTCTCTCCCAAATACACAACTAACTCTTAAAATAATAATAATAATAATAATAGAAGAGTAAAAAAAGAACCCTGACATTTGGAACTTGAACAATGTGCATAAATTTCAAAAGTATATAAAGTTCTTTCTTTTATGTACCAAAATTAGAATAATTGATAGAAATTGCTTCTAAGGATGTGCATTTATTTATTTATTTATTTAGAAAGTGTGAGAGCAAGTGGTGGGAGGAGAGGCAGCAGAGGGAGAAGGAGAGAGAGAATCTTAAGCAGGCTCCACACTCAGTGTGGAACCCTACAGGAAGCACAATCTCATGACCCTGAGATCATGACCTAAGCTGAAACCAAGAGCTGGAGCCTTAATGGACTGAGCCACCCAGGCACCCAGCCACCCCAATACATTTACCATTTAAAAATAAAACAAAACAAAATAAAATATAGTCCCATTTTAAGAAAAAAAATAAATAAACCCTGGGTGCTTAAGCCCTTCACTACTAGGAACAATCTGACCAATAGGCATAGACATTCAGGAAAATGTTACCTCCGAGATTTCATACTACTTCACTTATGAGACAAATGAGAAAGGAAGCCTTCATGTAGTCATGGGCTCAGTTGTTATTTTACAGGGTTAATTACCAAAAGTACAAAGATATTGATAGACATGAGGAAATAATCATTAAAAGCTTCTCTAACACAGAATTTGCAATGTTGACCAATTAGCTCATAAATATTTTAATGAAACAACTACTAGTGACAAATGTAAAGGCCCAATATTATATGGATTGATGATTAATTTGTTAAACAATGATCATTTGCTTAATGCTTATTGTGTATGCTATATTGTATTGAGAGCTACAGAGGTCATCAGTAAAATATATGGTAGGGTACTATTTTATCATCAGGATGTGGGACTTACTCATCTTTGCATCACACAGAATGGTTGGAACAGTCTTGGTAATAACCCGTCATAGTGATAAGTGTACACACCATTAAATGCATGGAACCTACCAGAAACACATCTTGTATAGATAAAAAAGAAAAAAGCCCAAGCTGTTAACATTAAAATGACCCACTGACCTTTAAAATATAAAATTAGACTATAATATATATTTATATAAAATATAGAATTAGACTAATATATTATATATTATATATGTGTGTGTGTATATATATATATATATATATATATATATATATACATCTCCTAACATCTTACTACATATATATATACACTATATATATTGTAACATCTTACACATATATATAATGTAAATATATACTATATATGTATAGTAACATCTTACACACACACACATATATAATATATATAGTAAGGTGTTAGGAGATGTATACTATGATTGTCCTCTGGCACCAAAGAACATTATCAAGGGTTTTCATATGCTTTATGTACTAACTGATCACTAAATTTTGTATATCTCAAAGGCTGCAGGGAAATGTGTTACTTGTCTCTTCCAAAAAGGAATAATGTGCATTACTCTTTATTATTTTACAACAGATTTCAAATTTCCAGCCACAAGAGTTATTTTTGCTCTTTATAGATGTGTATCCAAGTAGACATGCTTGGGTCTGCATGGCTATAAAGACACATGTCTGAAGGGTTGGGACAAACTGATGGGGATCTTAGAAATGATAAGCCATGCACACAAATGTATCACACAGCAGATTTTCCGAGCCTAAAAAAGACACACCTGATCTTCTCTGTGTTACCCAAACCATAATTTACATGGGGGAAAAGGCTCTTCATGGTTTTCTTTGTCATTATTAAGGTAGTTGTATTTATTATGTTTTCATCTTCTCTTTCATGGCGAGGCTTCAAAGTCCTGCATAAATAAAAATGGACATAACTGAAAGACACTCAGAATGTGTAGACTACAGGGACAAAGGACACAGTTTTTCCATTTCTATGCCCATGAAGGTTGCATGTCCTGGAATGTGGCAGGAAAGATGGAGTGGTATAATGTCCAGATCCATGACCCAGGCATCAAGATAACTTGTGTCCCTGTGTTAGCTTTGTACCTAGCTACCTTTAGATCTTTTTTTTTTAAAGATTTTTATTTATTTATTTGACAGACAGAGATCACAAGAAGGCAGAGAGAGGTGGAAGCAGGTTCCATGCCAAGTAGAGAGCCCAATGTGGGACTCAATCCCAGGACCCTGAGATCATGACCCGAGCTAAAGACAGAGGCCTCAACCCACTGAACACCTAGGCACCTGCTACCTTTGGATCTTAAGCAAATCGCTTAACTTCTCTGAGCTTCAGTTATGTAATCTGCTCCATGACATGTTTGCCAGTACTCAGATCTTTGTTTATAATACCATTCTCTGACAAAAGGAATGAGGGCTACTCAGAAAAAATGTCTGATATGAGGACTGAGGCAGAGAAGATACCAGATGAGCCTGGAATGTCTTGTAATATCAGAAAGTAGGAAAGAGCTCCAAGAATAGGAGTCCAGGACACAGGAGCCAGCAGAAGGAGATCCCAATAGTAAAGCTAGAACACGTTGAGCAACAAAATATATAATATGGCATTAGATAATAACTCAAAGTATAATCTAAAATATGAAATACTTATGCATGAATTCATACTGATATAAATAAATAAATGAATAAGTGACTAAGGAGAAACTTAAGGAGAGAAAACAGCTAATTGAAATGTGATGTATTGAATGGGATCCTGGAACAGAAAAATGGCAGTTAGGGAAACATTAACGAAATCCAAATAATGAATGAAATTTAGTGAATAATAATGTATGAGCACTAATCTATTACTTGCAACAAATGGACCATAATAATATAAGACGTTAGTAGGAAAAATTAGGTGTGTGGTATATGGGAATGCTCTATGCTATCATTGTTTCTTTTCTACAGATTTGACACTAACGTAAAAAGTTTATTTAAATATTTTAAAAACGGTATGTTTGGACTAGAGTCTACATATTAGCTTTTTGCTGTTCTATGACTGAGTGTTGAAGTATTATTCCTTTGTGAGTTTGGGCCAGAAGAAATCTATTTGTTATGGCATAGTTTGTGATAGAGGATGCTGAAAAATCTCATGTCCCCCACTGCCCTCATCAGTCTTCCTGGCACCAAACACGGATTTCTCAATGCATGTTGATTACGTGGGGAAAAAAATGATCGTGATTATCTTCCCCCTGATAAATAAGTAGAAACAAATCCTCACTCAGGAATGAAGGTCTTGTTTTTCTCCACAAACAGTCTTTTAATCCTTAATAACCACCCCCCTCCAAATGAGCAAATGCAACATTTTTGAATATATAGTACCTGCACTAACAATTTTAAGTCTGTTAATATCTTTTCATTACAATAATTGTTTACCAATACTCTGTACATAATAGCTATAATTAACCGGCACTGTCAAAGAGTAAGCAAATTAGTCCATAGTCCTTTGGCATTTGAGTAGCTCAGCCCAGGAAATAGCAGTTTGTGAGCTGTAAACTTTCTGCAAATCTGGATGCTAGCCTTACTTCAAGGGTTAAACCAGGCTAGATTTGTTTGACCAGAGATGGATCTGCCAGCTTCCATGGAAGCAGAAACCTAAGAGGGGGAGGAGCTTTTCAGATATCCTCATGCAAACCAATCTACCAAATGAAAAAAATGGTATCATGTGAATCTCCCTTTCCATTCTTAAATGCTTCTGAAGAGGGAGAGGATTTTAGATGGACTATATTTAGAAGTGTAATTTTGACCTTGAAAATGTTCCAGCATTTCTGATTCCTTATGGTGGATTTGCTTTGTGACATTCCATTGTGCTGTCTTTCCCTGTCAACTCTTTCTCCATATGGAACTCTGATTTCTCTACTCCAGGGCATGATTAACCAAACTCTGTCTTCTCTCCTGAAGTGTTGCAAGGATGAGTAAGTGAGAAACTGTCAGGGGCCTTGTGAGATACCATTTATTTAAATGTGAGAATATTACTGAGATCGTCACCACCTGGTTGGCAAAAGGCTAAATCTCAGAGCAGCAGCCATATTTGCCAGTCATGTCAGAGAGATTAAAATGTAACGCCCAGTGAAGCAGGACACTTGTTTTAACTAAGAGATGATATCAAGAAAAGAAGTATGAAAAAGAAAAGCACTTTTTAACTGATTTAGAAAGCCACACTGTGTTACACTGGAGAGACAAAAAGGATATTTGAGGCACATATTTGATTACTTGTTTATTTTTTCCTTCATAAGCTCTCCTGTCACCAAATTTTTTGTTTTGAGTTAATACTTTTCTTAGGTAAATTTGTTAAATCATACCATATTGACCCAGAGTTGGTGACAAATGGAGTAAGACTAGCTTTAATTTACCTTTATATTGTCTCCATGTTTTTTATTAGCTTATTAAAAAATCTAGAAATCTTTATTAAATTGTAACAAAAGGTCCAAATTATTTAAGAGAGTAAGCTTTTTATAAAAAGTATCAAAGGCTTTTGAAATTCCCATTCCTAATCTCAACTTTGTTGTACCCGAGTTTTCACGTCTGAGAGACCACCAAGGAGCCAACACTGATGTAATCACACGAGGGTTTATTTGACAAGCTTAAGCTTGGGCCCAAGTATACCCAACACAGCGGAGTAGGGACTTGGACCCCGAGTTTAGTTAAGGCAGGTTATTTATGGGTTCCTGTTACTAAAGCAGGGTGGGGATTCCTGGAACCAAAGCGGGGTGGGGGGCGTCTATGGAACCAAAGCAGGGTGGGGATTCCTCGAATCAAAGCAGGGTGGGGGTCTCTGGAACTAAAGCAGGGTGGGAAAAAGTTCAGCCCTTGGGCACAGGGGTCTGAGACGGCTGCCAGAGCTAAGATGGCTGTACTTATGCTAAGGCTAAACCTTAGGTGGGATGGCCTTAGTTCTTCTCGGCCTCCACAAACCTCAGTTTGTTATTTTGAATTGTTTAAAGATTTTCATTTTGTCCCTATAATCCAAATTATTATAAGTACTAACACATAATATAATTGTGTCAAATTTGAAAATACCCTAAAAGGCAGATCTTTTAATACTTCAAATTCTCCTTTTCCCAAAGTATTTGTATTTACTTGTGTGTGTGTTAAATGCTAGGGTACTGTACTAATATGGCTATGTTTTGCACCTTTTGAATTCCTAGGGTTTTTTGTTGTAATGGTTGGAGTAGTAGTAGGCAAAAAACTCTGTTTTACTTCAACAGAGACCATTTTTATGAATGAAATGCACGGCCTTTGTATGCTTTGGAATCCAATCTACCTGTTGTCATCACTAGACTCCATGGAGTTGTTTGTGTTATCAAAGAAAGCGTGAAAGTAACAACGTGTTTGTAGAGATGAGGCTCGATTGTCTTAGAACAATAGAGGTTGGAAGGGAAGATCCTTAGTAGTCAACTGCCTTTTCATTTTACTGATGACAAAATTGAGTGCAAAACAAAACAAACAAAACAAAACAAAGCAAAACTGTTCGAGCCCTTGGATAATGGAAAGGGGAACAAAAAATACCAGTCAGGCACAGCTGAATCCAGGTTTTCCCCAAACATCCCTGTGTGCTGTTGGTGCTTCTCACAAACTCTTTAAGGGCTATCACCAACCTCTGTCTTGTCATTCATTAATGGTGTCACTGTTTAAAGGCACCTATCAAGGATTAATTGTTCTCAAAGAATGAGAAGTTCTGTTGTTTAATACCAGGGAGCTGAAATTCACTTAAATTTAAGTTTCCCTCCCACCCAAAAAGAACACATAAAAAAGTCGTCCTGTCATTTCTAACCCTTTGGTTTCCTTTATGGAGCTGCTCTCATGGGGCTGCTCCAACCTTTGGCGAAACCCTTTCATCCTCAAGGGAGGAACAGATGCGGGAGAGAAATCATCAAGACACATGCATATGAGACCATTGTTTTCAATTGAGCCATGTCCTCATTTTGCTCATGAAGGAAATAGGTCAGAAATAGTCCAAAATCTGTCTCTGTTGCTTTTAAAGACAATCAAAAGATTGAGACCTGACTTCTCCCTCTCCCCCATTTTAATTGTGAGGAAACTAACATCCAGAGAGTTTAGGTCACTTTGATCCATCTCTGCTATTGTCTGGAAGGTATCTTTTTAGCTCACTTTAAAAAGATGAATGTTGAATCTCTGAAGTTAAATTATAAGAAATATTGGTACCTAGAGAAACCAGTTTCCAAAGGATATCATCCAACTTCCCTAATTTAGACTAAACTGATCATGAAAATCTGGATTTTAACAAGAAAGATCCATACATTCAGGGGTATTCTGTTATGGTTAAGTCCTCGGATGTCCTAATCCCCAATTAACCCAGTGAGCCACACCATATTCTTCTGTTTATTCTCCGAGTTTCCTTCCCAAAGCTGAGAGCGTGGTTAAAGATGCCAGACTTTTCTTGATGGAGGACCATGTATTTTAGGAATATAAATGCAATTTCAATTCCATTCTAAAGCTGTACATCAGCATCTACATGCCATTTATTGAAGTTCACGGGAAACAAATTAGAGCTGAGAGATTTTTAGATCTATGTTAATATAGTCAACCTTCATTTATGTATGATAAACTTACAAACTTTAAGAAGCAGTGGAAAATAATTCTATTAGAAACATACTCTCAGGGGTACCTGGGTGGTTCAGTGGGTTAAGCCTCTGCCTTCGGTTCAGGTCATGATCTCAGGATCCTGGGATCAAGACCCACATTAGGCGCTCTGCTCAGCAGGAAGCCTGCCTCCCCCCCTCTCTCTGCCTGGCTCTCTGCCTACTTGTGATCTCTCTCTCTCTGTCAAATAAATAAATAAAATCTAAAAAAAAAAAAAGAAAAAGAAAGAAAAGAAATATACTCTCAAATGAGAGAGGGAGTCAAACCATAAGAGACTCTTAATCTCAGGAAACAAACTGAGGGTTGCTGGAAGGGATGGAGGTGGGAGGGATGGAATGACTGGGTGGTGGACATTGGGGAGGGTATGTGCTATGGTGAGTGCTGTGAATTATGTAAGGCAGATGAATCACAGACCTGTACCCCTGAAACAAATAATACATTATTACTCTCTAATTTTGTAGTAGTACACTTTAAATTACCCACTTTTTTTTTCTTTCCCATAGGCAGTATTGCAATATGGCCAAGTGAAGTACTCAAACATAATGAAAGCTTATGTTCAGGTTACCAGCTACCTTCCCAACTACTTAGCTATAGGGTTTTTATAGCCATAGCCTTGTGTTTCCTGAGTAGACTACTTTATTGCCTTTTAAATGAAATAAAGATTAGGAAACATTGATTCACATAGCAGAGTGGCTCCCCAATAAAGAACAGTAAAACACAACAATCGTTGGTATGAAAATTGAGCTTATAGGTCATGTCAGAAAAGACCTGGGGCATGAAGAGAAGCCACATGCTTCAATTTCATGAAAGCATAGTCATGGGAATCAGTGATAATAGCACAGGATTAAAGAAAAAGAATTAAATTTGGAACATCATTATGTCATGAACTTACACCAAATATTTCTGTAGTGTGGATAATATTTTGGAAATATTTTATTGCTTACTAATCTATGTCTTTCCACGATTGTGCCCCCACCATTAAAGCTAGGACACGAAGACTGTGGACACAAAGAAATGAATAATGATATTTTAAAGAAAGGTCTATAATTAGAGAAGATGAAAATATGATAGAACTAGAGGTCTGGTCACTCAGAAGAGGGAAAAAAAGAGCTTCTAGTAATGAGAAGGGAAATGGGGAAAGAGGACAAGGAGAAAGAGGTCAGTCTTGAGTTCTCTGCTTTCCCCTTGAGATCAAAATCCCTTTGGAATAAAGGAAATAGAATATCTAGGTTGTCCTGAGAAAGTTTCAGTGTATGGTCTTTCTGCTTCTTGAGGTATATGGGATCAAGAGCAAGAATTAATCAATCCTAGAACATAAAGCTTGTCAACACCATTGTCAACAATATTTTCATGAATGGAAGCACATTCATTTCAACTTGCTACATTCCTACAATAGATAAGGTAAAGCAAACAATGCTAATGGTTTTAGGCTAATACCTCATTTGGACATTAACAATGACTTTTTTGGCTTATTTCATGAATAACTTAAAAATATATATCTAGTTTTCTCCTCAAAACCTATTTAGGTACTCTACAAATTAATAAGATAAATGCCAAAAAAACCCACAAATTAAATGTTTAACTTGATGACATGACTTTTGAGTTCTTTCTTCATTTTACTTACGCATTTGTGAAGTATTTGCCACCTTTCAAAGTTCTAACTAGTGTGTGACTTAAAAGCTAAGTGTACATATAAACACTTCTCAATTAATGTGCCTATTATGGATAACAGCCAAAGGAAGGAATGCACAAGAGACTCTCTTTATAGCCTGAGGCTCTGCCAAAAGGGAAGCCTGACATTTTGTTTATGCTTTGACATCTGTTCACCCACTGGCTAACTTGGTGTTATCATGCACAGGGGATGGGATAACCAGGAGGTGGGGGAGTGGAGCTTGAGGAAGAAAGGAAAGGAGATGTGGATTGTGGTGGGTACCTGTTGTGCATGCACCAGAGAGAGAGAACACAGGACAGAGCAAAATTCTCCCAGCAGGGTCACTAGCCCCACCAGTTCATCCTCCTGCTAGAGGGATGAGGAGGTATGATATTTTTGAGTCAGTCATATAACAGTGGTTTTTTAAATGAACAGAAGTATTGTTTGAATAACCAAACATAATTGAAGATTGTGAAGTAAGACTTCATTTTCATAAACTTATTCTTCAGGAAGTGGGGATGGGAAGTCAGCAGAGCAGAACTGATAACAGTTAGTGAAAAAATAAAACATTTTCATGTTTTTACCCTAATCAGTTGAACACCCTCACTGTTTGAAAGCAGCTGTTCTTACTGACAGGGTTAAACTTTTACACATGAGCCTTTGTCCACAGGGTTAATTTACTAAGAAAAAAACATGCTTTCACAATTGTATCAATGAAATGTCAACCCTACCCATCCATGAAATTTTAGATTCCTATTAGTGGGATCTGAAATTATGAAGATTTACTGTGAAGCAATATAAAATCCAAACTCAATCCAAGCTGGAAGAAAGAGTTCATTATGAAATTCAAAATGATAGCTTAGGTTGGGTGTTCTGTCCATTTAGTCATGTAACAGTATAGACTTGCAATAATTCTCCAGGCAGTGGACATCAAAAAGGAAAATTAAAAAAAAAACCCTCTATAATTTCGTCCTTTCACTCAACAAATAAATGAATTAAATGTACTAAAATCCTCATCACAATTTCCTCACCACCCCATGAGCACAGACGTGGCTACTCTTAGAAGTAATTGCCTTCCTTCTTTTTACATGCATTGGTAAACTGAGCTACTGTGAACTGACATTGGTTAAAAGAAGGAAACTTCAGGTTCAGAGGTTTAGAAAAAAAAAGAACAACAAAATGTCTCTGCTTAATAAGCTTTAAAGAGACAAGAGCTGAGCAGCATACTTGGTGCTGGGGTCCGCAAGAATGGTTTTGCAAAGGGAATCTATTATGATACATTACAACTGCCCAGACCAAGAAATAATGCCCTTTCTGTTATTCTTTGGGGGTTGAAGGACTTTTTTCATTAAAGGCTGCAGCCTAAGAGTGACCCTACAGGTGCACAAAGGAGAGAGTCGTTGGCCTGTCAGGGGCGTTGACGAACGTGTTGTCTGTTTCAGTGTGGATGCTTTGGAAGGGTTTTATTGATTTCAGGGAAAATTCAGCCGCTTTTTAGTTCAGACACATTTGACCTAAATGTTTTTACTCAGAAAAAGTAAAGAAAGGAAGAGAGAGTGAAAGAAGGCTGGGCTTACCTCTACTGTGTCCTTGGTAAAACCAATGAAGGACACTTTCAAAAACCCATCACTCTTCTACTCTCTTTTGATTTGATCCAGAGCAGTGAGTGTGAGGTGTGTTCACTGTGGAGAGGAACAAAACAACACACAACATGGAGCTCAGGGCTTTAGTATTGTTCCTATTAAGACCCAAGGCAGACCAAAAGAATTATTGGAAAGAAAATACTGATATCTGAAGGTGAATTCTAGAAAGGACCTTGTATTAAATGGGAAGAGGACTGATTCACAGCTGGATCCTGGAAAAGAAAAAAATGGCTTTAATGGAAAAACTGTTAGAATTAAAATAAACTCTGGAGTTTAGTTAATGTATCTGTGTTCGTTCCTTAGTTTGGACAAAGTACTACAGTAATAGAAGATAACGTGAGGGAAAACAGATATTGGGTGGGGGATATACAGGGACTCTCTACTATCTTTTCTATAAGCCCAAAATGATCATAGATAAAATGTTTATTTCAAATTATCTCAAATAAATACTCCATTTTACAAAAAGTAAAAGCTTCCAGAAACCATTACCCAATCTCCTATAGTGCTGATGCTCTGGGGTACTTTGAAATTCTGTCTTACAAAAATAATGCTTAGTGATCTGCTAGATGCTTAAATGAGAGACTAGGCAGCAAGCCATGTCCTTCTATTTTGTTTGAAAATGAAACAAAGAGACCTGTTTCATTCTAATGATATGTGTCCTAAGAGTGACAACTGCAGTAGGGATGGTCAGAGTCTGGGATGTTTGTACCTGCAGACTTGGGTCTTTAGAACTGGACACTCTGGTCAACAAAGCAGAGATACTGGAATGATGACACTGTAGAAACCAGCCTGCTTGAATCCCAGCAGAAAAGTTGCCTTCATGCCCCTACAGAATTAAATGAACTCATTGAAAGCTGCTGAGATTCTAGGGGGAAACAGTAGCCTATATGGTGCCTCAGTTTCCCTAGCATTAAAGAGAGCTGAATATGTTGTCCATAGATGCTTTCAAAATGAGCCCAGTTAAACAAGCTGTCAGGCATCGTTTTCCCAGTGATAGATGTGATCCCCTCAACATCATCTGCTTGCCATCCAGATCCTGGGTATCCCAACCTCCTGAATATGCTCTGTATTGTATGTAGGTAGAATGGATGATTACTCAAAAAGATGATCCGAAAGAAGGCAAAAGGCCCAGTGGTCTGGAAACCCTGTCCTGTTAAAGCTGGAAAGGGCTTATAATTCTCATCACTCATTCCTGGATCTCTTGATTCTAGATGCTCTAAAAGAGCATCTTTTAAAATGTTGCTTCAGTGGAACAGTATGTCTGCAAACAAACCATCGATGTCCAAGGGCAAGATTGAGAAAGACTGAGAATCTCAAACCAGTTTTTATTCATGAAGGTCAGGTAAGGGGAAAACCTGAAGCCAAGGACATCTGTGACTCGTTCTCCCATTTGCCTTTCCAGAGTCATATTTCTCTACTTGCTCAGACCTTAGTACATACCCAGTTCTCATTTGCTGTGAGTTTGGGATTGAGGAGAGAAACAGTTTTGGATAAGATCTAGTACCAGAAGAGTAGTGAAAAAAGTCTGAATGTAGAACATTTGGAACTGTTAAGTGAAGTTGATAGTGCCAAATAACACCGTGTAGATTGGCCTAGGGCCCTATATCACACTTTCCAGAAATAGATTCCATTTTCCCAGGGAGGGACTTTTCTCAGCAACTACTACACAGACAGAAAACAACAGTAGGAGGCCATCCAGTGTGTAGTCTAATTCAAGGTGGATGTGGTTGTTTTTTTTCCTGAGCTGTTCTCATTGTCTGTAAAGGAGTAGAAGACCTTCAACTTCAAGACAAAGTCCAAAAGTGGTTAATTAGAATACTTGTATGTCTAATTAAAATTGAGAATGGCTCCTAATTATCGATTTCATTAGCATTAATTATTATTTCAAGTGGATAACCATAGATTATTGCCATAGATTAAAGTGCATTTTAAGGTCAACTCACAAAGGTGTTTTTTTCTTAGACAAAAGCACAGAGGAGACTTACTAGTAGGCCCCCATTTTATTCAGGGCTCAACATGTTCCTATGGAAAATTATAATTTTTTACCTGTAGTGAAATGATTTTAAAATTCCAGTAACTTTCCCAAGGGCAGAATATTGATATTTACCTCTCTTAGAAAGACATGCTTCACCCTGGGAGTGCTTACAAATGTTACCTAAATTAGCTATCTTCATAATGAAGTTAACAGAGTCAAAATTGATCATGCTGAACAATTCCTATAAGTAGCAATGACAATTTTGGTCTTCCCCTATGGTTTTTCCATAGAGTGACAGCATTGCTCTCTGTCTCAAATTCCAAAATGCCAATAAGTAATCAACAAGCAATCTAAAAACAGAAAAAAATTCTAAGAATTTACTTGATCTAGGTGATAGCTTTGAGGAAATACATGTATGTGAAAATTTATTGCATGGTCAATTAAGATACTCTATCTGTGTTATAATTCACAAAAATGAAGGCAAAATAAGTATAAGAGTAGAAGGGATGCACACAGAAAATACAGCATTCTCTTAAGAATTTCAATTTAAATATGTCCCTCTTATTTACAAAATTTTCAAAATTCTGATACACAAAAATCATTTGCCTTTATATGATGGATATTAAGGGAAGATGTGAATTTAGTAAGTTACTAAAGTAGGGATATGTGCTTTGCCACCCTTAGCCACTCATCTGGTAATTTTCCCAAGTCTCTAATACTCTGTTTCTTTAGAACCCTGTGATACACTTATTATATCATATATCATAGTTTGAGGCAATTACTAAATTTATTGTCTATCTCCCCAACTAGATAATAAAAGAAGGGATTGAGTTGGTTGGTTGGTTAGTTGGTTGGTTGAATTACCAATTGATTTAATTCTGGTACCTAGCACAAGGCCTGGCGCATAAGAAATGGTTGATTTTGTTAATTAAAAAAAAAGTTTTATGGAAATAACATTTATACGCCATAAAAAGGAGGAGTTTGAGAATTGTTTCAGACATGTAAGCATCACTACTATCAAGATAGAGAAAAGTTCCTACAGTCTAAAAACATCTCCCAGTGTCCCCTTCAGTCAGTTGCTTCATCTTGGTTAATCGCCCTGGCAAATGTCAGTCCACTTTCTGTCACTAGGTTTTAACTTTTCTAGAATTTCATGTAAATGGAACTATAAAGCACGTAAATTCTTTCCCTTTCTATCTTCTTCCACTTAGAATAATGCTTTTGCAATCCATCCATGTTGTTGAATATCAGTGGTTCATTATTTCTTGTTATTGTTTACTTATTCCATTGTATGGTTATACCACGATTAATTTAGCCATTCAACAATCAATGGGGATTTGAATTGGTTGGACTGTTTCCAGTTTTGCTTTTGTTGTTTTTTGTTTTTATCTACTTTGAACAAACAAGTCTATGTGAACATATGCCTTCGTTTCTCTGGATTAATTTCATGGGAATGTGGTTGTTGTGTTGAATGGGTATGCTTAAATTTACAGGAAACCCCCAAACTGTTTTCCAAAATGGCTCTGATAGTTTGCATTCGCATCAGCAACATGTGAGAATTTGAGTTGCTCCTTATACCTCATTGGTCTTTAGCCATTCTTTAGTATAGTAGTACCTCATCTTGGTTTCACTTTCATTGCTTTACACTTTGGAGTTAATTTTCATTTTCCTAATAAGGGGTGAAGATGAACATTTTTTGGCTTTTTGTCACTTACATATCTTCATTGATAATTGATCCTTTCAAATCTTTAGCCCATTTTAAAACTGGGGTTGTTGGTCTTATTATTATTGTGTTGTAAATGTTCTTTGTGTATTTTGGATATAAATCCTTTATCATATGTGTTTTATAAATATTTTCTTCTGGTTTTTTCATTTTGATGAGTCTAATTTATATTTTTCTATGATTTGCATTTTGTCATATCTACCATTTTGCTACTTGTTTTCTATTTGTCTAGCTGGCCTTTGTTCTCTTCCCTTTGGTTCTCCATTCTACTGGAACAGTTGAGTGTTTTTCATGGTTTTATTTTATTCCCACTATTGACTTATTAGATACACTATGTTGGGTATTTTTTCATTATTGTTATATGATTCATGATTTATATTTTTAACTTATCACACCTGAAAGATAGCAAATGAAAAAGTAGTCTTTTCAGACTCCCTTTCGTTGAATAAAATCAGAGCCTTCAGAGAGTTGTGTTGCTATAAATCCCTTCTCCAAGGGAGCTTCACAGCCAGGGAGGAGAGTCTACAGTTACACTGGGATACGTTGCATAAACAAATGTTATCACAAACTGTCATACCTTCTATTTGGCTTTCCTAAAATTCCACTTGTTTTCTCATAGAATTTCTTTCTCCCTCTTTACTTTTCCCTATTAGATTGGCATATAAACCCCATCTCTATCCCAATTCTCCCACATGTATATGTAAGTGAACCTTGTCTTTTCTCCTGTTAAATCTGTCTACTGTCAATTAATTTGTAGGCCCCCAACCACTGGACCTAAGTTGGTAGAGGTACTATCTTTCCTCTAAGCACAGCCTACTTTCAAATAATATTGTAGCACCTTACAAATAGTGTAAGAAGCTTGAAAAGATATTTTCTTGTATACTTTGTCTTACTGTCAAGCATTGGGTCATTGGGTTGCAGCCTTATGTTGCAACCTCAAAACTTAGTCCAGGCAGTAATTTGGGGGTGAACCTAAAGCTTATCCCAGTTATTTCTCTTCTCTCAGAAACCACAGTTCTTTTTTTTTTTTTTTTAAGATTTTTATTTATTTATTTGACAGACAGAGATCACAAGTAGGCAAAGAGGCAGGCAGAGAGAGAGAGGAGGAAGCAGGCGTGGGGCTCGATCCCAAGACCCTGGGATCATGACCTGAGCCAAAGGCAGAGGCTTTAACCCACTGAGCCACCCAGGTGCCCCAGAAACCACAGTTGAACTGAGTATTCTTCAAGGCCTGCCAACCATTGTTTCACACATTTTTTCCCTAGTTTTCTAGTTGTTTAAAGTGTGATGATGTGAAGACAAGTCTGGTCCTTATTATTTACTCAAGTCTGAAGTCATTCTTACTCTTGATAACTTTACAAACAGAGTGAAGGACACAGAAGATTATGGTCCTTTAATATGCAAACTACATAAATTTGAGGGGAATAGCTAAGAAGTTTAACAATAAAATAAGTATTTAGGGATATCCTATTATAATAAAAATGTGAAGTCAGAACTTTACCAGTTAATATCAACTCCAGCATTTAGACTCAATTAAATCAATTGTTTAGGGCAAATGGAAGAGGGGGTGAGACAAGGGAGGTCTGGTTTAATAGAAGTTTATGTAAAACTAGCTCAGAGCTTTTAATAATCTTAGAAAAGTTCTATGCAGGGTGATTTATCAAGGAGATTATTTTTTAATGTGGTGTTCAAAAAAAGGCCTTCATAGAAACATGTGTCCGGATCAAAGGAGTTATGGTCATCACCATGTAATTTTATGTTGTCCTGCTTAGAACCCATTTTATAAATCTGCTCTATCCCCTCTAAGTGGGTCATTGATATTGAATGTCTCTGGATCAAGAAAATCATGGTCTACAATAATAGGCTAATGCAGTGTTTTTCCAGTCACCCCAGAGTGATCCAGAAAACAAATTTTACCACTTTACGTGCTCTGTTCTCCATGTTCCATCCTGGAATAGTAGTACGTGCCTGTTTTTGATCTATACCTCCTATATACCATTTTCTCTTCATGTCAGGAAACACGGCTCCTTGCCTTACATTTAATAGTATCTTTAGTGGAGAGAGGCTGAAACTAACTCTCTTCTCCGTTAAAAATTCCAGAAAGGAAGTTGTCTTGGTTTGGGTTCCAGTGCTGCTTTGTGTCAATCAATAATCATTAGTGATTGGAAAGTCAGGATCTTTCTGTTATAATGGTGTGTGTGTGTGTGTGTGTGTGTGTGTGTGTGTGGTGTGCATGCTCAGCATTATGAATACATGTGGAATCCCTCCTCCATCTGCTTAATATGTTTAGGCTTAATGCTTAGGATAATTCAATGAGGTAGATGCCAATATTTCCATTTCACAAGGAAACTGACACATAGAAGTGTGCAAATATACTACGAAGTTCACATAGCTAAAATGTTGGTGTCAGATTCTGAGTTAGGGTTGTCAAGGCTTTTCTCCTTTCCTTAAACAACACCTCTTCTTTTATCATTTTCTGTCCTAATAATTTGCATCTTACCTCACTCATCTATCAGTATGTGAGATTATCTTTAAAGTTTCTAGACAAAACATTATTTTTGGAACCCAACCCCTAAACACCTATTTGTCCCTGAAATCGGAATAAACGGATATTCCCTCTCAAACCCAGGGCTTTCATTATCACAGTTTACATGTTCGCTCTTTTTAGCTCCACACCACTGGTTCTCTGCTTTTCTTCAGGCGTTCTAATGTCTAATTTTCAACAGTTTCCCTCCAAATGGAAATCACTATTGGTATGGTAAGCATTTGGAGCTTTATTATTGATTTATGCCTTGGGTGAAGAGGTTAATTAAATGTGAATTTTAAGCCGACAACATGATTAGGAGAGTGAAGCAAGTGGAATTCATGAATACTTCCAGGGCCATTAAAACTATTTAAAATTGAACAATGACTGAAGGTGGGGGGAAGGAGGTGGGGAGGGAGCTGGACCAGCCCTCTGTTATTTGTGCCTGGTTTAATGAAATTCTGAAGAAAGAAGTCTTTCCAAGGCGTTTTATTTTGCATTTATATTGACATTAGCAAGGAATATAATACATCCCTAATAAACCACTCTTCCGTATTGTCTTTGTTTCTTCTATTTCAAATTTCATCATAGAGCACTGCGCTGACCAAATCCACGGGCCAGACTGGAAGGAGGGGGGATTCATGGGTTATTGACCCTTAATTAAAGAGTCCTCCAGACGACTTTGTAAGCTTGAGAAGGACACACTCAACATGTCATTCTCCCTGTTTTTTAGGAAGATCTTTCAGTGGTCATGATTGGAAAAACTGAATCATAGGTAGATCTTATCCCAGCAAGTTGCAGAAAGATCATTACACAGCAACCGTGGATGTGAGGAAATGAGTAGTCTGGGTTCGGTTTCAACCTAGATTATAATTTCTCCAAATTCAAACAACTGTGGGTTGTAGACACCATTTATACCTGAAACCTCCTTCTTCTAAATCCCAGGCGTGCAGTGGACAGTCCATTCCACTGAATGATAAATAAAGTTCTGCAACTCCGGGGATTTCAAAAAATAAATAACAATGATTATGTAATCATAATCACCGGTATAAAGAACAAAGGCCAACTGTTCAAATTAAGCGGGGTAGTTATTCAAGAACACTGGAAATTATAAAGGATGGCATACTTAGAAATTAAATACTTGTATGATTACAAAAAAGGCATCTGTTTTAGAGACAAAGCAAGTGGTTTTTGACTCTTTGCGCCGTAGCAAAAATAGATCCTAAACACAAAACGTGTCGTAATGATATTTATTGCATTTTGGTTTGCAATGGGCTTAGCCCTGTGAACAAAGAAATTAGCAACTCTAATGCAATATGCAGAAATGATGTGAACGTGCTACATGGGGCAGTAATCCTTCCGAATCAATCTTAGAACACTAAAGAAAGCTATTGTTGTGATTCCATCTAAGCAAGTATCTCTTGTGCCAAGATAATGGAAAATATATAGACCTATATGCTGAGTTGGAATCAAAGACTCAGCAAAACGGAAGTTAAAAATCGGCCCAAGAATCAGATAGTTCAGATGAGAGGATTAAAAATCCCAACAAATGCTAAACTGATACCCAGATAAGGCTGAGGAAGGGAAAGCTAAACATTCTCCTGTTACAGACCATAAGGCCATATGCTAAAGCATGGCGAATGCTCTGGTCTTTCCCATGTCAGTTCAAGGGCAATAGCTAGGATCCAAACAATGACATACTGACTTTTTGCCTTAAAAGCTGCAGCAGATCAAGGTTTAAGGTAATGACAAATGAATCAAAACTGCCTGCCTGAGAGCAATCAAGGGTCCATGTAATCAAAATGGATCCACTGTCTGGAGAAGCTAACTGGTGAAACCTAATGCTTCTCAGGGCCACCAGAGTGACAGAAATACCCCAGTCTCCCTTTCAGGTTTCCCCCCTCCACTGCAGGAGACCCCCACTGTGTCCACAGTGAGCGTCACACATGTGCTTCTGATATGATCCTTGTCGCCACCTCTGCCCACTCACTTTTCTTAGCTCCAGGTGGCCAGTCTGGCTTTCACACATGGGCCATGATCTGTACCTTCTACAGGTCAGAGGCAGCAGGCATAACCTGGGAGCAGGGTTTCAGAGCCTTCCCTCTAATGACATTTGCAGCCAGGAAATTCTTTGTTTTGAGGGGACTTCCCTATACATCACTGTGTTTAACATCATCACTGGCCTTTACCCCTTGGATCTAATAGCACCCCTGGCTGTATAATAATAATGTCTTCACACATTACCAAATGCCTCCCCGCATCCTGGAGGGATAAGAATGGCTTGTGTTGGCTAAGAACCACTGCTTTAAAGGTTTCTGCCTTTAATATACTGGCCTTGGGAGTCCAACTTCCAGCCTAGCTAAGCCCAGATTGTATATTTATCAAGAGAGTAAGGACATTTGAAGATTAAAGAAGATTCTAATGTGGGAAAATGTTTCAACTGTCTATGAGAGATGGCTGTTCTTAGGACTCAGAAGCCCATCCCTCTGAGTCTGTAACAGAGGGCTTCTCTGGATAGATACAGGGCAACCTCCTTACCAAACAAGAGAGGTACTTTGTTGCAGAACTCCCCACTACCTAGAAGTACACTTAAGCTTCTCTGTATTTCTAGCAGACTCGTCTCAATGGGGTCAGGGCTAGAGAAAATAAAGTGTTCTCCTTCTCTTCTGTGTCATAAATCTTTTTTCCAAGCTCTGATTCATTTCAGGAGTGTTGACAGTCTGACTATCCACTTTCTTTTGGGGAATCCCTATTCTATACCCATGTGTGTGGCCTTGTTGTATATCTGTAACAGAAAATTACTTGAGAATATCAAAGCACAAAAAAAAAAACACAAATAAAGCTGCACATGGGTTGTTTTTTAATATCTCCTTCTTCTGAATTATATAAATAAGTGGTAACTTTGTCCATTTATAACATTCACCAAAATTTTTCCCTGTGGAAGAATCAAACTACATGGTGGCAAAGACTAATATGGTACCAAAGTATGGAACTTACAGGTGAGAGATTTCATGTCCCTAGAAGGAAGGAGATGGTGTTTGCAGCCACCCAAGATGCAATGAAAGGCGGTAAGCTCCAAATCCCTTTAGAAGCTGGAAGATATTGTGAAGGAAAAACTCACATATGAGATGAGTGGTTGGTCAGGATGATCCTTTGGATATACAACTCTGTGGACACTAGAAGATAATGGGAACATCCTATAATCCAATAAGCCAAAATTTCAACAAGTACTTACCCTCAGAAAAAATGGCCCACTCTTTTTGATTCATCTAAATAGCATAGTGCTACTTGAACAATATTTAGATCTATTAACAAGAATCAAGAGACTCAATTCTTTGCCTTATTCTGGGTGTGTGTGTGTGTATGTGTGTGTGTGTGTGTGTGTGTGTGAATGAATTCATATCAAAGGGGGTAATCAATCAGTTTTAGATCATGACTTTTATTTTTTTTTAATTTTTTAAATTCTTTTATAAACATATAATGTATTTTTTAGCCCCAGGGGTACAGGTCTGTGAGTTGCCAGGTTTACACACTTCACAGCACACACCCCCCTCAATGTCCATAACCTCACCACCCTCTCCCGACCCCCCTCCCCACAGCAACCCTCAGTTTGTTCTGCAAGATTAAGAGTCTTATGGTTTCATGACTGACTTTTAAAACTTTTTAGTAAAATAATTATAGTAATAGTATGGGCACTTGGGTGGCTCAGTTGGTTAAGCATCTGACTCTTGGTTTCGGCTCAGGTCATGATCTCAGGATCGTGGGATTGAGCCCTGTGTCAGGCAACATGCTCAGGGTAGAGTCTGCTCCAGATTCTCTCTCCCTGGCCCTCTCCTTCTCCCCCACTTGCATGCACACCCTCTTTCTCTCTAAAATAAGTAAATAAATAAAATCTTTAAATAAACAAATTAATTAATTATTTTAATAGTGTAAAAATTGTCAAATTACTGCAAATCCATGACTATACAAAATAAGTTTTATTTTGGAGCTTAGTAAAGTATATATCTTTCTTTGTCTCTCCTCCTCACCAGTTAGACCTATGAGAGTATCATCATCTTCTTCTGCCAACAGACTGCCCAGAGAAAGGAAAGGTGAGAGCTTAGCCTGTTTCCTGTCCATACCTGTGGCCTCAGTACCCATAAGAAGGCTGTGAGGAGGGGCACCTGGGTGGCTCAGTGGGTTAAAGCCTCTGCCTTTGGCTCAGGTCATGATCCCAGGGTCCTGGGAGTGAGCCCTGCATTGGGCTCTCTGCTCAGCACGGAGCCTGCTTCCCCCTCTCTCTCTCTGCCTGCCTCTCTGCCTACTTGTGATCTCTGTCAAATGAATAAATAAAATCTTAAAAAAAAAAAAAAGAAGGCTGTGAGGACAAAGGATTTGGGCAAAGGAGAGAAGGCAGAGGGAGGAAGTATGCAGCTAGGAGTTTAATGATGAAGGAGGGATAGGTATAGAAGGTAGGAAAAGACATGGAGAAGGAATTTAATTCATATTTGGTTTAGTTCTTATCTGAGATAACGGCCAGAGAGGTAGAAACACTGATACTACATTATTCTTCCAATGATTTCTCCCACCCCACCACAGGTTACCTTTCCTTCCTCTCTGGGTCCAGCAATGAACTTGGCATTCTTGAGCTATACCTGCAAATCTTTACAACAATGCACCATGGAAATCAGCAATAAAATGTTGCTTTTTCTCCTTGCCCTGGGCATTGTGTGCATGGGTGGCTTGACAACATAGAGAGCAATGCCTGAACCGTTTTTGTCCTGTAATGTGCTATCGATATTTGTTCTCTGGTGTCTAGTAGAGGAACACACGTGGAGTGGGGTTATGGGTTTTTTGGTTTTTGTTTTGTTTTGTTGATTTCCCAGCCTCTAGAATATTTATTTATCTATTGAAAGGTTAGATTTAGAAAGAGCAAGTCTCCTGGAATAGCTACTTGCAAGATAACTGGAAAGAAGCACAGATAGAAAACTTCCCACGGCAGATTAATAATCAGAATTTTTAAAGCCTTGAGAGGGAAAATGTAGAAGCAAAATTGCTTTTTGTGTCCTTCTTTTTATCTACACTCTACCTAGGAACGCTTTTCATTTTGCCACTGATTTACACCACTAAACAAAAAAAAAAAAAAAAAAAAAAAAAAAAAATCTCATGGTTGTACATAACTTGTGATAGTCCAGTTGAATTGTTCAGGCCCAGAACTCCACTTCCATGCCTGAATTATTGAATTATTTGCAATGGATTTCTGTATCAACCAGCAACCAGATAATTACTAAATGTCTCTATTTTCTTGGCCATAAGCATACTTAACATTTATGGAACTGGATTAACTAAAGCAAAGGGAAATATTGAGCCAACAATTGCTCCAAGGGCACTGTAGGTAATACAAAGGTCAAATTACAAGGTCTCTGAACTAAAGCAAATCTTATGCTCATCACATGGTAAAGAAAACCTGACAGAATATTTTACTTAATGGCAAAAATAAATTCTCCTTAGTTTGGCTGGCAACTATTGGAAGATTTTGCTGTTGCAGAGTGTGAGGACCGGACATCATGCCATATCTGATATACTGACACAGACATGTTGTTTCTTTCCCAGGGCCACCTTGGAAGTTGCTTGATCATTCATTCAAAATGCGTTATTGAAGGACAAACAAAACAAAACAAACCCCAAATGGATTATTGGGTAGGCACACATTTTGTACTCCTTTCTTAAAAAAGAAATCTGTCATCAGAGCTTCTAAAGAGGATATTTTGAAACTTATTAATTATGATAGCTCTAAATGATTTTGCTCATTTCTATAAAAAAAAAAAGGAAACTTTTCTGCAAAAGATGAAATCCAAATTTGATAAGTAAGGTAGGAGTTCAATCCAGTTTTGGTCAGATTTACCACGACATAATGAGGTTCCTTATTTTAGCCAGA
Organism: Enhydra lutris kenyoni; assembly: GCF_002288905.1. Taxonomy (NCBI): domain Eukaryota; kingdom Metazoa; phylum Chordata; class Mammalia; order Carnivora; family Mustelidae; genus Enhydra; species Enhydra lutris. The sequence continues at coordinate 33,427,925 of NW_019154095.1, forward strand.
TTGTCCTAAGTAAAACAGGGTGATCCATTAATCCTGCTAAAATACCCTCATTGTCATCAGTTTGTATGGAGGTTATTTTTTGCTTTTTTAACACACACACACACACACACAAAATGTCTGTTCATTGTTGGATTGAGAGAAAAGATCAGCTTTCCTTGACTCCTTCCACTTGTAGATGGATACCTTTTCTTCCAGGTATAGGTAAGAGACTCACTCTGCGCATTATTGGAATATGTTTTCAAGGGAAAAATTTAGAATAAATTAAAGCTGAAATTCTTCAGCCAGCCAAATTCAATTACAGAGTAGCCGTCAATTCTCTCACATGCAATGTGTAGAAAATTGCCACTCACGGGGCTTGTGCGCTGCTAGACTGCCCTGTATTGAGGTACATGTGTAAATATCCCACTCCCGCAGCCAGATTTTTTTTTAACGATTTTATTTATTTATTTGAGAGAGAGAGTGAGCGAAAGAGAGTGTGAGAAAGGAGAGGGTCAGAGGGAGAAACAGACTCCCTGCTGAGTGAGGAGCCCAATGGTGGACACCACCTCTGACTCCATCCTGGGACTCCGGGATCATGACCTGAGCCGAAGGTGGGTGGTCTCCTAACCAACTGAACCGCCCAGGTGCCCCCAACCAGATTTTAAATTACCAAATAGCAGGACTTGCATTATGGAATTTTCACCGATTTTTATTTTCTCCTATCTTAGTGATTGGGACTTAGAAGGGGCTCAATAAATGGGTCCTAAAAATAGTTTCATACGGGCTCTAAATTCCAAAGAGGAAATCTAAAACTATTTCTTAAGATTTTTAAGGATTGGTGGCATGAATAGAATAAGCTTAAGACTTCCCAAATTTAGTTCTGGGAAACATTTGTGTATATGATCTGTACATGGACCATGAGCCATAAAATTTCACTTACCTGCTAATAAACACGTCTATCTTTTAGATGCATTTGGTGTGTTTTAATAACAGAAACTGCTAAAAAAAAAAACAAAAACAAAACAAAACAAAACAAAACAACTGCTAAAAGGAGACAGCACACTCTCTGTGGAGTCACTTGTGCTAAACCCAAGCTCCTCAAATAAAGACCGAATGCCCAACCTGACGGGAGTTTTCAGCTCCCCAGGAATGTAATCTTTAACCCATCAATTTGGAATTACCTGGTCAGCATTGTGAGGTAATCTGCCCATAGGCCCTTCCACACCCCTTAGGAGGGTGACCTTGCCTGAAACAAGGCATTCTTTCCCAATAAGTTCCCTTCCCTGCTTCCTTTTCACCTTTAGAAACCTCTCGCTCTCGGTAGCTCAGCACAGCTCCTTCTTCTTGGTTGGGATGCTGCTCGATTCATGAATGATTCAAAAAGCCAATTAGATCTTTTAAATTAGCTCTGTTGAATTTTTGTTATTTAACAAAACAAATGTGTTCTTTGGCACATGCAATCTGCTCCATGGGACTCAGCAGCTCAAAACTGAATTTCAATTTGAGTTCTCTTGCTTACTAGTTGTATAAATTTGAGCACTTTTACTTAACCTTCCTAAACCTCAGTCTTCTCATCTGTAAAAGGGAGATATTAAATACTCTCTAGAATTAAATTAAATTTAATTAAATTAAGTTAAATTGGGTTCCATTAAAAGAAGTAACATATGTAAATTACATATGTAAATTATCCAACACAGGTCTTAACATTTAGTAATAAACCCATGGTTATTAGCTCCTTCCTTTACTTCAGATCCAAATGCATTTTTAAGACCTACCATTGTATTTCTATGAAAACTGAAAGCTATCGAGGCAGACTCTTTTTATCTGTTCATTATAGCAGACCTAGTCATCCCTCTAATTGGAAACACTCTTCTATCGAAGTTACTGTATGCAGCTGAAAGTTATAAGCTGAAAGTATTTGCTTTAGAAACATCCATAATTTTGTCTTGCTTTATGTATGCATTTTATTTTGGCCTCCATATATCTAATATTGTCTGTGTAACTTTGCGGAATTCATTGCCCTCGTATTTTGCAGTGTATTTCATCTTCTCCTGTGGAGGCCAAGAAAAACAAGGCTGTACCCACCTTGAGTCTAGCCCTGACATAAGTACAGCCATCTTGATTTCTTGGGTTCTGACCTACTCAGGTTAGAACTTTAAACAGTCCCTCTCTCCTTTAATGATTGAGTTAAACCCTTGGACTCCACTGCCTCTGTCTTTCATAACTCCGCTACACATTCCCCAACTGACCAGTGTTGACCCGAGTAGGTAGGGACAACTTTACGCCCCTATTCAGCAGGAAGAAATTATAGAAGATGAGACCTTTCACCTTCAACAACCTTAAAGATTTAAGGGTCAAAATTGTTCAGGGGGAAATGTGGAGGCTGAGAAAATTAAAGCCATCCCACCTCAGGTTTAGTTGATGTGGGAAACAGAGGCAGAAGAAAATCATTAAAATTCCTTACCTACTGACAAGCCCTTGAAACAGACAGAGTGGTTCTCCCCTGGGTACTTAACTTCCCTCACCTTGAGGTTTTGCTAAGGACAATCCTAGCCTGACCAACCCCCTACCCCAACAGGTCTGACCAGGATCCTGTAAGTCTACTTTAACAATTCCTTTATCTCTTACCTCCCTGTCCAAGGTAGTACTCCAGAATAGAAGAGGGCTTAATTTGTTGTTCCTCCAACAAGAGGGACTATGTGCTGCACTAGGAGAAGAATGCTGTTTTTACGCTGACCATTCAGGAGTAGTAAAGGGATCCATGGCCAAAGTAAGAGAAGGTAAAAGAAAAAGAGAAAGAGAGGCACAAGAGAACTGGTTTGAGGCTTGGTTTAATAAGTCTCCCTGGCTCTCCACCCTAGTTTCTACCTTAGTTGGGCCATTTATTCTACTTGTACTCATTTTAACTTTTGGCCCCTGCATTCTAAACAAACTTATTAATTTTGTAAAGGACCATGTTAATACCGTCCAACTCCTAGTCTTAAGACAACAATATGAAAAGTTGCCCACTCCTGAGGGCCCCCACGACTGCCCTACAGATGAGCAAGATTCCTCATTATGAACAACTGAGAGGGGGGAATGTAAGAGTGGGTTAGCATAAGTACAGCCATCTTAGCTTGGGCAGCCATCTTAGGCCCAAGGACTGAACTTTCCCCTACTTTACTTTAGCTCCAGGGACCCCCACCCTGCTTTAGTTCCAAGAAAGTACCCCACCCTGCAACACCCCAGCAGCAGCTAATCAGCTTAAACCACCGGGGCAGCTAGGCAGTTGCACCATGGGGACCAGATGCTGAAAAAAGCTTATCTTACTAAACCACCAGCGGGGGCGCAAGCCAAAAGTATGTATGGTCTCTGAAGTGATGGAAAATTACTGTGAGTTGGATGTTTTTAAAAAATGCTATATAAACCCTTGGCTTTGAGTGCTCGGGGTCCTTGTAGAAACCCGCTGCGTCGGGCAGATACTCGGACCCCAGCCAGCTGGAAATAAACCTCGCTGTGTGACTTGCATTATCGAGAGTGTTCTCTAATTGAGGGGTGGTCGGCTCCGTACCCTAACACTCCCAGTTATTCGCAACCAGGGAGGTTTTCTGAAATTAGAATGGAAATTCTCTGAGGTCTTCTGTTTGCTTGGTCAATGTCTCCCTCATGAGCAGCTGTGTAACTCATGACAGGATCATAACTCCAGCCATGGCCGCCAATGCTGACAGAAAGCTTGAGCTGAGCTCTGTGGTTTAAAATGTGTATCCTGAGTCGTCAAGGTTGTTAGATTTAATGTGTTTGACTTTGGGAAGGATTTGGACAGATTTTGATGGACAACTCCTAACCCAAACCTGGAACTCAATTCACCTCTGAAATGAGAAAGGCCCCATTTCCTTTTTTGTCCGTCCCCCAGCCCTTCTTCCTCAACCTCATTTCTTCACGTGGTCCAAAGACCAATCACCCAGGAGACAGATGGTACATTGAGAATGTGTGCAAGGCAGCTGACTCAGGAGAAATACCCCTTCTCTGATGGAGGGGCAGCTTCCATTCCGTTTGAAGCCGGACTTGAAATCAATATGTCATTATAAACAAATTCAGTGCAGGGAGAGAAGGAAGTGGATACACACCCAGGGTAAAGTAATTTGGAAACATTAGTTACTTTGATACATGCTGCACACCAAAGAGACATGAACATATCACAGTGGATTTCTTTGCCTCAATCAATGTCCTTTCTTTTTCCCACTTGAAGCAGTTTTATAGACAAGCATGGTTACTTGCTTGGGGAAATTTCAAATTCCAGTGTCAATTTCTGACTGCTTATCCAGCTTCCAATCTCTAATTGTTTACTTGTAACTAGCACCTACATCATTTGCCTTGGAGAGAAAATCCCTGGTAAATTTGAGGAAAAAAAAAGAAAAAGTGAAATATGTGCTTCAATGCATTCTACAAGTAATGATGTTTGGAACTCAACTGTTGCCCAGTAGCAGAACTATCTTGAGAGTAAGCCCTTTGATAATGTTTCTATTCCTATAACCCCCTCAGAAATACAATAAGCCACTATAACAAGCAGGCAGTGATACATAAAATTGAGAAAGGGGCCAGAACAGGATTTACAAAATTCTCCTCTAGTTTTCCACACTATTCAGTCTTCAATGGATCTTTCTCAAAATACTTCGCCACTTCTACTAAGCTACTTTGAATCATCCCATCCCAATTCTTCAACTTCCGAACTTCTGTTGGGGACACAGGTACAATGCCCCCTGTCCACCTGCAGCAAAGTCCTTTTTTCCTCCCCAGAACTTCTCCTCTCCTCGGTCTTCCAACCTGCTCTCAATTTGATGGGTTTTATCTTTTAGAACTGGATGGCCATCCTGACCCTCTTTATCTAAGGGAAGTATTTTCCTCTGTTTTGTAAGAATAAGGACATATTTGTGCTGATCCAGCTTCATTCTCTCATTTGATCAGGGACTGAAGTTTAGACTTTGGAACTTGAACAGAGTCCCACTAACTGGCCAATGTGGGGATTGACTATGTCACCCCAACCTCATCATCATGTTCCAACTAATTGATTGACCTGGTCGTAATCCAGCCTGGCTCCATCCTGCTTTCTACTCCCAGTGTTAGTTCTAATATATTTTTTAAGGGCTTGGTGGAGGGATATATTTAGGTCTTTTATGGAAAAATATTTTAAGAATAAATGCAGCTATTTATAGAACCTGCTTTTGAAAGATTTGCATTAGGAATGCCTGTTGAGACACTGCTAACCTAGGGTTGTTAATTCTCTGGTCTCCATATAGAAACAAACATTTAAACCATAAATCTGTGTAGTAAAGATTAGCTTGGCCTCAAACAGACTTTCCAGTCCTTTATCCTTGTTAGCTGGTACAGTTGCTGGCTCTATCAGTTTAGTGAAATATGAGGAGGAGATTTGGCTATCCAGATGGATCTAATATGAAGTGCAAAATTTAAGACACACTATGCTATTTTGTTTATCTAATTTAGGCAATTTAGAAGTTCACAGGTTTTAAAGAAAAAACTGCTTTGCAAGTCTCCAAAAATTGATTTTTAATTCCAGTTTACTTGTGCATCTTTATTTTCACCTCTTCTTCCATTCTTTCAATATTTATTGAGTAATTACAGTGCAGATGGCACAAGGCTAAGAACTGGGTGAAGATCTACTGGGGGAATTGAGACATCTTCAAATGACTGTAACACAAGCAGAATGTAGTACATCTCACCAAAAAGGCATGGAGGACTGTGGACATTCACAGATGAAGAAAGTAAGTTCCAGCCGGGGAAGACTGAGAAGGACTCTATGGAATGGATTGCTTTACCCATAATATAAACACAAAGAATTTGGACAGACCCGCAAAAGGAGGGAAAGGAGAGAAAACTATGTGAATATGTCAGACAGCAGAAGACCCTAGTAGGAATGGGACTGAATGGTCTGGTGGAGGTAGGGTATATAGAGAAGTAATTGGAGATAAAATTTAGAATAAGCACTAGATTAACATATCTTAAAAATCAGGGTAAGTTTTTGGGGGGAAGGTCATAGAGAACAACTTAAAAGAATTTGTGAATTTATTCTTTTGTTTGCTTTTTAGTAAGAAAAGAATCTATGTGGAAATTAAAAAAAAAATCAAGACCCTGTTGGCCTCAAAAAGGCTATTAAATCAATTGAGGTGAAAAGTAAAGAGGTTCTGAATGACGTAGCACAGTGAGAACAAAAAGGAAAGAACAAATTAAGACATGGTATAATTGAAATTGTGAAGACAGCATAGATCAGCTTTTAGAGGGCTGAAGGTCGAGATAAGCTCCATATTGTTTATAGAGCAGCACAAAGGGAAAAATCAGGAAAATGGGGAGGAAAATTAGATTAAATACTGTCTCATTCACATAATCCTCCAATAGAGGTTATATGGTCTGTTCTTAGATCATTCAAATGTATTAAATTGCTTTCAAGTGAAAGACCATTGACTCTGAAGTCTGATTGCTTCGTATGAAATCTGACCATCCACTGGAGCAAAGGATGTCCACCTGGTCCCCATGGCAAGCTTAAATAAAGGTCAATCAAAGGCACTCTTGTGCTTTCAGCTTCATTGTAATGATCGGGTTATGGTTTGCAGGCTTTGCAGAGCTAGGTATTTTATAAATCATATTTATCCAAGAACATTACACATGAGACCTGTACTAGATGCTAGTTTTTGCCTCCCAAAGCTATGGACCAATGGGGAGAGAGACCATGTTTCCTTCACTTTGTTTCACTTCCTCACTACTGACTCAGTCCACAGTGTTTTGCAATCTGATTTTCTCCCCACTGTTCAGCTGAGACACGTATTTCAAGTTAAGCCAGTGTCGTCACCATACTGAATAGCTTCTACCGATCCTCATTTCCTTCCCTCCATCTGTAATATTTGCAATTACTGATCCCCTTCCTGGCCTTGGATCTACTTCCTCCTTTCCTCACTGCTGCTCCCCTGCACTTTTATGGCAAGCAGACACAGAACAAACACACACATGTAGTTTTTTCTTTTGCTCTCACGTTGATTTCTGGGACCTTTTTCTCTACTAAGTTTTCTAATAATTCTCTTTTCCTTTCCTATTCTTTCTCTGACCACCCTCCTCTCTTTAATTAGGTTTCTGCCAGGGTTTTCTTTTTCTGAGTCCTTCTGTCCAGTATTTAAAAGCTAATTTCTTTGTTGACTTCATCTACCCTTATAGGTGAACGCTCTTTTGCCCCTCCCGCAGCTTTACTGAGATATAATGGACATACAACATGGTGTAAGTTTAAAGTATACGAGGGAGTGATTTGATACGCAATATATTGCAAAATGACTCCCACAACAAGGTTAATTTTCACATCTCTCACCTCACATAATTACCACCTTGGGGTTGTTGTCTTGGTGAGAACATTTCAGATCTATCTTAGCAACTTTCCACTACACAATATGGTATTATTAACCACAGTCACCAGGTCCAAGTTTTAAACAAAGGAACCCTGAAGCTCTTGGGAATAGTAAGTAGTTCCTGAAAGACTGAGAGTGTTTGAGGGCAGATTGATAAGATAGGCAGGACCAAACCCTGTGAGAACTTCTGTGTCGGAATAAAACCATAGACTGTATGCTGTAGGCAAAGGAGGACAATTCAACACTTTCAGCAGGGTGGTGACAGCATTCCACATTTTTGTTTGTTTTAGAAAGACCATACCCAAGCAGAGTGGGGAGTATTTGAGGCAAGAATGACAAAGAGATTTCAACCAGCATTCAACCCCCATTAATTGGCACTGTGTTGAGAAGGATGCTGAGGCATCCCATGTTCAGGCTCAGCTGGGAAAGGGCCATACTTACATACTCAGGGCTGGCTGTGATTCCAGGCACAACTTCAAAAGGCATGGCTCCTGTCTACAACTTCAATTAAAAAAAAAAAAATCCATCTGACTTCACTACTCACTATCTAGGAAAGTGACGTATATTGTGGATTTAATGGAAATATAAGCAGGGGCAGATTCAGCTTCCAAAAAAGAAATACTTTTCTCCATTGTTAAAAATGACTGTGGTTGTCAGGGGCACAGTATGGAGAAATTCAGATGACGTGCCATTTCTTTGCCATCAGATTGATAGGAGGCGAAGCAAAACCGGGAGAACGGTGGCGGAGGCAGTTAGGAGGCTGTTGCTGAAACCCAAAAGAGAAATGATGAAGTTTTAAATTAAGTTAATGTCAGTGGTGCAGGAGAGAAGAGGATCGGTTTGGGTGATGTTAAGATTGCAGTTGACATCACTCACAGAACCAGGGGATCACGATCGTTTAACTGGCAGGTGAGAGAAGGGCTCATTAAGAAAACAGAGAACGAAGGGCTTACCCCGATGCAGGAGAAAAACTCAGAAGGAGTGGGTGTCACAAAAAGCCAATTCCAGCTCAGAAAGAATGAAAGATGCCGTGAAGAGGTGAGACATGACAGGACTGAAAGATGCCCACTGAAGTTAGCTGCTAGGATAATTGACCCTGGAAAGAACAATCTCAATGAACAAGCCGGGGGTGGGTGGGCGGGGAGGGGAAGGTAAGTGCTTCTATTTTCTTACCTCCCATTCACCCCCTTTCAGGAGCTACGCTCTAAAAGCAAGGATAGTAAGGCCATGGCCAACTTAAGGTCATGTCCCCTTTTTGCTGGGCTTTTGAATGGGAAAGGTGCCAACGGGTTTACAAAGGGAAGCTTTATCTGGGAGGGGGATGCAGAAGAGATAGGTGAGAGGTGCCTCAGTTGGATAAGAAGCAGGACAGTCTTGGAGAGAGGAGCAAGGAAATGGGAAAGTGGGAGTGGGTGCTTGTCAGTTTGTAGGTTTTAGGGAGGAAACTGAGGGGATTCATGCATCATAGGCTCCTTTCATTCAGTCAGCTGGGTTCATTTCCAGAGAGAGAGGTGGGGGGGGAGTCCAAAAGTTATTCTTTTATACTGAAAATTCTTTTGTATTTGACATAGTACTGAATGCTATTGGAAATTAGAGGCAGGTGACTAGCAAGGAGTGGAAGGTCATTTGAGCATTTCTGAAGACCCAACTGTGGTTTTACAAATGAAGTTGGTGGTTCTTACCCTTGGTGGTTCTCTTAGTATGACAAATCCTGTACTTGGCTACAATTAAAACAATGCTAGCAAGAGAAGTCTGCTTTACCCCTTGATTTTTAGGCTTGGTGCCCCTAGGAGCAGGGAGAAGGGACAGGGGGGTAGGGAAACACCCAGGGCATCAGGTGAAGCTAATTATTTCTCAATGAGTCCCTGAAGGAAGTCTTAAGAACTTAGTCCACAAGGATGATTCTTCTAGCTTTATGTAGTTCTTAGAGCTCCTCTAATTATCCTACCAGATTCCTCTAGAGCCTACCTATGTGGTGTCCTCCACTGGCTAAATAGCATCAGAGCTGTATAACCAGCTTCGACTTTCTACTCTCTCTCCTGAAGCTCCATTTTCTGTAGGTGCCTTTAGACTAAAAGCTTTCATCTTTTGGTTGGTCCTGTTCTCATTGACCATACTTGTCTTGCCCCAGTAAAAATCCATGAGTTTCCTCTTCATCTGATTAATATCAGTGAGCAACTCCACCCCAGGACAGAAAGCCAATAGACTGTTTCCAATAAATAACTCAGCATGCTCTCTTCTGAGTGTGATGAGATTGGCTGCTGGGCTCCATAAGCTGTTGAACCACAGCTGTGGTTTACAGATACTAAATTACAGGGCAGTGCCAATTGTTGTGAAGTTTGTGTTTGGCAGCCTTGAGATGTGCACACCAAGGAATCTATGGATATTTATTGCTCTAAGAATGTGTCTGGTTGATTTTTTAAGGTATAGGTTCCAATGGGTTGGCTTTTCAAATTCCCATTCAGATATGATGTATGTATGTATGTATGTATGCATGCATGGATGGATGGATGGAGGGATGGATGGTTGGATAGAGAAACACATACAACAAGGAATTCAGCTTTTAGAAAAGTTATTAGTTCGTGTATAAGAATTGTTCTTAGAGATAAGGGGACCAGACTTAGGCCAAGATGACAGGGTGGTCTCCTCTCTGTCATCACTGTCAACCTCACTGACACCCCGGCTGTTGATTACTATGAGTGGAATCTGTTGCTTTAGGTCTTGATTTGGTTTGCTGAAAGTTTGAATCAGTATTGATCCACATACCCTTATCAACAATTATGAAATCCCAGAATCTCTGAAAATCAAAAATAGGTTTAAAGGATGGGTAGATTCATTTGGTGGCAAAACCTCACATCTGCCGATGTGATTTTATCTCTAGTTTCGATTTTCTCAGTGTGAATGATTTCTTACAGACATATTAGTTTTGTGGCTACAGGGTTCTCTATCCCCATGGCCTGATCAAGGAGCTACATGATGTGCGTATATTACTATATAACTTCTAAAATATGAAACATTCTGAATAGTAAAACACATTCATCCCCAAAGATAAGGAATGGAGAGCCTGTGCTTAACGTTCATCCCGTCAAAATATGACTACTATTGGCTTGAACATTTGGAGACATTTTGATCTTTTAACCTTTACTTTCTGTAACTTAGTGATTCTCAAACTTCACCACACAGTGGAATCTCTTGGAAATCTTTATAAAAAGCACTGAAGTCTGACTTCCACCCTCGAACATTCTGACTTAAGATGAGGTATGAACTGGCTATCAGCAGTAAAATCTGCCTAGGGGATTCTAGTGTGCAGCAAAGTTTGGAGACTACTGTTTTCACCTATCACAGTTATTTCTGGGGATGTGAATATCAGAGGGGCTGAGCCTCAACATCTTGCGGAGTGCTCTATGACACTTGAAATCAACTCGACTGCATAGACACCATTCTTTTGTTACTGAGCCACAAAACATTTTATTGTGTGGCGGGTTTTGTTCTCGCTCTTTTGCATGGAGCTTTCTCTGGTACTAGGGTCACATCACCATTATAAGTCACTACAGCACAAAGACCTTCAATTTTCCATCCTAATTACACATCTGATACTTGTGTAATTCCGACAATGTAGTATAACAACTAGATTTAGTTACCCATAGCCTCAAAAAAATCTTTCAACAATCAACTGATAGTCAGTTACATAACAACTGATCTTAGTCCTCTAAATTAAATAATTGTTAGGGCAGCTCAGCCAAACACCTGCCTTTGGCTTAAGTCCAAGGGTCAAGTCTCGCATCAGGCTCCCTGCTCGGTGGAGAGTCTGGTTCTCCCATTGTCCCTCACTGCTCCCCCAACTCTCTCAAATAAATAAATAAAATATTTTTTAAAAATAAATTAAATAATGGTTATGAATGCAACATGTTTTAAAAACTGTTGCCCCATTCTTGTCCTAGCTATTACAAACAAAGCATATTACTTTCTAATATATCCTCAGCCCAGATGCATCCACTCTAGGTTGTGAGTACTTACAAATGAGAAATAAATAAATAAATAAATAAATACAAGGAAGGAAGACTTCCCAGGAAGCCTGGAGGTGAGTTTTGATTACCAACTGGCTCCTGATTCTGTTTGATTTATTTACTTGGACAAACTTAACTTCAGTGTCCATGCCTTCCCAGACGTGTGAGACTTAGGCCAACTTTACAAAGACAAGGGAAACTTTAATTAAATGAAGCATTTAGACGCCCCTGGATTTCAAGAGTGGAACCACTTTCTCGGGGTTAAAATTGGGACTATGAAAACACACAGATTCTTACCCAGCAAAGAACGGAGAGAAATGCAAATGTTTTCCAATGGAGGCAGAAGGAAAATGCTCCTCGTTTGTGACTGAGTTATAATGTAGCAAATTCACTTTCATTTATGGAAAATGTTTTTTATTGTTAAAGGAGGCAAATGAATTAGTGATAAGCTTTGTCAGCAGGAAGCCCGCAGCGGTGGTTTTCCCAAGGGAATGAGGACTAAAAAGTATACATTTAGTATTTGTCACAACTTAAAAGAAAATAACTTGCTTTTACCACTAACTATGTGGCTAGTTCTGTTAGCTAGAGCCTCGAAACTAGAATTTGTTTTCATAGCAGATGCTGTTTTTCTCAGCGTTTTGCATTGCTAGCCATCCAAGTGGCAATTAAGGCACAGCCAGAGTTAGAATTTGTGAGGCAATACAGCGAGAAGCACACCAGTGCAAACCAGTATTTTCCAAGTGGTGTGCGTTTGTGTGTGTGTTTTGTTTGTCTTGTTTGTTTGTTTGACCTGTTTAGGCACCTAGAAACCGGAGCCCTGGCAGCAGTTGTCAGTTGGAGGCCACCAAGAAGAAAGAAACAATGTACACTAATCAGGGAGGATCTTTTATTTGGGGGTATCATAACAAGCACGCAAGGACTGCTTGAAAATGGGTCCATACTGTGGAGTGAACTGTTAGGTTAACTATAAACTGAAGAATACCTTCAGATTTACAACTGCAAATGGTATCCTGTGGTGCCCATGTTAGTATCAAATCCTGCCTCACTAAGAGAGAGAAGTGGGTGTTGTTTATGTTCTGGGACTATTTGGACTCTACTTTGCTTTAATAGTTCTTGTCTTGACCTTTCTGTCCATCCTGCTCTGCGCCCTATACTTGCCTGCCCTGAAAGAACGGTTTCCTTGTACTGAGGCTTCTTGACCATTTTTAGGGAATTCTCTCTGCAGTTGCTTGAAATTCACACTACATCAACTATTTCTATAATCTACAGTACTGCCATTTCTAATGGCTATTACACAGATCCAGGCAGTGCTGAAAGCTGAAGTCTGAATTATTTCCCTCTGTGCAGAAGAAATGCCTTCTTTCTATTCAAAACATTATAGTCCTTCGGGCTTGGCCCATGAGTCATTGGCACCCCATCCCACCTGAGCTGGACCACAGTAATGTGAGAACCCTTTTACATCTCTGAGGCAGATATATGGGTAGCGGTGGAAGAATGGGGAATTGCCAGTCTCTGTAGGACTTTTTCAGAAAGGTTCCCCTACTATCCACGGTAACACTATAGCACCCTCAAATGTAATACCACCCGCCATGCTTCTCTATGCCAGCCTGGGGCAAACCAGGAGGACCAAGTTTAAAACAATTCAGGATTTGAGGTTTGTTGATTTAACAATTTCTCTGTCATTGAGTGAAAAAGAGTAGCACAGACAAGAGATTCTAAGGATGGAAAATCTCAATATCCAGATGTGAGTATGCAGCCCAATGTTAAAAATTCCAGCCATGGGCTTTTCTTTTGTTTCTGACAATTTCCACTGTTACTCATTCAGGAAAGTCTGATGTTTCATTTGGGGCCATGCGTCACTCCGTTGCTGGGAAATAAAGGTGACCGAAATCCTCTCCCTGCCACCAGGGAGTCTCTCCCAGGAGGCCCACCTTCTATTTTGATCATAGCTGTTTCCAGCTGTGTGCCTTCTTGTGTCGTCAGACAAAACTCTTCTGCAGAGAGTGTCGTAATCAAGGGTGTCGGTCACTTGGCTCTGGAGCCTAAAATTCTCATACATTAACAGTAGTTACCAGGTCCAAATTCCTGGGCCCCAGGTTCAAGGAAAAAGACATTCACCGATGCATCCATCAAAGGGAAATTTGGTTTCCTCTATTACTTTTCAAGATTTTTTTTTTTTTAAACCAGAAAGAAGTCTAACTGGGGAGACAATCTGGCCATACTCTTTCTCTTGAAAGCAAGAAAAGAAAGTAAAGAAAATATGAGTAATATTACATAAACCCCAGTGCAGCATTCTGTGCATGGCAGGTACATAACAGATGTTGAATTAAATTAATTTCATTAAGAATGAAGACCCAAGTGGTACTGTGTGCATTGCAAAGGATTCCCACCTAGGAAGGAGAGCTGGTTAATTGATAATAAGTACTTCTTTCTGGATGTTCTTGAACGTATTGAGTTGTTTACTCACATGCCCTTCAACATTTAAACCTCTTTGGCCAGATTATGTAGTTTTAAGGCCAGATCCACGAAGATCCTGTACCGTCACTGTGTGTCTGTACCCATATTTCCCTCTGTATTTTATTGGAATAAAAATGTGGTGCATTCAAGATAGATCTTGGCAGTAGAGCTAAAAATCAGTAATAAAAGATGAGAATGCTGGTATTCAGGTCCTTTTTATAACCCAGGATTACATGCCAGGCCCGCTTCAGAGCTGAGGGAAATGTCATAAGTGAACTAGAACTTTGCAATGATGTCTATTTGATTATAATTCTCCACAGCTTCTTAATATTGTACTCATATCTAAACATTGTGCAAGACAAAAGGCAGGACAAAAATTGACACTAGAGGTTATTATTTCACCATGAGCTTTTGGGGAATTTTTTGCATAAAATAACAATGACACGCCTAACCAAAACATTTCCTTAGGATTTAATGACTCAATGGGGCTGAGACCACCTAGTGACCAACTGCTAAATCACAGGCTATGCCAAGGATGATGATGGATTTGACTATTAGCTAATAAAATTAGAAAATATCAACATTTATGTTCAGAACTGAATGTCTCACAGGATGCCGACCCAATACGTAAGTGGTAAGTTACTGAAAACTGTACTAGACATACTCTGCGAGAGAATGGAGATCATCCTGATTTTGGTGGCATCTAAACACCTACTTAATTAATCCATATTAAAAGGACAGTGCAGCTCTTAATCAGGAATGCCTTTCCTGACTGACCTCCTTGTACCCCACCCCACCACAAGTTAAATAAAAATTCTCAGTTAAATAAAAATAAAAAAGTTAAGCCACTTCTATCAATCAGGTCAGACGCACAGAATCTCTTTTCTTCTACCTGTATTTGTTTCCTAGGATTATTAGAACAAAATACCACAAACTGGATGGCTTACACGACAGAAATGTATTCCTTCCCAGCTCCGGAAGTCAAAAGTCTGGGATAAGGATTGGCTTTTCACGGAGGCTGCAGGGAGAATCTGTTTCCTGTCTCACTCCTAGCTTCGGGTGCTTTACTGGCAGTCTGTGGAATTGCTTGGTTTGCCAGTGCATTGCCATATTGTCTGTCTTCATGTGGTATTCTCCCTGTGTCTGCGTCCATGTCCTTATTTCTTCTATTTATGAGGACACCTGTGATAGTGGGTTAGGCCCACACTACTGACTTTATTTTAACTTCATTGCCTCTGTAAAAACCCCTAATGTCTAAATAAGGTGACATTCTGAAATACTGGGCTTATGGCTTCAGCATATGCTTTTTGTGGGAAGCAAAATTCAGTCCATGATACCGTGCACCCACCATACTTCATCTTGGTCCTCATCCTGATCTGATCTATCCGATGTTAGGTCACAGACAGAACATGAATGCGAACTGATTTGATCCCATGGGTTTCTGTGAGAACAGGAATTAGCTAATCAGTGGGTGAACAATGCTTTCTTCTTCCCCTTGATCAGGTAACAATAGCCATAAAAGGTGTTGAACAAAGCAGTACTTGATTTCTTCCATACATCAAGCTCATACTCGTGGGCAGGTTCAACCCTTACAGCGCACACACACACACACACACACACACACATATCTAAGGGATCAGTGTTAAAATAAATACCCAGGGAAAATCCTGGGAAGAAATAGTGACAAGCCATACCTGTTGTATACCAAGGAAAATCTTCTTGTCAGGAAGGCCTAGTTCTTATAGAAATTTTACGGCTGAGAGCCTGGGTCTTTTTGTATACAAGCTAGCAGATCCACCTCCTATTTTGCTGACTGCCTACCTCTAATGATCTAGCCCTGGAAACATCTTGGCACACTCTTCAGTTTGTTGGACCCACAAGGTACCTACATGTGGCTACGATAGTTCTCTGGGTTGATGATCTGTGGCAAGGCTCACATAGGCCTAAAACTCTGATTGCGGCCAGTAGAAAGGTGGGCAGAACATCAGAGCAAAGGCTGAGTTCTTATTGCTGATTTGGTTTTCTTTCAAATGCAAAAGTTCCCACAGAAAGATCCTTAAGAATACCAAAATCTGCTAATAAGCCACCTATGTACCAACGGTAATGAGTGTGATATGCACGGAAATTAAGTTTTTCCCTGAGGTGGAAATTGCATTTTATAAAAGAAGAGCTGGTAATCTTTTATAAGTAATGATCCATGAGCTATGTTTTCAGAAGGTCTGTTCTTTGAAATAACTGTTGTGCCTGCATCACACACACACAGGGAAGCAACTTTTTGAAGTTGTATCTCTGCCTGCTTTGTTCTGCTGTGTAATCAGCCCTGCAGTCCTTTGCAGTAGGTGGCCTTCCTCCGCTCTGGGCTTGCTTGTTAGACCTGGCCACATCCTCGTCTTTTACAGAAACGCTGCTGAAAATGGCTAAACCTGAGGAGACACCTGGTGGAGAGTAGAAGCATTTGTCTCTCTGGGTAAGGCTTACTTTTTTCCTCTTTTCCAGTAGTATTTCAGATGCTAGGAGATCAAGGTAATGCCGCAGAATCCTTGTATTTGCTTTTTAGCAGTCTGGAGATGTGAAGCCATTACGCAACCAGTAAAAAAGACGCTGCACTAATTTAGCCTCCTTCTGGTTTATACACTAGGAGTTTACTTATTATTTATTTATTCACTCATCTATGTATTATAGGTATGCCAGGGAAGCAGAGGTCTTGGGTCCTGTGCAGAACTAATAGTGAGCTCTGGAGGCAAGGCATGTAGTCATCAGGAGCAGGGGTTAGAGGTGTAATAGTGCGGGGTTGAGACCACAGATAAATGCCAAGTGCATAGATAAATGCCAAATGCCAAATACTAAGTGAGCGGAGAACAGGTGACTATGGGAGAGCTCATGAATGGGTGGGCTGGAAGTGAAGTGTCAAATAAGCAGGTCTGGTTGAGCAGAGAAGGGGGTAGTGACCACTAGGACTGAGTAAAGGGAGAAAGAGAATGCATATAGAAGAGTAGATGGAAGGACAGCAAGAAGTATGTTAGGGGATTAATGAAGGACAGGTATGTCAGACTAGCTTGTAAGGTATGGGTTACTAGAGAGCTTCTTAGCCTCAAAACTGAGATGATACGTTCAGGAGGCATCTGGAATAATGGAATGTCAATGGTTTTGGAGTCAAAACTAATGACTGATCTCTGACTCTTCTCCTAACTAGCTGTGTAGTTTTGGCAATGTGTGTGCTGTTACTACTAAACCCAGCCAAAACTCAGTGGCTTAAAACACCAATCATTTATTATTCCCTGTGAGTCTGTTGGCTAACTGATCTACCTCCAGCATACCCAGGGTGACTCTGCTCCACATTCCTCTCATCCTTCTCCTGGGACCCACATGCTCTCCTGGGTATGTTCTTCTCATGTTGTTGGTAGAGGGTCATGTGTAAATGTAACATACAGTGTGCAAATGTAAACATACAAGACCTCTTGGGCTGGCCACTGCTTCCCTCTTGTTCTGTCAGCAATGCACGGGATAAAGGCAAGGTCAGAGTCAAGGGGTGGCAAATATTCTCCACTCCTTTTGTGGGAGAAACTTAAAGTCACTTGGCAAAGTGAATTGATGTAGGGAGGGTGAAGAATTCAGCCAATGATACAATTTGCCACAGGTAATTCCTATAAATTGCCATCTATATTGTCTTCATCTCTAAAATTGAGTAATAATGCCTGTCCCTTCACCTCAAGAGTTATGAAGATAAATACAATAATTAATGTATGTATAAGTTTATACTCAGCAGTAAAACATAATGAAAAGTAAGGAATAATTATTTGGCACCTGCTTACATTCTCTCCCTTAGGCAAAAATGTAAAATTATTTTAATTCCAATGCCATCCCCAAACCTCTAGCATAATACTCTGTATAGAACGTCCTTCCAGTATGTGCTTCCTGAAGAAAGGTAGGATGAAAATTTCTACAATGGCTTTGAACGTATCCAGAGGAATAACTGGAAAAAAAACAAAACTCTTGCATTTTGCTCCTGCTTTCTTCATAGATGTTCAGATAATGCAGGAGACACACTATCCATCAGAAATGTCTTGAGGACGGGCTCTCTGCTCAGTGGGGAGCCTGCTTCCTCCTCTCTCTCTCTCTCTCTCTGCCTGCCTCTCCACCTACTTGTGATCTCTCTCTCTCTGTCAAATAAATAAAATCTTAAAAAAAAAATTTAGAAATGTCTTGAGGACTCCTTCTTTCCTGGGAGTGACAATTGTTCTTATGCTGCCCGTTCCACATACCCCTGCACTTCTCCTCTGTGCCCAAAGCATGAGTGGATAAGACAGTGAGTGGCCTGGGTTCCAGGAGGGACAAACTAGGACTGGCATAGAATCTTCATTGTTTCAGCATTATGCTCTGGTTAAAAGTGAGTTAACCTTCTGGACATGTTCAGAGTTAGTCCCATACATGTTCAGAGTTATTAATTCATTCAAAAATTATTGACTCCTGAGGGTAAATAGCATAGAACTCAGCATTATTTAGGATAAAAGGTAATATGTTACTTTCACATTGAAGCAGCTTGAACTCCACGGCATGAAAGATACTTCTTTAAAAAGCAAGTTAGGCGATTTCAGTGGTTTTTAGTCATCTGGATTAATTGAAGAGAAGAGAATGAGTTTTCCTGATTTTCTGCAGCAAAGCATAACTTCATAAGTGACTATTTTTAAAAATATTTTATTTATTTAGGGGCACCTAGGTTAAACGTCTGCCTTTGGCTCAGGTCATGATCTCAGGATCCTGGGATCGAGCCCTGCATCCGGCTCTCTGCTCAGCAGGGAAACTGCTTCCCCCTCTCTCTCTGTGCCGGCCTCTCTGCCTACTTGTGATCTCTCTCTCTCTCTCTCTCTCAAATATATAAATAAAATCTTTGAAAAAAAAAAAAAGATTGTATTTATTTATTTATTTGAGAGAGAGAGAGAGCACACAAGCGGGAGAAGGGGCAGAGGCTGAGGGAGAAGCAGGGTCCCCACTGAGCAGGGAGCCCCACTTGAGGCTCAACCCCAGGACCCCTACATCACGACTAAGCCACTCAGGTGCCCCCATAAGTGATTTGGCTTCAGGACTGACTTTAAAAGGAAGCTGAACTCTCCCAGATGACCAATCAGCTCTTCCAGTGGGGAAAGTGAGGGATGGGACAAAGTTTCCCATATCTGTGCTATGAGCTCCGGTTCCTCATTTCACAGTTAATTCTCCAGAGGTTATTTTGGCCAAGATTTAAACTGGCAGAGCTGTAGACATTCATATAATCTCAGATTTGAAAAAAATGGAAGAAATGACCAAGAGGATTCAGAATTGAAGTCTGTTCAAAGCCCAAGCTCTGCAGAGGAGATCAGGTGCGGAGAAGAAAGACGAAACAGCCACTAGAAACTGACACATTTGCCACTTGTCATGATACTTTTCTGCTCCCAGGGACTAAATCTAAGGATATGTCCAGGTTAAGCTTCAAAATGGTATGTTTCTGATGGAAAGTTTTAGCTAAGTTCCTTCACAGGCAGACTTACCGTTCAGGCTGGTCTGGACTAATTTGGATTGGATTGAATTAAATAGAGTCCAAATTTGATTGGATTAAAGAAAGCTTTTAGAAACAGATCTATTTACAAAGTCCACAGGCTCTTTCAGATTTGTGTGGTTTCCCCCGCCCTAGCACCACTTTTTTTTTTTTTTGGTCTTTGAAAGGCAATGCCTTGCAGTTCCTTTTTCCAAGATAGGAAAAAAAAAAAAAAAAATCAACCATCAGCAAGGGTCCAGAACTCAAGCACAACCCAGAAATAACAAATCGGTCTGTGTGTGTGTGGCAGAGGAAGAGAATGTACGTGGAGAGAAAAGCAGCTGTCATTACAGACACTTAGACATCGTCATTTAGACAATTAGGGTGATAAGAAGGAAAGGGGCAGAAAACATGATTGGGAAAAGGCAAGGAAAACACCAATTTCACAAAGAGTTATGGATCTGAGAATTTGTATTCAGTGGACTTTCATCTGCGTTCTTTGTGACCAGCTCCACCACCACCCTCCTCCCCTCCCTGACATTGAGCAGATATACCTGTCTCTTTCCTGGAGCGTGGGGGCAGAGGATCAGCCAGGGAAGAGAGAGGAGGCAGCAGCGGCAGAAGCCTCTGTCCGAGTTCTTTGAGTATGACCGGATAAAGCAAACAACAAAACAAAACATTTCCTGCAGGCAGTGGGAAAAGACTAGACTTGGAAGTGAAACAGCTGTGGTTTATTTTATTTATTTATTTATTTATTTATTTTTATTTTTTAATGCACTTTACTGATACTCAACTATGCTTGATACACAAGTAGCCGTATCTGATGTACGCACCTTGATGCGTTTGGAGGTAAGTATGTCCTTGAAACCACTGCCACAGTCTATGCCATAATATAGTCTTCACCTTCAAAAGTTTCTTCTGCCCTCTTTATTTGTTCTTCTTTTTTATTATTATTTTTGTATGTGTGAGAAGAATACTTAACATAAGATCTGCCCCCTTAGGAAAAAAAAAAAAAAGTGTATGAGATAGTAATGTCTACAGGCACTACGCAGTACAGGAGCTCTCTAGGATCAATTCCTCTTGCATTACAGAAACTGTAGCTGTGGTTTATAATCTAGGCTTACTAGCATGGCCTTAGACTAGTGACTGAACCCCTGTGTGTCTGTTTTCTCATATGTGGAAAATAAACTAATTATAAGCGCAAATACATTGTCGTGGGAATTACAGCAGGTAATGTATATAAATAGCCAAGCAGGGTGGCTTGAACAAAGTAGGCACCTATTACACGGGCTCTAGCTTTGATATTAGGAAAATAGGAGGCAATCTTTGATAGATTAATTATTCATATGAGATTTCGAGCCTAGTAAAGGCAAGAATACTGCATGGATCTGTGTGCCAACTCTGAGTGATTGGCAGGATCTGCCTGGAGAGTTGGGGTACGAATGTTTTTGAGAAAAAGCCTACTAGGAAATTATGTGGTGGTGGGCTTTTGCTGTCTGTTGTGTGTATAGAAAGGGAGAAGGAGGGCAAAATTTGCCATGTACTTACTGTTTGTGTGTGGGTACCAATAGACAAACAACGCACATGTCTACTCTCCAAGAATCCCAAGAATCCCAATTAATTAAGTGTTACAAAAGCTACTCTGCCCATGGGGCGCCTGGTTGACTCAGTGGGTTAAAGCCTCTGCCTTCGGCTCAGGTCATGATCTCAGGGTCTTCGGATCGAGCCCCGCATTGGGCTCTCTACTAGGCAGGGAGCCTGCTTCCCCCTCTCTCTCTCTGCCTGCCTCTCTGCCTACTTGTGATCTCTGTCTGTCAAATAAATAAATAAAATCTTTAAAAAAGGAGAGGAGTCAAGATGGCAGAGAAGTAGCAGACTGAGACTCTCTCTCTCTTTCTGCCTTTCTGTCTGCTTATGATCTCTGTCAAATAAATAAATAAAATCTTAAAAAAAAAAAAAAAAAGCTACTCTGCCCTCTAGTCCCCTAATAGTCTGGGCAGATGTCTCTTAGTGTGTTTATTCCAGAAGCTACTATCACTGAAAGTTTCCCAAAGTGATGATTCTTGAGCTCTGACGAATAGCAGTTAGACCTGCAGAGGCTAGAGGAGGAGAAGCCTTTATCCCTGCAAGAGGGAACAACACAGACGAAGACAGTCAGGAAAAACCGTTGCATGGAGGTGAAGAGCATGGAGGCTTGCAAATCTAAAAACAGTATTTCTATGGGGGAAGTGGCTGAAGGCAAGATTGTTGAGGTAGGCAGGCTGCATACAATGTTAAGCTCTAGGAAGGCATGTTACCGACTGGACTTGAGGGTGGTGGTATGCAATCCAACTCATAGCTCCAAGAAATTCCCCTTCATATGCATTAAAAATAATTTCCTTGACATGTTGAAACTGAAACACCTATGAGAAGCCAGACATTTTTATGGGCAGTTTTATTCTCTGGCCATGATCTGTGCCATCTTAATGATGGGGTAGGTCCTGAGATGGAACAAAATTGTGTGTACTTAGAGTTCATTGTTCTAACAGGTTGTTATTGCCGCCAGCATAGACACAAATGACAATGGCAAGTAAGGATTTCTGTGGGGACAGCTTGTGTTCATTTGGTTACTTGGCCTGCTCTGTCCTTTCTTCCTTACAAATTATTCTCTAATACCCCTAGGAAGCTGATAATTTCCCCTCAAAGAATTAACCACGCTTTTGTCTGTGTACCGAAAGCATACTGCTTATATCTCTGTCACGGTCTTTATTCTATTTATCCAGAAACTTTAGTTTTTTCATATTGTCAGCTGCTAGAAGACTATCAGATCTGCTGTATAAACTTCTGGAAGACAAGGACTGGAGCGTTTTTTTGTTTTGTTTTGTTTTGTTTTGTTTGAGATTTTATTTATTTGACAGAGAAAGAGAGAGAGTACAAGCAGGGAGAGCACGAGAGAGAGAAACATGCTCCCCACTGAGCAGGGAGGCTGATGTGGGACTCAATCCCAGGACTCTGGGGTCATGACCTGAGCTGAAGGCAGACGCTTAACTGACTGAGCCACCCAGGTGCCCAAGGACCAGAGCTTTTTTTGTCACTGTTCTGGGCATAGGACTCAGCCCTGTGCTTAGCACATTGCAGATGCTTAATGAACATGTGTCCAAGTGAATGAATGATGATTGCTATTTGATGTTTGAAGTTCAGTTATCATGAGTAATGGAGCTGGTCACCTACCACGCTTCTACTATCGTTCATAAAACTGTGTGTCTAAATATTTGCCATGTTATCAAGGTATCTGTATTCCAAAAATAGATTAAGGGACAAAGGCCATGATGAATTTAAATCAAATTTATCAGGCTTATATAAATTAAATACAAAACAACTTATGATTATGATTTTAGTTACCATTGTAGCACCAACACATTGAGATTGTTAGTTCCTGGAGTAAAAACAAAACAAAACAAAACAAAACAAAAAACTCCTGATTATATAACAAACAAGTTTTCTCCTGAATTGACATCAAAGAATAACAGTGCCATGATTTAATCATACAGGGAGCTGGTTAAGTATAGGGGAATGATCTAGGTCTATGGGAACTAAAGGAACACCAAGGAAAAGATGACCATTGGGAATTAGTAGTAATTCTCTGGCAAGTCCAAGAAGAGTTGCAGGAAGAGCAAACTATGAGGACTACTGGCAGAAGGTGACATTGCAAAGGAGAAGCAATTCCAGTTGCCCCCTGTGGAGAGGTATAGGAGTGAAATGCAGGAGACAAAAATAACTCAGGGAACAGGAAAGATGGTGGCATAGATGGCACTCCCCTGTGGTTTGGGGAAGGGCTCCAGTTATTAGAGTTCATTCATATTATGGGGGATGATGGCCCCAGAACAGTATGAAAACTTTATTCATGTGGGGGAGGTGCCATCCAGAGATTTAATTTTAGACACTGGCACATTTTGACATTATATAAAATGCAAATGTAATTTTAGTTACATGTCATTTTGTCATGTTACAAATTCCACAAATTTGTCATGTTACAAAATCAAGATAACAACAACTAGATTATCAGTCCTGGACTTTAGGTGTTTCAAGGAATGCTGCTGGATGGAGTAATTAGGGAAAGGAGACAACAAGCAATTGATGTTAATATGCATGGGCACAATCCTGGGCTAGTTTCAAAGGACACCATGAAGAAGTAGAAGCTATCCCAATTTTGAAGAAGTCTGCCTTTATTTTGGAGCTCCTTAACATCCACATTTGCTTTAATTCTTCTACCAGAATTTTCTCTTTGGTTTATAGCTCAGATTGTCTCTATGATTGCTGTGCTCATACTTTTAGATAATCAATTCCACATCATTGTGGACATATTTTTTATTCTCTATTGAGGTATTTCCTAAGCAGAGTAGTGAGAAACACCCAGGGGTTACAAATTGGCTGAAACTCTAAGTAAAGCCAGTAAAGTGTATTCTGGACTCTCTTCATCGCATGTCACTCTCCCTTGACTTTTAGGAGCCACTTTTCTCTCCCACGCAATCTTACCCTCAGAGTAGGATCCAGGACTAGTTTGATATGAGTCTGGGGCCATGCTGATGAATATCATTTATCTTTAGATATAAAAATGATGGTATATAGATATTAGTCCTATCTCCATGTTTTAGATATAAGGAAACCATGTCCCACAGAGAAATCACAAATGATAACAGCAAGTTAATGGCAGACCAGGGAGCCTGGTACTCGGGTTAAAGAGAACAGCTGCTTCATCATTAAAAATGTCTTTGGTTTCAGTCACCTGGGTGGCTCATTAGGTTAAGTGACTGCCTTTGGCTCAGGTCATCTCTCTCAAATAAATACATTTTTTTTAAAGGTTTGTCTTTGGTTTCAATAAAAGGAAGTCCAATCCAAATTTGCTTAAGGAAAAAAAAAATTATGTGAGGATGGAGCCAGCAGAGGCTCATATAGCTGGCTGTTCCTAGGGGTGGTTTGGACACCACATGGTTTTCTTCTTTCCAGCCTTGAACTTTTCTTCCCAGGAGTCAGTTCTGTTTTCACATTGGCTCTCTCCTTATGCTTCCAAAATGGCTGCCGTACCTCTGGAGTTGCTTGCCTTCCTGTTGACATTCAGGAGGAAAGAGCATTTTCATCTCAGTATTCTCAGTGAAATCCTCTAATTCTAGAGGATTTCATACTAACTGGACCAGTTTAGATCACTTGCCCACCCCGAACCAGTCACTGTGGCCATGTGGGTGGAGGCTGTGAATGGCTTAATCTAGGTTATGTGTTTTACCCTTACCCATGAAATTGGCAGGGGAGCTGGATTCCTTGTGACCTTGTGGACCAACAACAACAACAACAAAGGAAGAGCTTTGGGGAAGTGGGAAGTAGGAATTAATTTCAGGGAAGCAACAAGAAATTGTTTCATGGTGCAACTGATTTATAAACTACTTGAGTTACAGAAATGCAAACCTTGTTGACCATAGTAACACTTGCTTTATTTTTTCCTCCTGCTTGCATTCAGTTCTGGATAAATGGTATATTATTCCACACTTGGGGTTCAGCATCAAGTAGAGAGGGCAGCTGAGCCATTCTCTCTCAGCCCTAATTCTGGTCTGTACATGTTGGTGAATTCTCAATTAGACTGGCTTTTGAGCCTAAAAATACCATCCCTGTCTTTAATTCTGGGTTCATAGTGCCTGGCACCAAACAGATTGTCAGGCAGCAGATGTTTGCAAAACTGAGATGATTGCCTGACCATACTAGACATCCAGACTTTGATGTTTGTCTTTAATTTCCGTTTCCTAGGCCACCCTCCTGTGGATAACTAAATGCCTGCCCCGTCACTCACAGGGACTTCCCCCTTTTTCTAATTCTCACCTAAGAGCCCATTTTCTCCTAAATTCTGATTCCCACCCACTAGCCCCAACTCTAGTGCTTTCTATATCAGGGTTCCTCAGTGACCATCAACCACTACCCCCTCCCTGTGATGTTTTGTACACGGAGGCATAGAACTGAGTTCTGTGCCTCAGGTACAGATCAGTTGCTAGAGTGGTTTCCCATTCTTCTTCCAAATTCCCCCTCCTTTCTATCCATAGGCAAAGGCCAGAGTGACATCTAAAGCAGTAATGTCCTGGCTTTGTAAATCACTTCTTAGTCCCTGACCTTTCCTGGACTTTTCACAGTTACTTGGATCCTGACTCAGTGCTTCTTTAGGATTTTGTTCACACTTGCTGCTACGTACTTGGATCTCCATACTTGGAACTCATAGGGTTTGAAATTATACACAAAGGGATCTGCAAAGTCTTAATGCTTTTGTCTGTTCCAAAAGTCTCTGGATTTCCCCTTATCCAGATGTTGATCTTTTTCCATCTAATCCCAGATTTTCCCACAACTCTGCCCTACGTTACCACCATTTGTATTTCTGAATCACCTTTTTGGAGTCATTTCTGGGGGGCACATAGCTCCTGCATTATTGTCATGGTCACCCACTTAATTTTGTAGATGAGCACAACGAAGCCCAGGGAAGATGGGTGACTTTTGTAAGGTCACATGGCTACTATGTGGCAGAGTATGGATAAGTCTCTTAATGCTAATTAAAAAGAAAAAAAAGAATTGTTAAGTTATGAAAAACACTTAAAGACAGCACATGCTGATCACTTTGATTGAAGCAATACTCAAAATAACTTCCAAATTCACAACTTAGTGCAGTAGAGGAAAAGGGGGTAGAAGTTAGTCACAATGATATAAAACAAGAGAGGACTGATGATCTATTATCCCAAGCATTTGCCTTTCAGGGAAACTTTCATGAAGTCAGAAAATTACATAAACATTATGAGAGCATGACTCAGTTTTTTTTCCTTAAACTTAATAATAAAACAATCAATTATGCATCTCTGGATTCTCATTTATTTTCTTGCTTCAAGGACAAAGTGAATAGTACATCTTTAGGGAAATGTTCTCTATTAGGAGTGATTGACAAAAATTCCTGGTGAGTTAACTGGTCCCATTGTAAACATGTTCTTATATAAAGGAGTGTATGTCAATGAAGATGGCACTCTAATGAGGAAGCAAGAGTCCCATTGACTGACCATTCTAACAAGATGACAGATGTTTATTTTGTTGTTTTATGTTATTTTATTATTATTTTTTTAATTTTAGAGAGGGAATGACAGGAAGGGAAGAGGGAAAGGGTGAGAGAATCTTTAGCAGGCTCCATTCCCAGCATGGAGCCCAACATGGGGCTCGAAGTAGGGTTCAGTCTCATGAGATCATGACCTGAGCCAAAATCAAGAGTCAGGCACTTAACTAAGGGAGCCACCCAGGTGCCTCAATAAATGTTGTTAAAAGAATGTGTTTTCTGACCCTAAATTTAGTATTTGGGGAATTCAAATATCCCTATTTTTGATTCTAAGAAAAAGACTTTCATGCAGACTTGTAAAATATCTTATTAGAGAGATCAGAAAGTGACCTCTTCAAACTGAATTAGTTTTATTCAAGTTCAGTACTGGAAAAATGATTTAGGTGAAGAAATGGCCCTGGTTAATGATGACATTCCATTCTACTCTGATTCCATCAAATTTTTAAAATAAGAACTGATCTTTGGGAGCTTATCAGAACTACTTGAAATATTTTTCCTTTTGCACTTGGGTTTTATATCTGTCTTAATGAATTGCACAATGCTGTTGATTAGCTGATATTTAGTGATTCTTAAAGTTTTGACTTGAAAGATGGTAATTGCTAGCATAATACTGCCATGAGTTTAACAGCAGAAAAATAAAGTCAAAACACTTTACTTTGACTTTTTCTAGAACACTATTTTTTCCTCTTTGGCAAAGCTTTTCAAGTCCTTTGCTTCAAGCTGATCTCAGTAATTAAAAGAATGATTTAAAAAACTCTCAAAAAGGATTCTGCATATTAAAATTCATTAAAATGCAATATTCACAAAGCAGGATATTTTATCATAAGTATATATGGAGAAGAAAATGGGAAGGAAATTAGGTGCTTCCTCCATATTCATTGCCCGTGTGTGTGTGTTTACTACAGTTTAGTTGTATAGCTGAGAACTTGACATGTTAATAAGTAGTTACATGACCATTAGCTCATTTTCTTTTTAGAAACTTGAGAAAAGGAAGGAAGAATAAAAGTGAAGAAGAAGAAAAAACATACTTCCTAAGCTGCCCATTAGAAGAGTGGCCATTTGGGGCTCTTGTGTGGCTCAATAGGTTAAGCGCTAAGACTCTTGATTTTGGCTCGCGTCATGATCTCAGGGTTGAGAGAGCAAGCTCCACGCTGAGTGTGGAGCCTGCTTGGGATTCTCTCTCCCTCTCTCTCTGCCCCTCCTCCTGCCACTCACTCATGCCCATGTGTACACACCCATATTTTCTCTCTTTCCCCCCAAAAAACACAAACAAAACAAACAAAAAAAAACAGCGACCATTTAATTCCCACAGAAGTGGTATGTTCACAGCTAACAGAACTAGATCATTGGTGAACAAAGCTATTCTATTGGTATAATATGGTACAAACCCGTTTACCTCAAAAATAAGGACTATATGTAAGCTCATTGCAATCAAACAAATGGGAAAACTATTCACATAAGTCACTGAGCATTATGGAAATATCGCAACTGGATAATTGAAGGAGTATCCCCCAGACTGGGATGTTGTCATGGAGACACAACCAAAGTGAACCTTGCAGTAAGCTTGGCAGGAAACATCCTTGCTAAGCCAGGCTGCCAAAGCCTGGGTGCCACCTGTCTATAGACAGCCCAGGGGAATGGTCAGATAGATAAGAGATTTTCACTGTGACCTATTTCAGAAAAACTCTGAATAAAAGTAATTCCAAAAAGAAGCAGGAATTAGGAAGGGTTGTTACAGGCATTCCAAGATCTGATTTTTAAAAGAATGCTACAGAATGCATGGCATGTTACTCAGTAGCATGAACCAAAACCATTTTCATAATCAATTTATCATTTCTCCTAGTTAATATTGATAACAATTTTTATAAAGAAATTAAGGTTTCAGTCTAAAAATTCCATTTTGATTCAAAACCAAACCATTTAACCATGTCCTAGTTTTGAACATATCCTAGCACTTTGCCTTAATAAATGAGATTTTTGAATTTTTATTTAATATTTTTAGCTCTTTCTATTTTGTCCTTCTAAGTTGACTAATATCATCTAAAGATAAAGACTCCATGAGATCCTTCTTCTACCCCCAATCTATTTCTCTTACCCTATAGGCTCAGTAAATATCTGCTGATTTAATTGAGTTTGATTGTATGGGACCTTTTAAGAACATCTATCTCTTTGGTAATTCTTCCTATCCATGCCACACACTTCTGATTTTCTTACTGTCTAGTTGCCTTTAGATTGAAGACCTACAATATCCTTATCAATCCCCCTTTTACAACTAGAATCTGGTCCAGACCACAGTATAGTGGTTGGGTTCCTTTTGCCTGGTACAGAATTTGCTGGCAATGATCCCTACTCTAAGAGTCATTTGCCCTGGATTTTTTTTTTTTTTTCAACTTAAGGATCCATCATTCATCTGAAAGACATTACTTTCTTTGGACTGGCTACCTGGACTTGACTTATTTTGTAGACAGAACATAAATGGCTTATCCACCTACTCCTGAAAAAGGGGTAAGATGAACTATCTTTAGAAGGATGGGCATTCCTACAGTGCCTACATTCCTGTCCACCCACTGCTGCCCTAATTAAGTGAAGAGACAGCAGAAGTTTAGTAGATATGTCAATTGGAGCTACATTCAGGTGATGGGATGGATCTGGGATTGATTCTGCCCACTTGCAAACCCTTGCTGAGCCTGTCCAAACGTTCTCAGTCCACATGAAATGCTGCTCTTGGCAATAGAGTGATATATAAGAGCAGATTTTTACAATGTTCTATTTCTTCTTAATTATTGATTAGTTGCCTCAAGACCTATGACAGAAACCCATCTTATAAGAATGTCATTAATAAGAAATTTCCAGATAAAATTTTCCCTCATTAAAATTTGTGTGTGAGGATGGGGGGAGCTTCCAATGACATGAACAAATTATTGAGCTAGATTGTTATGGTGTCAGACTAAGGCATCAAATTAAACACTGTAAGAGACACTCACTGTATTTTCTCTTTATTTTTGGTAAATGTTCATAAGTTCATTTAGAGTGCTGAGGGACTGAATCAGGGGACATGCATATGTTGACTGGACTGGGGAGGTAAAGACAATCCTGTATCACAGTTAGCAGAGTCATGCTCTCAGCCTGGAGAGATGGAGTCTGCACTGTCTGAAAATCCAGATTCTTGGGAGGGTCTAGGGCTGCAATGGTGGAGACGCATCCAAAGGTGAGGGAAGGTGATCGAGGACAGCTCCTGTAAGTGTCACAATTTAGGTCAAAGCCTTCCGTGGGTAGTCATTGGTACTTTAGTGCTGCCTGTCCCACTAACAAATTAATCTTTTTCCTTTGAACCGTGCTGGGCCCTTTAGAATGGACACTGAGGTGAGTTTAGCCATAAAAGTCAAATTCAAAATGCAGAAAGACCAGAAGAAGATTAGAAAACAAGAAAAATATTTCACCTTGATTCTACATAGACTGAGCACCTGGTAGATAATAAAAAAATGATAACTAAAATAGTGTTTTAGAAACACACTTATGACACCAAATGTCTACTATTTCAGAAAACCTTGAATAAAAGTGTAAATGGAGAAAGAACTTGTGGGTAATTTTAGTTTTAATCTTTGTGATTTTTTTTTGTCTTTTACGTAGTATATACTAAACAGATTTATGTATTTTTATAATCAGAATAAGTGAATGAAATTTGACTAGGAAAGAAAGGAAAAAAGGCAGTTTTGTAGGATGAGACAGGACCAATGTAGACCCTTTTTAAGTAGAAAAGTTTGATGATAACTTTTCAGGAAAAAGGGCAATTGGTAGGATGAGACAGGACCAATGTGGACACTTTTTAGTAGAAAAGTTTGATGATAACCTCTCAGGTTGAAAGGAAAATTCAGAGGAAAAAAAGAGTATTACATGTGAAAGATGATGGGTTAACTGATTTCATCATACTCTAAATAAGGAGAGGGGATGTCATTAAAAGTATGGTGGAAGAGGTAGTCCTGAATTGAAAGAGACCTCATTTGTACTTTGAATCTTGAAAAAGAGGAAAAATGTAGGGAAATGTGACATTAGTTTGTAAGAGGAGTTTGTGTGTATTTGAGATGGTTCAAGCCAGGTGGGTCAAATTTTCTTGATGAAAATATAGGGCACATTTGTTAAGACTCATGAAGGAAAGGAGTCGATAGAGACAATGGGAAGAGTGATAATGACTTTGTATTGAATGAAGAAGAAAGTTTGAGGGAACTGGCAGGAATGAATCAAAGGATCCTTAAATGTTGCTAGGAACACTAAAGCTGGCATTGACTTTGCCAATGAGGAGATTTCAGATTGTAGGTATTAAGAATGATCCCTATGTATTCATAAGACTTTGGGTCATGACATATCTTTCTGAATACCTAATATTAATAAGCCAACCCAAAGTTGGCTCCTATTTACTTACTGATATGATTTACTTAGCTGACATAATTACTTACTAATTTTAGTAATCCTTACTAAGTAAGGATTTACTTAGCTAAGACAAGAACTCAGCTACATTTTCTTCCATGGTCTTATAAACCATCAAGCATACCTCCACACCAAGCAGCAGCAACTACATAAGATAATGGTGCGTACTTTGGGGCACCTGGGTGACTCAGTGGGTTAAGCCTTTGCCTTTGGCTCAGGTCGTGATCTCAGCGTCCTGAGATCAAGCCCTGCATCGGGATGTCTGCTCAGTGGGGAACCTGCTTCCCCCTCTCTCTCTGCCTGCCCCTCTGCCTACTTGTGATCTCTCTCTCTGTCCAATAAATAAATAAATAATATATTTTTTAAAAAAAAGAAAAGAATAGTGTGTACTTAAAAAAAAAATAGTGCATACTATTCCTTCTGGTTGAAATGTTCTGCTTTTTTCCAGGTGAAACTTTCTTCATCTTTTAAGTATCAGTTTCTTCTTCCTTAAACATTTTCCACTCCTTACCCAAATTTGGCCCACCTATGGTTCTTTCTCATAGTAACTTATTCTTTTATATTTGTTATAATTTATAATTTTATATTTTATGTCTTTTTGTTTAAAACATGCTTTCCCCACCAGACTGGAAGCATCATTAATATATGGTTATGGCTACTGTGTTTAGTATAATATCCATAAAACCTAGAGCAGGTTGTAGTATAGGCTCGGTAAAGAGTTTTAGTTCAATTAGTTGATAACTGATTAATAAGATGATTGAAAAGTAGATGAATTAATTGAATCATTACTACTCTTCTTTTTTTCATGGCCTCATCTTAGACTTCCAAGTGGACCTATTTCTCACTCTAAATCTCATTTTGCCTCATAGTCTGTCAGTTTCTGATATCATTATTTAGTTGCCTATATATGACTTCCAAGTAACCCAGATCAATCTTATTATCCACCATCTGAAATTTTCCACTGCCTTGGTATGCCCTTTATATTGCGATTACTGGACCCCATGTTTGGATGAACCATATCCAAGTTCAGTATGACCTCTGACACTGCTCTGTGTGGGTTGCTGAACTCACTGCCTTTTCCTGGGTTGGGCTCTGTCAATAGATCAGATTTGCCAGCTGCATATTATGTTTTAGCACTGTTTTATGCCCTACAAGCAATGAGTTGGCCAAACTCTACTTAGCTGAATCCTGATTATCTTCCATAACACAGGTGGAAGCTAAGTTTTCAAATGGAATTAAAAGAATCACTCACCCTTTGGAGAGATGTCTCTCAGGGCAGAAAAAAAAAGTGATATCAGCAAAAATTATAGAATAAGAAACTCTAAAATTCTCTCTCTCCACAAAAGCAACAAATATATTGGCCAAACTGCCATAATCAATTTTTTTGAATTCTGGAAACTAGCCAAAAATTTGAAACAACCAGAGAAATCCTTAATCGAGAAAAAAAGCTGAATCAGTAAGAGAGATTTGTGGCATTTTATTTTATATTAAATATGAGCCAATCTCCCAGCACTCTATATCTAGTAAAGATATCCTGCAAACAAGAAGGAAAATTAAAATACTTGCAGATAAAAACAAACTAACAATTTGTTTCTAGTAGGCTTGTTCTATAAGAGATACAAAAGAAAATACTTCAGGCTGAAATGAAAGAACACTAGACAGTAACTTTAATCCATACAAAGAAATAAAAAACAACAGGAAAGTAACAACAGAGATAAAAATAAAAATTAGAATTAACATGTTTTGGGGATATAATTCCTTTTTGTAAATATGATTTAAAAAGACAACTGTATGGAACATTAAGTAGAAATCTATATTAATGGCTTTATATATATATAATGATTAAAAGGTCAATAAAGAAGATATTAATAAAGAAATTATACGAAGACATAACAATTTTAAATGTATATGTACCCAACAACAAAGCCCAAATATGTGTGAATCAATAATGAGGGGAGAAATAGTAGTTTAACAACAGGTGGAAATTTCAATTCCCTACTTTCAATCATGATCAGAACAACTAGAGAGAAGAAAAGCAAGGAAATTGAAGACTAGAATAACACTATAAACTAGTTAGATCTAATAGATGTACTTGTAAAATACTTCCCTCAACAATAGAAGATACGTATTCTTCTTGAGTACCTATGGAGCATTTTCCAGGATAAACTATAGACTACATCACAAAACAAGTCTCAATAAGTTTGAAAAGATTAAATCATGCAAAGTATCCTCTATGACCCGGGTAGGATGAAATTAGAAATCCAGGGGTGCCTGGGCGGCTCAGTGGGTTAAAGCCTCCTTCGGTTCAGGTCATGATCCCAGGGTCCTGGGATCGAGCCCCGCATTGGACTCTCTGCTCAGCAAGGAGCCTGCTTCCTCTTCTCTGCCTCTCTGCCTACTTGTGATCTCTGTTTGCCAAATAAATAAATAAAATCTTTAAAAAAAAAAAAAGAAATTAGAAATCTGTAGCCAAAAGAAATCTGGAAAATTCACAAGCATGTGGAAGTTAGATAATTCAATTTTAAATAATCAATGAATCAAAGAAGAAATGACAAGATAAATTAGGAAAGACTCTAAAATAAATGGAAAAAAATATCGCATACCAAAGCTCAGGAAATGTTAAAAAAAAAAAAAATCAATGCCCAGGGGGAAATTTATAGCAATAAACACTTACATTAAAAAAGAAAAAGGGGGAGGGGCACCTGAGTGGCTCAGTGGGTTAAAGCCTCTGCCTTCAGCTCAGGTCATGATACCAGGGTCCTGGGATCGAGCCCCGCATCAGGCTCGCCACTCGGCGGGAACCCTGCTTTCCCCTCTCTCTCTCTGCCTGCCTCTCTGCCTACTTGTGATCTCTGTCTGTCAAATAAATAAATAAAATCTTTAAAAAAGGAGAGGAGTCAAGATGGCAGAGAAGTAGCAGACTGAGACTGCATCAGGTAGCAGGAGATCAGCTAGATAGTTTATCAAACCATTGCAAACACCTACAAACCCAATGGGAGATCAAAGAGAAGAAGAACAGCAATTCTAGAGACAGAAAATCGACCACTTTCTGAAAGGTAGGACCGGCGGAGAAGTGAATCCAAAGTGACGGGAAGATAGACTGCGGGGGGAGGGGCCGGCTCCCAGCCAGCGGCGGAGCAACGGAGCACAAAATCAGGACTTTTAAAAGTCTGCACCACTGAGGGACATAGCTCCAGAGGCTAAACCGGGGTGAAGCCCACACGGGGCCAGCGTGGCCCCCGGTCCCGCAGGGTCACAGAAGGATCGGGGGTGTCTGAGTGTCGCAGAACTTGCAGGGATTAGACCAGGGAAGCTGGCTACAGAGACAGAGCCAAGGAGGGAGCTCTCAGCTCGGGGTTACCTTGAACTGGTCGCAGGCTGGGTGAGCTCAGAGCGCAGCAAGAGGCCAGGGAGACGGGAGTGATTGGGCTCTTTTCTCTGAGAGCGCACTGAGGAGTGGGGCCCTGAGCTCTCAGCTCCTCTGGGCCGGAGACTGGGAGGCCGCCATTTTCATTCCCGTCCTCCTGAACTCTACGGAAAGCGCTCAGGGGACAAAAGCTCCCAAAAACGAACCCGAGCTGATTACTTAGCCCGGCCCCTGGTAAGGGTGGTGCAATTCTGCCTCGGGCAAAGACACTTGAGAATCACTACAACAAGCCCCTTCCCCAGAAGATCAATAAGAAATCCAGCCAAGACAAAGTTCACCTACCAAGGAGAGCAGCAGAATTCCAGTGGGGAGGAGAAAGCAAAGCACGGAACTCATGGCTTTCTCCCCATGATTCTTTAGTCTTGCGGTTAATTTAAAATTTTTTTTAATTTTATTTTTTTTCTTTCTTCTGCTAATTTTTTTTAATTTTTACTCTTTTCTTTTTTAACGTTTTTTTAACTAGTTTATCTAATATATATATATTTTTTTCTTTTTTATATTTTTTCCTTATTTGTTTTCTTTTTTTAATTTTTTTTTCTGAACTTCTTTTTATCCCCTTTCTCCCTCCCACAATTTGGGGTCTCTTCTGATATGATTAAAGTGCATTTTCCTGGGGTCTTTGCCACCCTTTCAGAATTTTATTTGCTCCTTCATATACTCTTTTTTTTTAAAAGATTTTATTTGTTATTTGACAGAGATCACAAGTAGGCAGAGAGGCAGGCAGAGAGAGAGAGAGGAGGAAGCAGGCTCTCCGCCGAGCAAAGAGCCCGATGCGGGGCTCGATCCCAGGACCCTGGGATCATGACCTGAGCCAAAGGCAGAGGCTTAACCCACTGAGCCACCCAGATGCCCAATCCTTCATATACTCTTATCTGGACAAAATGACAAGGCAGAAAAACTCACCACAAAAAAAAAAGAACAAGAGGCAGTACTGAAGGCTAGGGACCTAATCAATACAGACATTGGTAATATATCAGATCTAGAGTTCAGAATGACGATTCTCAAGGTTCTACCCAGGCTCGAAAAAGGCATGGAAGATATTAGAGGAAACCCTCTATGGAGAGATAAAAGCCCTTTCTGGAGAAATAAAAGAACTAAAATCGAACCAAGTTGAAATCAAAAAAGCTATTAATGAGGTGCAATAAAAAATGGAGGCTCTTACTGCTGTTAAATGAGGCAGAAGAAAGAATTAGTGATATAAAAGACCAAATGACAGAGAATAAAGAAGCTGAGCAAAAGAGGGACAAACAGCTACTGGACCACGAGGGGAGAATTCGAGAGATAAGTGACACCATAAGACAAAACAACATTAGAATAATTGAGATTCCAGAAGAAGAAGAAAGAGAGAGGGGAGCAGAAGGTATATTGGAGAGAATTATTGGAGAGAATTTCCCTAATATGGCAAAGGGAACAAGCATCAAAATCCAGGAGGTGCAGAGAACCCCCCTCAAAATCAATAAGAATAGGTCCACACCCTGTCACCTAATAGTAAAATTTACAAGTAATAACGACAAAAAGAAAATCCTGAAAGCAGCCCAGGAAAAGAAGTCTGTAACATACAATGGTAAAAATATCAGATTAGCAGCAGACTTATCCACAGACACCTTGCAGGCCAGAAAGAACTGGCATGATATATTCAGAGCACTAAATGAGAAAAACATGCAGCCAAGAATACCATATCCAGCTAGGCTATCATTGAAAATGGAGAGATTAAAAGCTTCCAGGACAAACAAAAACTGAAAGAATTTGCAAACACCAAACCAGCTTTACAGGAAATATTGAAAGGGGTCCTCTAAACAATGAGAGACCCTAAAAGTAGTAGATCAGAAAGGAACAGAGACAATATACAGTAACAGACACCTTATAGGCAATACAATGGCACTAAATTTATATCTCTCAATAGTTATCCTGAATGTTAAAGGGCTAAATGCCCCAATCAAAAGACAAAGGGTATCAGAATGGATAAAAAAAACAAAACCCATCAATATGTTGCCTATAAGAAACTCATTTTAGACCCTAAGACACCTCCAGATTTAAAGTGAGGGGGTGGAAAACAATTTACCATGCTAACGGACATCAGAAGAAAGCAGGAGTGGCAATCCTTATAACAGATCAATTATATTTTAAGCCAAAGACTATAATAAGAGATGAGGAAGGACACTATATCATACTCAAAGGGTCTGTCCAACAAGAAGATCTAACAATTTTAAATATCTATGCCCCTAACGTGGGAGCAGCCAACTATATAAACCAAATAATAACAAAATCAAAGAAACACATCAACAATAATACAATAATAGTAGAGGATGTCAACACTCCCCTCACGGAAATGGACAGATCACCCAAGCAAAAGATCAACAAGGAAATAAAGGCCTTAAATGACACACTGCACCAGATGGATATCACAGATATATTCAGAACATTTCATCCCAAAGCAACAGAATACCCATTCTTCTCTAGTGCACATGGAACATTCTCCAGAATAGATCACATGCTGGGTCATAAATCAGGTCTCAACTGGTATCAAAAGATTAGGATCATTCCCTGCATATTTTCAGACCACAATGCTCTGAAGCTAGAACTCAATCACAAGAGGAAATTTGGAAAGAACACAAATACATGGAGACAAAACAGCATCTTCTAAAGAATGAATGGGTCAACCAGGGAATTAAAGAAGAATTGAAAAAATTCATGGAAACAAATGATAATGAAAACACAACGGTTCAAAATCTGTGGGACACAGCAAAGGCAGTCCTGAGAGGAAAATATATAGTGGTACAAACCTTTCTTAAGAAACAAGAAAGGTCTCAAATACACAACTTAACCCTACACCTAAAGGAGCTGGAGAAAGAACAAGAAAGAAAGCCTAAACCCAGCAGGAGAAGAGAAATCATAAAGATCAGAGCAGAAATCAATGAAATAGGAACCAAAAAAACAATAGAACAAATCAATGAAACTAGGAGTTGGTTCTTTGAAAGAATTAATAAGATTGATAAACCCCTGGCCAGACTTATCAAAAATAAAAGAGAAAGGACCCAAATCAATATAATCATGAATGAAAGAGGAGAGATCACAACTAACACCAAAGAAATACAAACAATTATAAGATCAATACTATGAGCAACTCTATGCAAACAAATTTGACAATCTGGAAGAAATGGATGAATTCCTAGAGACATATAAACTACCACAACTGAACCAGGAAGAAATAGAAAACCTGAACAGACCCACAACCAGTAAGGAGATTGAAACAGTCATCAAAAATCTCCAAACAAACAAAAGCCCAGGGCCAGACGGCGTCCCGGGGGAATTCAACCAAACATTTAAAGAAGAACTAATTCCTATTCTCTTGAAACTGTTCCAAAAAAAATAGAAATGGGAGGAAAACTTCCAAACTCATTTTATGATCCTGCATCACCTTGATCTCAAAACCAGACAAGGATCCCATCAAAAAAGAGAATTACAGACTAATATCCTTAATGAACACAGATGCGAAAATTCTCACCAAAATACTAGCCAATAGGATTCAACAGTACATTAAAAGGATTATTCACCACGACCAAGTGGGATTTATTCCAGGGCTGCAAGGTTGGTTCAACATCCACAAATCAATCAATATGATACAACACATTAATAAAAGAAAGAACAAGAACCATATGATACTCTCAATAGATGCTGAAAAAGCATTCGACAAAGTACAGCATCCCTTCCTGATCAAAACTCTTCAAAGTGTAGGGATAGAGAGCACATACCTCAATATTATCAAAGCTATCTATGAATAACCCACCACAAATATCATTCTCAATGGAGAAAAACTGAAAGCTATTCCGCTAAGGTTAGGAACACGGCAGGGATGTCCATTATCACCACTGCTATTCAACATAGTACTGGAAATCCTAGCCTCAGCCATCAGACAACAAAAAAAAATTAAAGGCATCCAAATCGGTAAAGAAGAAGTCAAACTATCACTCTTCGCAGATGATATGATACTGTATGTGGAAAACCCAAAAGACTCCACTCCAAAACTGCTAGAACTTGTACAGGAATTCAGTAAAGTGTCAGGATATAAAATCAATGCCCAGAAATCAGTTGCATTTCTCTACACCAACAACAAGACAGAAGAAAGAGAAATTAAGGAGTCAATCCCATTTACAATTGCACCCAAAACTATAAGATACCTAGGAATAAACCTAACCAAAGAGGCTAAGAATCTATACTCAGAAAACTATAAAGTTCTCATGAAAGAAACTGAGGAAGACACAAAGATATGGAAAATGTTCCATGCTCCTGGATTGGAAGAATAAATATTGTGAAAATGTCTATGTTACCTAAAGCAATCTACACATTTAATGCAATCCCTATCAAAATCTCACCTATTTTTTTTCAAAGAAATGGAACAAATAATCCTAAAATTTATATGGAACCAGAAACGACCTCAAATAGCCAAAGCAATATTGAAAAAGAAAGCCAAAGTTGGTGGCATCACAATTCCGGACTTCAAGCTCTATTACAAAGCTGTCATCATCAAGACAGCCTGGTACTGGCACAAAAACAGACACATAGATCATTAGAGCTGAATAAAGAGCCCAGAAATAGACCCTCAACTCTATGGTCAACTAATCTTTGGCACAGCAGGAAAGAATGTCCAATGGAAAAACGACAGCCTCTTCAATAAATGGTGTTGGGAAAATTGGATGGCCACATGCAGAAAAATGAAATTGGACCATTTCCTTACACAACACGCGAAAATAGACTCAAAATGGATGAAGGACCTCAATGTGAGAAAGGAATCCATCAAAATCCTTGAGGAGAACACAGGCAGCAACCTCTTCGACCTCAGCCGCAGCAACATCTTCCTAGGAACATCGCCAAAGTCAAGGGAAGCAAGGGCAAAAATGAACTATTGGGATTTCATCAAGATCAAAAGCTTTTGCACAGCAAAGGAAACAGTTAACAAAACCAAAAGACAACTGACAGAATGGGAGAAGATATTTGCAAACGACATATCAGATAAAGGGCTAGTGTCCAAAATCTATAAAGAACTTAGCAAACTCAACACCCAAAGAACAAATAATCCAATCAAGAAATGGGCAGAGGACATGAACAGGCATTTCTGCAAAGAAGACAACCAGATGGCCAACAGACACATGAAAAAGAGCTCCACATCACTCGGCATCAGGGAAATACAAATCAAACCCACAATGAGATATCACCTCACATCAGTCAGAATGGCTAAAATGAACAAGTCAGGAAATGACAGATGCTGGCGAGGATGCGGAGAAAGGGGAAGCCTCCTACACTTTTGGTGGGAATGCA
This sequence comes from Enhydra lutris kenyoni, assembly GCF_002288905.1. NCBI lineage: Eukaryota > Metazoa > Chordata > Mammalia > Carnivora > Mustelidae > Enhydra > Enhydra lutris. The sequence continues at coordinate 33,467,538 of NW_019154095.1, forward strand.
AGCTGGTGCAACCACTCTGGAAAATAGCATAGAGGTTCCTCAAAAAGTTGAAAATAGAACTACCCTATGACCCAGCAATTGCACTACTGGGTATTTACCCTAAAGATACAAACGTAGTGATCCGAAGGGGCACGTGCACCTGAATGTTTATAGCAGCAATATCTACTATAGCCAAACTATGGAAAGAACCTAGATGTCCATCAACAGAGAATGGATAAAGAAGTTGTGATATATATACACAATGGAATACTATGCAGCCATCAAAAGAAATGAAATCTTTCCATTTGCGACAACATGGATGGAACTAGAGGGTTTCATGCTTAGTGAAATAAGTCAATCGGAGAAAGACAACTATCATATGATCTCCTTGATATGAGGAAATGGAGATGCCACATGGGGGGTTAGGGGGGTAGGAGAAGAATAAATGAAACAAGATGGGATTGGGAGGGAGACAAACCATAAGTGACTCTTAATCTGACAAAACAAACTGAGGGTTGCTGGGGGGAGGAGGGTCGGAAAGTGGGGGGTTATGGACATTGGGGAGCGTATGTGCTATGGTAAGTGCTGTGAAGTGTGTAAACCTGGCGATTCACAGACCTGTACCCTGGGGATAAAAATGCATTATATGTTTATAAAAAAATAAAAATAAAAAAGAAATAAATAAAACTAAAAAAAAACCTTAAAAAAAAAGAAGAAAAGAAAAGATAAAGGGGGCACCTGGGTGTTTCAGTGGGTTAAAACCTCTGCCATCAGCTCGGGTCATGATCCCAGAGTCCTGGGATTGAGCTCTTCATTGGGTTCTCTGCTCAGCAGGGAGCCTGCTCCCCCCCAACACCCTCCACCTGACTCTGCCTACTTCTGATCTCTGTTTGTCAAATAAATAAATAAAATCTTAAAAATAAAAAGAATCACAGACTAAAAATATGAAATTTCACCTTCTGAAATTAGAAAAAGAAGAACTTTATTTACCAAAGCAAAGAGAAAGAATAGAATAATAAAGATGAGAATGGAGATAACTGAAATAGAGAGCAGAAAAATTAGGAAGAATAAATAAAACAAAAGTTTGTTTGTTTGTTTGTTTGTTTTTAGATAAACAAAACTGACAAAACTCTAATACAATGACCAAGGAAAAAAGAGAGAAGACTCAAATTATGAAAATCAGGAATAAAAGTAGGGGTATTACTAATAACCTTATATAAATAAAATAATTTTAAGAGAATACTTGAATAATTGTATCCAAAAAAGAAAAAGGTGAATTCCTAGAAAAGCACAAATAATAAAAATTGACTCAAGAAGAAACAGAAAATATGAATAAACTTATAACAAGGAAAAAGTTTATGATTCATAAACTTTAAAGTTTGTAAACATAAAAGCTTATGATTCAGTGATCAAAAATGTCAAACAAAGTAAATCCTAGGGCCAGATAGCTTACTGGTAAATTCTACCAAGTCTTTAAAAAGAATTAACACCAGTATTTCTGAAATTCTTCCAAAAAAATTGGAGGGAATACTTCCTGTTTCTAAGAGACCAGTATGAACCTGAAATTAAAGCCATACACTAACATCATAAGAAAACTACAGACCGATATATGCCTGATAAATATACATCCCAAAACTTAAACAAAATACTAGAAAACCAAATCCAACATCATATTAAAATAAATATGCCATGACAAATGGGATTTATCTGAGATATCTCAATATATGAAAATCAATGACTATAATCCACCATATTAATATAATGGAGGAGAGGGAGAAAGCACATTATCCTCCCATTTGGCGGAGAAAAAGCATTTCACAAAACCCAACACCATTTCATTTTAAAAAATTGTCCAAAAACTAGGAATTGTAGTAAAGGGCTATCAGCATGGGCCTAGATTGCCCTACCTTGCACATTCCCCCCAAAAAGATCTGCCTTTGGGATAAATCCTTAGTTGACTCCTAGGAGACAAGCTTTAGCCTTTGGGATATTCTGCCTGATAACAATATGTTTGAATGTCTGAAGTTTTGGGCCATGTTGTACCAGTTTGATGAGATAGTTTATAATAACAAATGTGAATTATGATGAATGTTGTTTTATGTATGCCTGAGGCCTTGGGATACATTGTATCTATGTGATAAGATAGATCATACTACCAAATGTGATTTTTGATAAATGCTTATTTTGGCTTAGGGGTCTGGAATCTGAGTAGCTGCGGTCAGTCATGCAGGTGGATGTATGCCAACCTAACTGACCCCCAATGTGTACACTGGGCATCACCACTCAAGTGAGCGTTATTGGTTGACAACACTTCTCACATGTTAAAAACACTTCACATCATTGCTGGGAAGATTAAGCATCTCGGTGTGACCACTGCAAAAAGACACCTAGAAGCTTTTGCCAGGTTTCTCCTAGATTTTTTTCTTATAATAAACTCAAATAGTGAGTATAACAGCTCTGAGTCTTATGGGTCCTTCTAGCAAATTACTGAGCATGAGGGTGGTCTTAGTTTCTGTAACACAATTGGAATCATAAGTAGGATTCAGTGGCATGACTCTGACTACTAAAACATGGGGAAAGTACTATTTGGGAAAATGAAAATTGATGGCATGAGAGATGACCCAACTCTTATATCTGATGGCCACTGAGTTACCCATGACATGAGACAGCAGCTGCACTGTAGTCAGGTACGTTAGTAAAAATTACCAATGGAATTTAAAATGATAGACCCAACTGCCAAGAAATTGTATACTAGATACATAAGGGAATAGCAAAATAATGATAATCATTCCCGATATACAATGTCTTATTTTTATCTGTAATACTTAAAGTAAGGAAGAGTGTTGGGGCAGATCCTAACACAGTGTCAAGCTCAGATTGTAGCCAGTCTAAGCTATGACCACTAGCCTTAGAGCTACTACCAAAGAGAAAGATTATGCTGGAACAACAGATAGCACTTCTATTATCTGAACACCACAACATAGTCTAGGTGGTGGGACCAGAAGAACATTTAAACCATGGGGTATAGTGTGATGGAGTTGTCCTATTTTGTGGATTGCTATGACCAGCTTCTGAAGATTATGCAAATAGATTCTAAGAGTGACTCACTTAGGAGAAGTCTTCATGGTTTTCAATGCAGCAGAATGGAGAAGCATATTTGGATTAATTAATGCAGGTACTGTAGCTTACTACTGATCATCATGATCCAAATATACAACTGATGTTCCTTCAGTGACAGCTAGCTTGGTGGACTGGATCAAAGCTGATGCAGTTTGTTTACCCTGAGAAGGGCACTTGTCTTTTGTTCTTTTATTTTTTAATTTTTAACTTAATTTAATTTAATTTTATTTCTTTTCAGTGTTCCAGCATTCATTGTTTATGCACTACACCCAGTGCTCCACTCCATGCAATACATGCCCTCCATAATACCCACCGCCAGGCTCACCCAACCCCCTACCCACCTCCCTTCCAAAACCCTCAGTTTGTTTCTCAGAGTCCAGTCTCTCATGGTTTGTCTCCCCCTCCAATTTCCTCCAACTCACTTCTCTCCATCTCCCAATGTCCTTTATGTTATTCCTTATACTCATCAAGTAAGTGGAACCATATGATAATTGACTCTCCCTGCTTAACTTATTTCACTCAGCATAATCTCCTCCAGTCCCATCCATGCTGATATGAAAGTTCGGTATTCATCCTTTCTGATGGAGGCATAATACTCCATTATATATATGGGCCATATCTTCTTTATCCATTCATCCATTGAAGGGCATCTTGGCTCTTTCCACAGTTTGGCAACTGTGGCCATTGCACTATGAATGTTGGGGTACAGATAGCCCTTCTTTTCACTACATCTGTATCTTTGGGGCAAATACCCAGTAGCCCAGTAGTGCAATTGCAGGGTCATAGGGAAGCTCTATTTTTATTTATTTATTTATTTATTTATTTATTTATTTTCAGTGTTCCAGAATTCATTGTTTATGCACTGTATACTTTGTTCTTTTAATGTTCAGAGGAACTTCCCAAATGAAGTGGCTAATATTGAGCATATACAAGTCATGCTGGATTGGAATGGTCATCTACCTAATATCCCTCTTACTAAGGTCATTGTAAATGCTGTTATTAAGATACCCCTTTTGCCTGGGTATCTCATTGTACTTTTCTGCTGAAAAATCAGTCAATGATCCCAGAAGCCATATCAGTTTTCTCTCAGCTTCTCCTTATGGGTACTATAGATGCTATGAAAATTAGAGTAGTTCACAAGATAATGGGGAAAAATGAAGTGGTATCAAGGGACTTGGGCAGTGCTGTGAAAATACTTTAAATTGAATGGTATGCATAATGTAAATATCAGTGGAGTGAATGAAAAGGTCTTAAGGAAACACTGTCAGAGATTGGGTGGACTGATGGGAGCCCCTGATGGTCTCCTAAAACTGAAGATCTCTGATTAAATCTACTCTATTTTTCCTCTTTGGGGGGAAAGTACAAAGCCAGATGACAAAACGACGGTGACAAACCTAACCTTGCCAGTGTCAATGGTCTGGCAAATTAATCAGGATGCAGACTGATGAAGGGACCAAAATCTATTGGTGCAACTCCTGGCTGGGGACCTAGTCATATGCACATGTATGGATAAAATGGCCGATGGGGTAGAGAAAAAAGTTTTCAGGTCTCCTTGACAAAATGCCAGGTAATATTTTCCAAAACCATTGGTAAAGTCTTAATGTGGCCTGTAATTAGATTGAGAGGTTATAGGGAGACAAAAGTTAATGGGATTTAGGTAAAAGTTTGGATGAAAACTGTAATATTTGACCAGAGTTTACATAAAGTAGAAGTGTCTCATTTATCTGAATGTATTAATGTATTAATGATGGATATTGTATCTGAGTGGTGAACACTTCTTCTACTTGGTATTGTAATACTTTGGCCAGTACTGATTAGACATGCTAAATGGGAAGCCATAGAATTGCCTGAGTCCACATAGGTTATTAATTTGAAACAGTATTACATAATTTGTGAGCAAAAGGGATTACCACTTTAATTAATGACATGTTAGAAATTGGAGTGCTGTTACCAACATATCTTCAGTACAATTGGACTATGTGGCCCATGGAAAAGGAAGGGGGCTCATGGAGACGAACAGTCCGTCATCAAGGCTTGAAAAAAGGGACACTGCCTAGAGCATTGGCAGCTCATGAGATGATTTCAAACCCCACCAAAATCTAAGAGATTGGTACTCAGTGATTGGTCTTACAGATGCTATTTTCTCAATCCTGATCCTAGAAAAGAGCCAATTACAGTTTGCCTTCCTGTGGAAAGGCTCTTTATTAACATTTTGTTATATTATATTATTAGAGGGCTATTTGAATTCACCAACTTCTATCATTATTTGGTTTGGAATGAATTTAAACCATTTGATTTAGAAGGATTTACTCCAGGTCCCCACTGTGATAGAACCCGACATTTTGATGATATCCTACTATCAAAAACAGAAAAACAAGTGAGAACTGACTTGAATCAAGTGATGGCACACATGACTAACAGAGGCTAGTTGAAAAACTCACCAAAGAGGCAAGGACCTGTTTAAATGGTGGAATTATTAGAATAACCTAGGTAGAAGCCATCCATGACAAGAATTCCACAGGCAACCAGAAATAAACTGCTGTCATTGCCTACCCCTGGAACTAAGCAAGAAGCGCGGTACTTGGTAGGGTTGTTTGGACTGGGGAGGACATGTGGGAATTTGCAGCCTCTTATCTATAAAACTACCTGAAAGGAAACTGTGATTTGAATAGGGAATTGAAAAACAGCAGGCCATATTAGAACTGCAAAGAGCGGTGGTTCAATGAATTCCTTTGGGCCCTTATTATCCACACTCAAATTAGTTTGGAAGAATCTTCGACTTGCACTTATGTTGATCAGAGCTTACAGCAAAAGCCTATGAGTGCTGCCCAGCAGTGACCACTAGGATTTTGGACAAGGAAATTTTCACATGTGACAGTAGGGTACATGCCATTTGAGAGATAGCAGTTCATTATTGGGCTTAATTGAAACTGCCCATATGACTGAAGGCCATAAAATAATCTTGAAATCTAAAATACCCATAATGTTTTTAGTAATGTCCAAAAAATGCTTTAATAAGGAAAGCAGTGCCAACAAGAGTTGCATAATAAAGTGTAAATGGTTTATATAGGAGTATACTACCCGGGAGTATTCATGTAGGGAGATTTTTCCCTCTAGTGTTGACTTTAGAATCACTGGAGGGACTTCCAGATCCCATTATCACATGGGCTGTGCCCTATTAACAACTCTTAATTGGCCAGTAAAAAACTAGTTGGCTTGTGGACAGCATGCTTTTCAAAAGACTGCTATACTACAACTGGCTGATAGAAAAATTCTGACTGAAGAGGGCAAGAACAAACCAACTCAGTAGTCTGGATGGCATGTTGTTTTCCTTGTGGTGATGGGAGGATTGAACAGTAATAGTCCTAATATTTTTTTAAGATTTTATTTATTTATTTGACAGAGAGATCACAAGTAGGCAGAAAGGCAGGCAGGGTGGGTGGGTGGGGGGGCAGCAGGCCCCCTGCTGAGCAGAGCGTCTGACGTGGGGCTCGATCCCAGGACCCTGAGATCATGACCTGAGCCAAAGGCAGAGGCTTAACCCATTGAGCCACCCAGGCACCCCATTATAGTCCCAGTGTTTGGGTGCATACAGACTTACTAGTGATGGCCAATGAGTCGGCCATACGGTCAGGCAGACGGGTGTGCCTGTTGGGTCACAGCCCTGATATAAACCATTTGGGGAATACTAGAGACACATTAGAGAAGAACCTGTGGCTGCCTATCAGAAGAATCCCCTTTCAGGATCAGAAGGATACTGGAACCAATAAATGGATATCCTGAGGCACTCACTTCAGGTGGTCACATGGGTCCATGAAGTGAGTGGAAATGGAGAAGCTTCAGCAATGAGATGGGCTGATCATTGTTATATGCCTCTTGTACCTTCTAAGTAAGGCCCAAACACCTAGCAGGAGAGACATAAATTGAAGATGACAATGGGGCAGATTCACTAGGGCAGAGACCCCACACAGGGTTGGCATATAGATGTCACTGGGCCACTACGGACAACACTAGAAGTCTAGAAATGGGTCCCAACAGCGAACAGACATTTGTTCTGGACTAGACTTTGCATACCCAGTGATAGATGCGAATTGCATTAGTCAGCTGGGGCTGACATTGCAAAATGCCTCAGACATCCAGTTTTCTCATCATTTGGGAAGCTAGAAATGTAAGATCAAGGTGCCAGCAGGGTTGGTTTCTGGTGAAAGTTTTCCTTCTGTCTTGCAGAAAACTGCCTTCTTGATGTGTTTTCACATGTCTTTTCTCTTTGTGCATGCAGAGAGAGAAAGGGAGAGAGAGAGAGATCTTTTGTTTCTACTCTTCTTGTAAGGACACCAGTCCCATCAGATTAGGACTCCCTATGACCTCATTTAACTTTACTTATCTCTTCAAAGGTCTTTTCTCAAAATATAGGGATTAGGGGATTCAACATACAAATTTGGAGAGGATATAATTCAGTCCATACATGAATGCTCAAAATGCCAAAAAAAAAAAAAAAAAAAGACTGGAACTGAAGGTACTGTACCGATTTGGACAGCCAAGTTACATTCAAACAAAGAAACACGTTTTATAGCCTATGGTGTCCAAGAATGGAAAATAGGATAACATGTCATATTTACACATGATATTACATCTCATCCTGAGAGTAAGTGGTTTCATAGAGAATGGGAATGGGTAATTGAACTATTTCTTGCTAAAATGAGAGGAGATGAAAGTACGAAGGTCTGGCTTCCATGCTTTCATGAGTGGAGGTTCACACTCAACATGTGAGTGCCAAGGAAAGGTTCCTACTCAACAGATTCCTCTGCTTTTCTGGTTGGTTTAGGGAAGAGGATTGGGAGAAGATGTGGTGCACTATATCGTTCTTCCCCACATTACTTCAAGTTTCTTTTTACCTACCTGTTATGGGGGTCTTAAGATCAAGGCTATGCCCACTGCTGCCCAAAACAGGGATGATTCCTAAGCAAGAAACTCTAACCATACTTTTTTTTTTTTCCAGATTTTATTTATTTGTTTGACAGAGAGAGACATATTGAGAGAGAGAACATAGACAGGGGAAGTGGGAGAGGGAACACAGGCGGAGCAGGGAGCCTGATGCAGAGCTCCATCCCAGGACCCTGGGATCATGACCTGAGCGAAAGGCAGAGGCTTAACGACTGAGCCACCCAGGTGCCCCTGTAAGCATACTTTTAAACCTTTATGCCAAAATTTCCAAGGGCCTGATAGTATTAATAACACTATCTGACAACATTGGGATTGACCATGAATGCAAATTTATTCTAATGGCTGAGACATGTTCTGGACTTAGGTGACCCTGCCATGTAAACTAGGAGTGGGTGAGGAGGAGGCACTGCTAGACTCGCGTTGTTACCAGCAATGTGGGCCAGCACAGCGACTGCATATGTATTCCTTTCAAAAGGGGGGAAGTTTAAGTTAAAAACAATGATAAATGGAGAAATAGAAGGAGAAATAATAGCCGAGGGTAGAGGAATAGACAGTTTACACAAAGAGGGAAATCCCATAGCACCTTGGTGCCTAAAGAGAGGCTCAGAGTAATGGTCTCTTAGCACAATTATTTAAGATGCTCAAAAGGGTGAAGCCATACATTTTCCAGGATATTCCTGCTTCTGGGAACTGACAAGGTCGAATGGAAGCCTGCAAACCTGAATGGCATTGCTTTGGGAGGTACCTAGGTTATTTGACATGATGATGGATTGGACCTATTGTTAATGACTGTGTGGGATGCTGGCAATGTGCCAGTATCTTTGGACTCATTTTTCAGGTTACATATACTATAAAGGGCATAATTTGGGAAGGAATTTCCAAGAACTACTCCCCAGTGGCCATCAGACTGTGCAATGTACAACTCCTGGCAGACTGATAATTGTTAAATATAAACCTTAATGACCAAATGCTCAGAAAGGTCCTTGCTCATAATGGAAAGCAATATAGAAGCTGCATGTATGACCATGTTGTTAACAAATACACAGCACCTTTGTTTCTGTCAATGAGAAGCATGAGAAGCTGTTAGCCAGAGGAGAAAGGAATAATGGGTTCCTGTTGGGAATAAAGCAGCAGGCTTCACATAGTAGGTAGGAATTCCTGAGGTAAGCCTCCCTGAGCTGAGATGAAAAAGGCTATAGGAGGCCTCATGGTATACTCAGACCAAAATTCATTGAGGTATGACTACACCCCCTCTAGCCCTAGAATGGGGAAACTCAGCATTTTGGGGTATAGAACATGTATCCTAACTGTTCTCCATTATGTATGTATAGGCAACAGCATCTGTGACAGATCACATGACATTGGACCACAAGACAGAGAAGAACTTTGAGACTTAGATGCCAATCTAAGCATCATGAGACAAACTAAATTTGCTTTTAATGAGGACTGACATTCAGAGACAAAGATTTGTTAATTTATTAGAGGAAGTTCTCTTCTTAGGAGGAGGCAAAGGATGAGAATAAGTCTGGAAATCCCATGAAGCTTTAGTGAAGAAGGTCCGGCAGACTCAAGGACTAATGTTGCGTACTGTTAGGCCCCTGTGTTGGGAAAGGGATTGTACCCTATCTCAACAGTACCTCTTGACTATATTAATAAAGATGGAGGGGGAGGGAGCATGAGGCCATGCTTCCTCTACTTAGCTGCTGAGCCCCAGAGGGCCCACCTACAGGACTCTTGGGGACCTTCATACTTATGGAAAATCTCTGAGGGCATTTGCAATTTACACTGATTTACTGGAACTACACTCATGCCAACCATACATCAGAATAAGACATACACAGTGGTACAATTACAATTTGAAGTAACACTTGTGTCCTGCCCCTAGTAGACACAGTAGCACACAACTGATACCAGCCTCAGCACAAGTCTGGGAACCAGGACAGAGTGACTGGCTTTGTCCCCAGCTGACTTGGCACCCAGAAATAACTGAATTATGTGCCAATTGCAACATTGTTTATCCACAGTAATATCTGGTACATTGGGCAAAAGCTGATTCTGTTGGGAAGAGATGTCAAATACCTTTGTAATTCCTACTGATTTATTCTGTGTTAAAATAGAATTGTATCATAACCATATTGTGATATGATGTCACACTGGCATTTTTGGTAAGATGCATGACCTGTGTATAGAAGTCATGTGATGCCACTGATATTGATGATCAAATATATTGAGAGATCGAGGTAAAACCGCCACAGGATATAAAGCCAATGGAAAATGGATAGCTTGGGGAAGAATGGGATTTAGCTAACCATTAACCAACTACTATTCTGGTTAGTTCTGCACAGAGTTTACCACAAGGTACCAATACTGGTAAATTAATGAAAAAATAAGTAATCAATAGTATAAAGATCTGAAAATGTATGTAACTGTTTTAGAGGATAGATTGTCTTCTTAAGTCTATCACTACTCATGATGACTCCTCCAAAAGTGAGGCATCTTCATGCCGATATTACTGCTGTAACCAATATATAAGTATTATATCAAATACAGATGCTCAGAAAGATAGGAAAGTTTTCCCTTAAGACACTCTAGGCCAAGGGCTCAGGGCAGTGACCAAGCATGGCAGAAAGGGTTAATTTACCTGCCTGTGATTCAAACACTGTACATTTCCAAGAAAGGCCTGTCTTGAGGACTGGCCCTTGACTAACAAATACCTAATAATGCCATTCATATGAAATACCCAGAATAGGTAATCCACAGTAACTAAGTAGCTTAGTCAGGGCTCCGATGGAAGGAGAATAGAGAGTAAATGGATAAGGTGTATAGTTTCTTTTTGGCATCCTGAAAATATTCTGGAATAAGATGGTGGTGATGATTCTGTAATACTGTGAATATATTAAAAACCACTGAATTATAGAGAAAACATGAGTAACATAAGAAGGTGAATCTTATGTTGCATGAATTTTATCTCACTTAAAAACAAACATTTGAAAGAAGAACTCTCAACTCCTCCCATCCCTAAGTGTTCCAGTCAAGGAGAAGCAAGAATCTCGGGGGGGTTCAGGTGGTATTTTGACGTTGCTATAGAAACTGGGGTAAAGGTTTTTCAGAGATGACTTTAGGAACTTAGAACATTTCCAGAGACCTTATCAGTAGTTCCTACGAAGTCAATAGGAAAAATGCAAGAATGTGTGCCCCAACAGCAACAAAAATCACAACCAAAAACTGTGACACATATAACTTCTTTTAGTGTTGCCTCATGTATGAATCCCCTTCCATGTTCGATTCTGTGACCTCGGCTCAGCAGGGCAGTCTCACTAGGTCTGGTTTTGAACAAGGATCTGGGACTGGAGGTATTCTTCCCGGTGGTGGTGGTGGTGATGTCATCAGGCTCTGGGGACCACAATCTTGGGGGCAAGAGGCACAGCTTGTGGTTGGCAAAGGAGGGAACATCTCCCCAGGGGACTGTGTCTGCAGTTGCCTTGGCTATGGTACCACCGAACAGTCTCACTTTATTTCTATTCATTTTCAGTGCCTATTGTTTCAGAATTCCAAGCAAATCTGTGAGATACCTGACAGGCTTTCAAAAGAATCTTTTCTCAATCAAATCAATATCAGTTTCAGTTGCTTGTGACATATAGTTGTTTCAGTTGCTTGTGACATGTAACTCTGGCCATGACAAAAATATCTTTACTCAAACCATTTGATGGTACTGGCTGGGCTCCTTGAACCTTCATCTTGAACCTCGACAGGGGACAACTCCCTAAAGCTGTGATGCCATCAATCTGGCATCCAGGGTCCTGGTCAACTATTTGCCCCGACCCAGAGTTTTTCCCATAGTCATTTCTCACTAATATCCGCATCGCTTATCCTTTTCACCCAATAATTTAGTTCTTTATATCCCACAATTAGTCGTTTTTAATATTTATTTTCCCCTTCAGTTCTCACCTCTCATCCAACAAAACCCAAATGAATTCCTCTTCTCCAGAAAAATCTGTTCAACTGCTCTTCAAACTTGCCACCTCCTAGATGTCATCTCAATGTTTATTATAAATTCCGAATCCTATGGCACTGCGGAATCAACATTTCTAAAGAATTGCTCTTGTAGCTCTTATCTTTCTGGCTAGCCTGGTAAGTGCAGTTTCTGAATTTCTTCAGCAAATTCTTCTCTTACCACCTTAGTGTATGGTTAGAACTGCTCTCTGCATTTGGTATTTTTTATTTGCAATATCCAAGACAATTTTTGTGTGTGTGACCTAAACTGTAATGATCTATCTAAACTGAAATCTAATCATGTCAGTTAGCAATTCCCTATTACTCATGAAATTGAGACTCCTTAGTGGTTCCTCCATCTCTGGAGCCAAGCAAGGACTTCCGTAGGCTCTGTCATAGATACCCCCTTTCACGCACTCCATGTTTTCTTTACCCTCCCAGGTTCCTTGGACTTTTCTGGAAAGCCATCTTTTGGCATGTGCCTGCCTTCACGTGCATCATTGTACTTTTTCTCAGATTTTTCTTTTCCTAACACATAGATATTTACCCTCAAGACCTAGCTCAAATATTTCCTCCTCTCCTAAGCCTTCTGAAGAACTCAGGAGGGGCTGGTCAAATGGAGAACAGGAAGCATGCACTCTGATCCTAGTTTGGACATTAACTATGTGCCCACAAAGGCCACTGAACCCCAATGGGTCTCTAGCTCTCCTCAATATCATGATGGTTCAGATCTTTCTGATGACAGTCACAGTGGGGAGACACTGAGATGACCAAAAGCTCAGAACGATTCAAGTCTACTTTATTGATTACAGGTAGAGCCAAGATCCTTTATTTTTTTTTTTGCATTTAGAACTACAGGCTAGTGTATTCTTTATGGGCACTGAGATGAAATTCACTTCTTATACCACGGGGAACTAGTCCCACAGCATCTCCCTCTCAAAAGCGAACATTCTCAAGGCTAGAATGTTTATGGGCCCCAGAGGCTGGAAAAGAAGCTTATGTCTTATGTCCCCAGCCAAGGAGAATAGGAATTTGGCCAGAGCAGAATAGAAAGATGACAGATTTGGAAGCCGTGCACAGGAGTGCTGCGTGCCTATGGGAATACACACCAGCGTATTGCCTGCGCACTCTTTCTTTCTGAAGCAGCTGCTGCCAGCCCGGGCAGACAAAGCCTATTTATTGAAGAGCATTGTTTCGGCTTTCCTACGGCTCCGTGAGACAGCGCAACGAGGCTTCTGAGTCTGCAGAAAGCTATCGACTCAGGGAGAATGGTCTGCAACCTTCAATACACACTCTTTTCAGTACACGGAAAGACTAAACACAAAAGACTCTTGCAGAATAACCTCTCGTAAAATGTGACTGAATTCTGCATTACGTAATTAAATGTGGCCTTTCTTATGGCCAGTTAGATGGTTGCTGGGTATCAGGAAAGGAGAGTAGGGGAGAAGATGTGAGAGGCGAAATGTTGTGGTTAGGCAAACTGCTCTATTCAGCTTGGCAGGGGGTAATATTAAAATGGATTGTGAATTTTACAAAGCATGCTATAATATTTTTCATTAACATTCCCTTTAGCTTTAATGGTAGGTAGTAACTGCTGACAAATGACAGCCATTGAGGTTGCCTGCTAGTACGACTTATTCCATAGAAGGCAGAGTAAATGGGAGAATCCATTCCACTTAAAGTGGGTACCTGGGGAGAATCAATTTGGTGGGCAAAACATGAGCTCCAGAGGCCAGTCATTCAGCACTCCCTTATGTTGTGTTTCTAAGAACCTCAGCTTTAATAACCTGATGAAATCTGTGACTGGGACCAAGGTTCCTTCCTTAGTCGTGACATCCATGATCCCTACAGGAACAGTGAAGACCAAGGCTGTCTGGCTTGACACTCTTTGACATTATGATACGTGCTGGCAGCTTGTGATATGGGAGACCTACTGCTCAACCAGGTCCCATTAATATATTCACAGAAATTTACAAATTCGCATAACCCACATCCCTTTCCATATGAAAACATCATGGGTATGGTTCCTCTGGGGCACTCACCTCACCTGCCATCGTGATAACCAACAACACTGAAATGCAAGAGTCCAGAGAGCAGGACCGTGTCTTCCTTGTTACTCTCCACCTAGTGGCCAGCAGAGTCCCTAGCTCGTTGGAGCTGCTCAGTATGTATGGGTTGGCTGACAGAGGACCCCACAGTCAGCAAGATAACACAACAAGGTGACACTCTGCAAATGGACATGGGAAAGCAAGCCAGCAAAGACGACTCTAAAAAAAAAAACAAAACAAATGAATAGACAAACAAAAAGCAGAATCAGACCAATTAAAATACAGAGATTAAACAGGTAGTTGGCAGAGGGAAGGGGATGGGGGGTGATGAGTAAAACAGGTGAAGGGGAATGGAGGTACAGGCTTCCAGTTTTGCAGTGAGTAGGTCACAGGGACGAAAGGACCAGTTTGGAGAATGTATTCACTGATACTGGACTAGTGTATGGTGACAGATGGTAACTATGCTAGGGTGAGCAGAGTATAATGTATAGACTTGTCGAATCACCATGTCGCACACCTGAAACTAAAATAACATTGTATGTCAACTGTATTCAAATAAAAAGCTAAAAAGAAAAAAAAAAGAAGAAGAAAGAAAGAAAGAAAGAAAAAGGAAAAAGATCTCTCCCGCCCCAGTTTGAAGGGGTTCGACTTAATGATCCCGTCCAGTGATGAATCTTCCTCTTCTGGCCTCTAGCCTGCTGGATCTATGTTTTCACTAGATATTATGCTCAGAACCATATGTGCCCTCCCCAACATCATCTGTGTATGTCCAATAAGGTAAAGCTTACAGGAAAACCTACAGGAAGAATTTTAGAAATCTCTGTATTGGTTAACCAGATCTTCTTTCCATTTGGGAAGTAGGTTTGAGGCTATCTCCTTAAGGAAACAGGTGCCTTGACTGAGTTTCCAGCCATTCAACTTCTTCACATCCTGTTTGAGCACTGTGCCTTTTAACTTCCCAGGATAAAACAAAAACAAACAGCCACACACAAAAACCTCTTTTGATTTGCAATAAAAAAATACGCACTAGGCAAGGAACAGCTAATGGAAGAATGTAATGTCTGGAAATAAGAGTAAAATTTGGGAAACCCAAAGGACTTAGCGGGCAGATACAGCTGGGTTTGAGTAGGAGGAGGTAGATTTTCAAACCTTAAAATGATTGCAGCCCTCTGAGTTTCACCAGTCAGATTATGGATCAGATGCTGGTTAATTTCAAATCCTAAGTGCGATCAGAACCGGAGAAATGACACAGCATCCTGGTTTGTCTTTTCCTTGGCTTTGGGATAGCAGGTAAACCTGATTTCAGTGGGAGCAGGTGGCTGAGCACCTGAGAGCTGGAATTCTCCAGGGCAGTAGTCTTCGTACAGGCTGGCCTAAATATATGGTCCTGCCAGCCTATATCTCCCAGTGAGAGATATAATTTTGCACATTCTTAAACCATGCCATTTTTCATTGTGAAAATGCCACAACAGAGAGAGTGTACTACAGCCTTGAGACAAATGAAACAAAATAACGTCTGTCTACCTGGTAGATTACATTAACAACAGACAGCAAAATGACTCCATTTGTTGCTCTTCCCAGTCTCCTCAAAATTTAGTCCTAACGGTTTGTGCTTTTTGGAGCGGCTCTTTAAATCAGAAGGAACAGGAAATAATCTACTGAGCACGCTTTGTTTTTCTCTCCTGCTTTCTGTCCTCTTGTAGCTCTGCTTACTTTTATTTTCCAACAGTGACAATGAATGGCTTCTCAGACTAAAGCAAAGCCAAGGAAACATGGAGGCCCTGAACTTCAGGACTCCTTAACTTAATTACCAGACTCCTAGGACATGATCCTGGAGAGAAACTTTGAGGAAAAAGGAGATAAAAGCCCTAAAGCTTCCGTGACGCATAACAGAGACCTGATCCAGAGCAATGCTCCTTAAACTCGGGTATGCAACAGAATCATCTGGGGTCTTGTGACCCCTGGGGTCTCTATGTAGAGACTTCATGGCAGCAGCTCCTGGTGCAGCCTGGGAGTCTGCACTTTTAACATGCTCCCAGGCAATGCTGATGTTGCTGGCACACAGACATCCTTTCGTCCAGGGGAGTCATGTACTAACTTATGCCAGAAGCAACTCACTTAGAGTCTGGGGACATGAGGTTTATTTGCTTCTAAATTGGGGTTAATAATGTCAACCATATAAACACCTATCTCACAAGGATGTTGGCGAGAGCTAGATAAAGCGATAGCTAGATGTTTAATGTACTTCTGTGTGTGTGTGTGTGTATGTATATCCCATATATTGTAATGTTGCATATAAATAGTATTCATTAATTACTAGTCCACATGTATTCTTCATCAAAACCATCATCATGACAAATGGCAAAAGAGATCTCCCCACCCCCTCCATGGTTAATCTTTCAGGATTTCTCTTTCTCTTTATTTTATTTTTTTAAAGGTTTTTATTTCTTTATTTGACCAAGAGATCACAAGCAGGCAGAGAGAGAGGAGGAAGCAGGCTCCCTGCTGAGCAGAGAGCTCGATGTGGGGCTCGATCCCAGGACTCTAAGATCATGACCTGAGCCGAAGGCAGTGGCTTAACCCACTGAGCCACCCAGGTGCCCCTCTCTTTCTCTTTAAAATAGCCTCTGCTATTCACATTGACAGGCTTTTGTGTGATTGAAAATCTAGGAGGAAGGTGAGTGTCGGCAAGTCCTCTGGACACAAAGAGACTTGCCCTGGGCACAAATGCTATTGCCCTGCTCACGCAAAATCGCAAGATACGCCAGATACGAAGCTTTTCGGGGGAAAAATCTTTTTTTTTCCCTTAAAGATTTTATTTATTTATTTGACAGAGAGAGATCACAAGTAGGCAGAGAGGCAGGCAGAGAGGGGTGGGGGGGGAAGCAGGCTCCCTGCTGAGCAGAGGGACTCAATCCCAAGACCCTGAGATCATGACCAGAGTGAACGCAGAGACTTAACCCACTGACCACCCAGGTCCCCGGGGCAGTGGGGGGGGAGGGGGGTGGGTGGCGCGGAATCTTAACCTCGGTGCCATTTGGATTGTCATGTGATCGTTACTACCAAAGAATGACTAGATAAGGAAAACAGGAGATTTTAAGACCAGTTAGACACAAATGAAAGTGCAAGTAAGTGGCACTCCGTTGGAAAAAGAATGTAATGAACCAAACACTGCTGGTTTGTTCACCTGAGCTCCGTGCTTCCATTTTGGATCTCTCTCTCTCTGTCTGTTCACATGTGTGTGCGCAAGCACATCTCTCTCTCTCTCTCTCTCTCTCTCTCTCTCACACACACACACACACACACACACACAGCTAGCAACATAAACTTCAGAAGGGAGCTGGCTTTTGAACAGCTAGTTTTGAGCCAGAATTGATAGTGACTCACTGCTTTTTGAAATGATCTCTTTGTCGGCTTGGCTTATCATATGAGAGGAGGAAGTAATTTGACACTGATATAGCCAGATATAGTATTCAACTTAGGAGAAAATATTTTTCCTGTAAGTGTGCCTGTTTTCATAGAGCTTTGTGTAGGGAACTGGCCGTAACCAACTTGGGACGTGCATGTTCTGTTGGAATTAACCAATGCAGGACATGGCATTCTGGGCTGAAATCAAGGGGTCGACCTCAATTTTTAAAGGCAACAAAGGTTGAGAAGTTACTTTCCCTGCAAGCAAGAGGAACAGGCTCTGGCTAACTTTTTTTTTGAAAAGGAGAATCCGTAGGAAAGGCAGAGAGGGAAGACAATGAGGGTGAAAGGAGGTGCCAGAATCAAGCTTGCGCGAGAACAAGGCAGCACCAGGCGGGGCTAGCTGCAGGAACAGCTCAGCAAGTCCCCAGCATCCTGAGCAAGCTCTGAGGCTCCCATCCTTCCCCTGAGAAATGAAAGTCTGATGAGCCGCATCTTGGGTGAAAGGACATGGACAGGGAACATTTGGACAAGAAGCCTTTGAGAGCAGTTTTTATAGTGGGAGTGCAAGCACTGGGATTTAATACCCCAGGCGTCTCTAGGAGGTGCTGGGTACAGCCTTTTTTGCATGACTGGAGGACACAGATCTTGGTGACAGTTACTAGAAGTGGCATCTGATTCTGTGCCAGCTCAGAGCCTGGGCTTACATTCTGAAATTACAAAAACAAAAAACATAAAAAAATAAAATCCAACCCCAACCAGAGTCAGCAAAGAGAGGAGTCAAGACAAGAAGCTTCATTAGATGGAAAATAAGTTTCCAAGCAGATTGGGGGGATGAGAAGGAGAAGGGCAGCTTTGTGGTCAACTTTTCTTTTAGTCCAGGTGGACTAATTTGGCCTCAAACACTAAGACCGTCTCTGTGGAACATCCACGCAGGACATAGCAGTCTTCCCCATAGCTGGCTGCCATGGATCCGGGCCCAGGAGCCACGTTAAGAGTTCCGTGAAGGATGATGGAGCAAAGAAATAATTCAGGATCTGTAGCAACACTTAAAGAACACAGAAATCAATGGCCTCCAAGAGAATGAGGGAGGCAAGAAAGGACACCATTGCACCATCATTTCTAATCACTGAACAAATACCCATGGCAAACTCCGGCCTAATTTTGACTGTCATTGAGAGCAAGCAGTCTGATCTTATGGTTTGAAGTCTCTGGGCAGTGGCTGCATGAAAATTCTGGTCTGGTAAAGGGCTCTGTTTCTGATGGATTTGAAAATATTTTAGGTCGAGCTCCTGCATTACATAGATGATACCGTCCTTACAGAGGGGCCACAACAAAGCCACTCAAAATAGCAGGCTTCCATGTTCAGAATCAAGTTCTAAAATCATGGTGATCTGGGGGCACCTGGGTGGCTCAGTCACTTAAGCATTCGACTCTTGACTTCTCCTCAGGTCATGATCTCAGGGTCGTGAGACTGAACCCCACATTGGGTTCTGTGCTGAGCAATGAGCCTGCTTAAGATTCTGCCTCTCCATCTTTCTCTGCCCCATCCCCTTCCTCCCCACTTGCATGTATGTGCTCGCTCACTCTCTAAAAAAACAAACAAACATGGTCATCTGTCCAACTTTCTGCTATTTGTTCTCCTATTCCTTGAAACTGGGCACCTGGTCTAGGAGATGGGTAAAGGATAGAGCATGGTAGGCATGCCTTTGTCAGCTTCTGTTACCACTTCTCTCTCCAGTCCACTGTGCTAGGCATCTGACCAATTCTTGCGTTTAGGAAAGCTGAATGCAGAGTTGAAAGAAATCCTGAGTCCATATTCCCCATTCCAAGTAGGCCAAATATTTTTCTTTCTATTGTCCATTCTATTTGAGAACTTCAGTTCCATTGAAGGCTGAGCAAGTGTAGAGACAGTAAGCAAACAGCCAGATAACTGAATATGACCAGATGAGCACACGCTAACAACGCTCTCCAAACAATGGTCAGCTTTGGACACTTTTATTCAGGAAAATATATTTGGAGATATAAGAAGTAAGTTTCAACTCCCGAGAGTGGAGAAAGGAGAATGACCTTAGCCTGTAAATCTGTATCATGTTTTAGGGTAAAATGTTTCAGAACGGAGACTCTCCTGAATCCAGATAACTACAGGACTCAGCAGGAAACCACATTTGTCCACTGGACTTAACTCTTGTCCAGAAAGATAAGGCTGTAAAGCCATAAAAAATTTTCACTGTTTGCTTCAGGGAATTTCTGCAAATCAATTTATGGGAACAAACAGTTTTCTCATCTGGGTAAATAGTTCTCCTATCAGGATAAACACATTGTTCCCGTGGGCAAACAACTCACTGGGCAAACAAAGAAATTCCTTATCAAGATTGACTTTAAGACCATCACCTCATGGAGCCCACCAGTCTTAAAGTATCAGGCCCAAAAAACCTTATTTGAACCTCATCAGCTCTCTGCCTTGAAAGATCTTCCCAAATAACAAAACCCTTTAAATGTCTTCCCCTGAACTCCCACTTTTGAGACACCAGAAGGTTCCCACCAGAGTCATATCCGCCCTTGTTGCAGTGGGCCAAATACACTGGGGTTTGCTTCATCGTGTGCTTTCTGATGTTCTTTGGGGAGTCCAGAGTAGGCTCTCCCCAGTTCCCCCATCCGCATCCTGAAACACTTCTCTCCTCTGCTGAGAATTGTGCAAGATGGGCAGAGAAGAGACGCATGGCTAAGTATAATGCAGAGGGATGGAGTGAGGAGTGACATGATCCTGTTACTCTTGTCAGTTCTCTTTAAGAAGAAGTCTGTCTCAAACCAGAGAGAGTGATCATTCTTCCAGCTGACTTTCCAGGCAACTCAGACAAGTATCAATATACATAATGTGGAGGCTTTTTCCTAAAACAGAAATATCTATCGTTCCTTTTCTAAACTCGGCAGAAAGAGAAAAAAGAAACCTAAAACATCAGATCCCTAAATATTTAGCCATGCTCGTTGCAGATTCAGAGTCCAAGAGTACTATCCCCTCCTATTAGGGGAGTGTGTCAGCGAAAGCTGTCATTGGTACCCTGGATGGGTGAACACGTGATCTCTGAACTTGATACGGAGCCTTGAGGAACAGGTATTCTGTTTCTCACGAAGAAGTGAAAGCCAAGCAGTGGGATGACTAAGTTAGGTATTCTGACACTATTGTTTTCAAGAGCTGTGACCATCATTGGTATTTCCATGGCATTTTAAGGCACTCCACAAAATATCTTACCTACCTAATGCAAAGCCTGACCTTCCACTTAAAATGTGGCTACTAATGAGATTTATTTTTTCTGCTCTACCTTTTTTTTTCTTTCTTTCATACTGTCCATGTATGGTTATTTATTTATACCACATCTACTTCCACCAAAATGATTTGAGACAGCTTACAACAGAAGTAAAAATGAGGCCAAAATGTGCATCCCATTAGGAGTAAAATACGGGCTGCATACACTTTTCATAAAATTTTTGGCAGTATTTACAGCTCCTTATCCCTCTAGTCCAATGTGCTTAGCATCTAATTGCAAATCTTCCTTCTAAGAATATTCTGCAGAGTTGAAGAAAATCCTGAATCCAAATTTCCGAATCCAAATTTCCAAATCCAAGAAAGCGAAACTTTTCCCCTTTACTTGTCAGTTCTCCCAGAGAACTTTAATTCCATTGAAGGTGTTGACTATTAATGGTAATCTTAATTCAAAATATGCATTGCATATGCACAAACATACACAGAGTCAATTAATCTATCTAATTCTCTTCCTATTTCCACTTGGAGTGGGTCATTTAATTCAAGATGTGGCATACTTTCCTGGAAAGACAGATAGTACATAGTTTTGGCTTTGCAGGTCTTACGGTCTCTGTTACAGTTCCTTGACACTGCTACTGTAGCACAAAACAGCCAGAGATAATATGTAAAGGATTTACATGGCTGTGTTTCAATAAAACTCTATTTTTTAAACGACTTATTTATTTGAGAGAGAGAGAGCATGCATGTGCAAGAGCAGGGGGAGGGGCAGAGGGAAAAGCAGACTCCCTGCGGACATGGAGCCAGCCATGGGGCTCGATCCCAGGACCCTTGGATCATGTCCTGAGCCAAAGGCAGACACTTAACTGACCAACCCAGGCACCCCACAATAAAACTTTATTTACAAAAATGGATGGGGAGCTGGATCTGGTCCATGGGCCACAGTTTGGTGACTCTTTTCTTAATGCTTTCCATTACTCCCATCTAGATTCAGAGTAAAAGGGTAAGTTGAAGAGATGAAACAGTCAAAAACAGCCCAAATGGATAGAAAATGGTTATTGGCCATATTATTCTCATTATTTCTGTGTCTCTGTTGTGTTTCTCTAGACCGTGTTTTTGTGATTCCTGTTGTAGTGGGGTGAATAGTGTTTTTCAAAGAAATAACCATATACTAATCCCTGGAACCTATAAATATTATCTTGTTTGGGAAAAGGGTCTTTACAGATGTGATGAAATGAAGGATCCTGAGGTGAGGAGGTCATCCTGGATGATCTGTGTAGGTCCTAAATTCTATCACAAGTAGCCTTAAAAGAGAGAAGCCAAAGGAGATTAGACAGACACACACAGGAGAAGAGAATGTGGAGATAGAGACAGAAATGGCAGTGATGTGGCCGTAAGCTAAGGAATAGCCACAGTCATCAGGAACTAGAAGAGGCAAGGAACAGATTCTCGCCTGGAACCTCCAGAGGACTGTGGGCCTGTGAAACTAGTTTAACCCAGTGAAACATGTTAAACATGTAGCCTCCAGAGCTGTAAGAGAGTATTTCCAGTTTTTAAGCTATCCATTTGTGGTCATTTCTTACGGCATCCATTGCAAAGTAATATACCTATACCTCCTTTCACTGGCTTAGAAATCATTCCCTCTTCTCCTAACCCTACAATGCACATTTGACTCGGAAGTGTATACATTTAACTATGATCTCTATATTCCACTTGAAATCCAAAGTGAAAAAGAACACCTTAATTTCAATGATGTCATTTCAAATTCCATGCTACTACTCAGTGTTTTAATTTTCTTTATAGTCAAACCCCAAAATCATTTTAAAATTATATTATTACTTATATTATATTATATTATTATTATTACTTAAATTATATTATTACTTATAATTTAATATATTAAATTATATTATATTATCACAATTTATGATTATTTACCCACTTCCTCATGTTTGACAAGTGTATCAGTTTGTTTGTTTACTATTGGTTAGAGCTAATCTTTACTTCTTCTGGGTTTGATTTTCTTCTTATTGAGCACATCCTTTAGAAGATCATTCAATAGAAGTCTACAGAAGAAAATTCTTTGTTTTATTAGAAAAAAGCAATTGGCCTTTATGAATTGGAAGTTGAGCTGGACTTGGAACTGTAGGTAGATGGTTATTCCTTCAACATATTGAAGAGATCATTTCTTTATCATCTCATCTCAACTGTGCTGCAAAGAGGTTGTCTGCCAGTCAAATTTACTTTTCTTTTGTACATAATCAGCCTTCCCCTTATGATTGCTTTTATGGCCATCTTTGTCGTTCTACAGAGCTTGGCTAGGAGCTCAGAATTTGGTGGGCTTCTTCAATCTCAGAATCGATGTGTACCTTCATTCTCTAAAAACTTTAATAATCTTTTCAGTATTGCTCTTCTGTCATTTTTCCTTTTCAAAAAAATTCTGAAATTTAAAGATGCATATGTTAAAACTTTTTATACTATCTTTAATGTCTCCTAGCCTTGCTTTCACATTTTTCATTAATTTCTTCCTCTGGGCTGAGTTATCAGTAATTTTTTACTTTTTTCCCTTTTGGGTTAACTAATTCTCTATCAAATCTCATTTTTCATTCACCCATTGAGCTGTTACTTTTAATGATTGTCCTTTTCATCATTAGTTTGATTTGCAGCTTTTAAAAGTTTTTCATGATGTCATTTCTCTCATTGCGATTTTTCTTTTTTCTTTTTGTTTATTAATACTTTTAAATAAACTCATAGTCTCTTTTAGGTTGTTTTATTATACCTTGTAGTTTTATTGTGTCTGGTCACACACAAGGTAGAGCTTCTCCCAAAGGATTTACCCTATTTTATTCTGAACTTATATTCAGTGGGAGTTGATTTTTCTATGGGAGATTTGTGCACCATGAGTTTGGGAAATTTCCAAATAGAATGCTATGTCATGAGCTTCTCCTGTAGAGCACTGGGGAAATTGCTTCCCTGAGTTCAGTTCATATATTAATACACTATAAGTCTCACATAAGTCTTGAGATTTGGAATGTCTCTTTGCAAGCTCATTTTCAATGGAAGTCTTTTTGCTTGTTTGTGGTGTGTGTGTGTGCACAGCATGCATGCACACAAAATGTCTCTGCACCATAGGTTATTATAGTTTCTAAATAGAGTGCCATTGTCTCAGCTTCTACTCTGGGCCCTGCGGTAAGACTGCTCTCAGTTCAGTTTTTATGTTAGTTTACATCCTGTGATAATTACATTACATGAGGTATTAATTCAAGTATCACATCTGTCCATGGTGGAGTCTTGAGTTTTGTAATATTTTACTGTGAGTTCACTTTCAGCAGGAGTTTGTGGGTTGGTGTGTAGTATGTGTGTATGGTGGGAGTTGCAGGATATCTGTGGACAATGTCATTTAGAAATTTATTAGTAGAAAAATATGGCATATGGTTTTCCTGGAGGTCTCAGGTCATTTGCTGTTCTGAATTCAGTTGCTATGTTAATTCATCCAAATGGGGTACCTCTAGTATACACGGTGTCAATTAAGGTTTCACATCTGTCCATGGTGAAGTCTTGGGGTTTTGATTTTCACAAGAGATTTTTCTTCCCTCTGAAGGACCCTGGAGGATGATGTGCTTTCTTGCGGCTGTCCGTGGTAGTGGGCGTTTATTTACTTCCTGTTTCTAAAAGAGCAAGTCTCCCAGAGATTTCTCTGGGTCCATTGTTCTGAGTTCTAACCATCTGTCTCATGCAGTCTTCAAGGTTACAGCTTCCATGCCTGGATGGATGTTGAATCATAACACCCCTGAAGTGTGCACACCTATATCTGGATCTCTTACCTTCTGGACTATCACTGAGTAGCTTGTACAATAACTGCCTTGGTTACGAATTCTCTATTACTGAGAAAGAAAGTCGTTTTACCATCTTTCAAACTTCTCTATATATATTTCTGATTTTCTTACATCCAAGATTACTACGTGTTTGGAGCTCGAAAGGGGTTTGTGTGAGCTTAAATCTTCCATGTTGCTGAAGATATGTCTTAGCAACTCTAATTTCAAAAAAGCCAAGAGCTAAAGAAGGTCTCCCTAGCTAATTCAAAAGTGAGCTGTGAATCACAAACAAGGTGAGCCCTGGATGATGAAGCAGGATGATGAGTGAAAAACTGGACAGTGGGGTCAAGAGTCAGAACATGCACGGATAAGGCTGATGAAAGACAGAAGGTGATGGAGAACAGAAGATGAGTATCAGGCTTGAAATGAGTGATGTGAGGACGGTAGAAAAGGGAATCTCACACTGCATCATGCTGAGCTGGGCAGCAACCCATGGATGGAGTTGGTCAGGACTACAGACACATCTGGAGGGAGGGTGGTGAGCAGATCCAGGCTACTTAATGTGTGGTCTGTACACAGCATCAGCATTGCCCAGGAGCATGTCAGAATTGCAGAATCTCAGGCCCATCTCAGAGCCACTGAATCAGGACTTGCATTTAACAATATCCCCAGGTGACTTGTCTAACTCAAATTAAGGTTCGAAAAGCACCTGTGTAGCATCCCAATTTAAAGTATAGATTTAGGGGCACTTGAGTGGCTCAGGGGGTTAAATCTTCTGCCTTTGGCTCAGGTCATCATCTCAGGATCCTGGGATCGAGCCCTGCATCAGGCTCTCTGCTCAGCAGGGAGCCTGCCTCCCCCTCTCTCTCTGCCTGCCTCTCTGCCTACTTGTGATCTCTGTCAAATAAGTAAATAAAATCTTTAGAAAAAATAAAAATATAGATTTGGGCTTAGAGAGAACTCAATCCAGAACTCATTAGCCATGTAAATTTAGAGAAGTTAGTTTCCTCATTTGTCAAATGAGGCTCAAATCCACTTCACTGGATTTTTGTGAAGATTAAATGAAAGAATATATCTCAAACATTTAGCACAGAGTTTGGTACATAGTAAGAGATAAAAAGAATGTTAATTATTTTGAAAAGAGAGTTATCCTGTCTGAAATCAAATATACAAATTCAAGAAAAATTTAAAGTCTGGCCCTTAAAGAAAAAAAAAAAAAACAAAGAAGGAGAAGATATAAAGTAGCTATTTTTCAACATCTATTATTTTCATGCTTCAGTGATTCACTATCATTCGACAAACATGTGGCAGTCACCTATAGAATGCCAGCTATGATATTAATGATATGATATTAACCACTTAATTTGGTTAAAAATGAATAGAATAGAGAAGCCCTTGCCCTTGAGGAGCTGCTATTTCATGGGAAGGGACAGTCAACAACAAATGGGCAATGCTTAGGCTGAGTCTTAATGTATTTAGTAGGACTTTACTGAGAAGGAAAGGAGGAAACCATCCCAGGGAGAAACATTTTCTATTCTCAAATTGAGGCTGTGAATCTGACAGTCTGTCAAGATTCCCAGAACAGCATAGAACATGGTCGTAGCCAATGTATCAAATTCCACCAGCAAGTAGGAATAAAAATAGAACACATTTGTGGAGTAACTACTATCTGTCTTGCTGAAACTTTGATGAGGCGAGTCTCTCGGCGCTTCTAAGTCTTTACAGAGGAATTTACATTTCGCCCTCCTAGTTACTCCCTGAAAGTGATACTATTAAGGTTTCTCCTTACAGATGAAGATGCTGACTTAGAGCAAGGCAGTCAGAAACAGGGCTGGGCTTTGAACTTAAGCAGTCTGGCTCAGAGTCTATTCTTAGCCATTGTGCCACACTGCCTCTCTATAGACAACATGACTTGAAACATTTTAAACCTTTCATTGATACCTGTAGACATCCTTAATGGGAACGTTTACCAGGAAAAATGCAGTACCTGGGGGTTTCCTTCTTTCTCCCTTGCACTGTCCCCCTTGGCTCTCCAATGGAGCAGAAACACTGTTTGTAAGATTTTGCTAACACTTCTATAGATCCATAGTAGTAAGAGTTTTATTAAACAAAACAAAACAACAACAACAACAACAAAAATAATGGGGAAACAATATGTAGGAATACCTCCATTTGGCCATCACTTAGAAACTAAGTAAAGATAGGAATTTTATGCAACATCTAACTGCAAAACAGAAGGAAGAAGCAGGGAGAGCATTGTTAACTGTCCTTGGAAATCCAAATACTTTTTCAGTGAAGAAGAAATGGTTATTTCGAGGCCAAGGGAGGGGCAGAGGGAGAGACTCTCAAGCAGACTCCCCACTGAGCGTGCAGCCAACACAGGGCTCAGTACAGGACTCTATCCCACAACTGACCCACAATATCATGCCTTGAGCTGAAACCAAGAGTCAGACACTTAAATGATTGAGTCACCCAGGCACCCCAGAAATAGATATGTTTGATGACACTCAATAAAGTAGATCCAGTTGCAACAAGTGGAAATCTCTTCTCCCATTCAATGAAATTATAACAATCAGAACTATCCCAAACCAGAGAAAATTCCTGAGGAAAAATTCCTGTCAGCATATATGAGGTGACCAATGGGAGGCAAGGTCAAACAGAAACCTCAAATACGTCTTACAGGTCTTTAAGACCCATTTGTATCATTTTATATTATATTGGACAATATACAATAAAAGCATTGGTGAAGCAAGAGAGAAGTTTATTTCCTTCATTTAAAGAAGTCTGGAAACATGTAGCTAGCCTAGGACAATGCATGCAAGCTTCAGCCAAGAGAAACACAGACTCCTCTCTTCCTGATCTTCGAAGTCACCTCCTGGTGCATTATGATTGCTGGAGCTCCTGTCCTTGCATCATCCAGACAGCAGAAATCAGGAAGGAGGAAAAAAAAAAAATGTGACCCTAGTGGGATCAGTTTCCTTTAGTTGGTCCTATAGGTCATAATGAAAATTTTGTTATTTGTCATATAATTTAGTCACATGACCATATTAGCTGTAGGGATCTGGGAAATAGACCCATTAATAACTCAAATAAAATGATGATTTCTCTACTTAATAATATAGGGAGAATAGATATTGTAGCCTCTCCTATACTTTTCAACCTGAAGATTTTCTTTTTTTAGCTTTATTTCTTTTTCTCTTTTCTTTCCTCCATTCACTTAAAAAATATTAAGCTCTTACTTTGTGCCGAACATAGTGCAAGGCATGAATGGGACACACACACACACACACACACACACACACACACACAAAGTCATGATCCTCAGAGATATCTGATTCTGGGGAATGCTTAATGGTACCATAGTATCCAGGAGGGAGAATATTTCCTTTCTTGGAGTTTTGAGTAATTTTACATATTCTCTAACATTTTTTTTAAATATTTATTTATTTGACAGAGAGAGAGATCACAAGTAGGCAGAGCAGCAGGCAGAGAGAGAGGGGGAAGCAGGCTCCCCATATTCTCTAACATTTTAACTACCATGAATGAAATGAGAATTTTGAATTAATACCAGGACTCTGCTATGTTCTCTTCCTTGAGTTTCAGACATAAAATGAGTAACTTGCTGAATATACCTAACTCTATCTGGAGAGGCATCTCAAACACAACTTGACAAAAATAATAAATCCTTCAACTCAAGCCTGAATGAGTCTGGGTCCAGTCAGGAGAATAGAAAGTACGCTGAGGATCACAGCAAAGAGAGTTTAATATAAGGAATTGGATAAACTGGACTGCGCGGGGGAAAGAAAGAGAGAGAGAGAGAAGTGAGTAAAAACAGAGATAGTACCCAGATAAGGCAGGTATACCTCCGGGCTGGGTTGCGGAGTCAAACTAGCAGAACTTGAACTTACACGCTTGGAGGAGAACTGCAGAGCAGGAGTCCAGCCACCGAGGAGGGGACTCTGCAGGCTTGTTAAAATGCTGCAGCCTCCAGGCAGAGCTGGGACTCAGCTCTCTGAGGAGAAGGTGATGATGTCTGGTAGCTGCTTACACCTTTCAGGAGGTACCGTGAAGCTCTTGGATGTTCCAGGAGAAAACCCGGAGATGGGAGCCAACGCCACGGCCAGAGTGAAGGGCCCATGTTGCAGTGCGTCTATTCCTGTGGACAGAGACAGCAAGCAAATCAGGAAGGGGCCAGCCTCTGGTTCCTCCCTGTATCTGCCTTTTATTTCTCTCCAGTCCCCCTAAAAGGGATCCAGCTGACAAAAGAGAAGCCTGGAGTGCCAGCCAGGCTCCATGAAGCGGAGCACAGAGCACAGTGGCAGCCAACACCGTGGGCTTGTTTGTGCACACAGGCTTCCTACGCCTGGAACTTCCCTGGTTCAATCGGAACCAGACATTGGCACTTTTGCTTAATTGAGTGCAGCCCCCACCCCCGCCTTTAGTAAAATGGAGGCATGTTCACCCTCTTCCCAAAAATGGTAAATAGAGAATCTGTCCTGAACTAGTTAAAATCATCTCAACTTCCTCTTGGCCTTTTACCCCTTGTTGCGGTTTGTCCCCAGATCTCACCATTTGTGCCCTCCCCTGCTCGAATCCATCTTGACCTCGATGACCCTGGCTCCAAGTGCTTGCAATAGAATTTGAACACTCCTCCCTACCTCTTTGTCCTCTCTTGGATAAGAGCTCTGTACCGTGTGGCAGAACGTCCTATGTGTTCTGTAAATTAAGCTGACCCTTTTTCTGTTTGGACCCCAAGGTTGCCACCCTGCCTCCAACAAAATCTAGACCCAGGGCTTTGCCCCAGGGAGGTTTCTTAGCCCCGTTTCTCAGAACGTCAGACCTCATACTTGACAAGTGAGTCTTGCAAAATTCCTCGAAGTTCTGACTCTGTCATAGTTCACCCGTCTTATGCACTCCCCTCTGTGTGGAATGCCTTTGCGACCTTTCTTTACCTGGCTTATAGCAAGGCAGTCAGAAACAGGGCTGGGCTTTGAACTTAAGCAGTCTGGCAAGACCCAGCTTAGACAAGATTTCCTTTAAGAGGCCTTTCCTAAACCCTAAACCATAATGTGCATCTGCTTTATAGTTACATCCCTATCCCTTTACTTACCATATTATAGAGTGATGGAATTGTAGGACTCTTTCATTCCTGTTGAACTAGAAGTCCCTTCAAAGCAGAGGTTGTCTATCTTTTTCTGCCTTTATGTTTCTAGCAGATAAACAAGGATGGGGCATAAAACGTGCTCAAAATGTGTTTACCTGTGTGGGTGACATTCAGATCAACCCATCCCCAGTTTGGGTGACTAGCTTCCTGAAAGACACCTTACGTTATTCTCTCGTTCACTTATTTTGTAAAGTCGAATGGTTTGTTCCCTTTCCACCTATCATTTCAGAGGGCATACCTCCTTTTTCCCTGAAGTACAGCATAATGGGTTTGGCTTAGAAGTGATAGATGAAGTTCAAACACTTAACCTTTACTCCGAGGAGGAAGCAGCATGCTAATTAGTAAAGACGCCTCCCCTGGGGCTCCAGCTGAATGTTCTTTGCATTTAGAGATACCGGAGGGGCCCGTCCAGAATCTATTCTAACAGAGCCAAAGCTCAGCTTCCCTGCTTTTCCCTCTCAGCCCCAGTTTGAGTCCATTGTGCCTTTTTCAGCTGTTGGATTTGAAACAAGGGCACTTTGCAGACAAAAAGGAGAAACAGTTTCCAATGTATCCTACGGTGTGGCTACTGGACACGAACTGGGTTACGTGGGTCTCCTGTCCAGCTCTGCCCTCAAACAGGCCCCCGAGCCCTCCCTCCCCGCTCCAGACCCACTGCTGCCACCTTTTAGGAGGAAGGAAGGGACCATCTCTAAGCCTGGTGTCTGGCCTCATGTTCGTTGCCAGATGTGTGGAGTTTGTAAAATGTGTTTAATTTAAAGGTCCAGAAAAATCACAAACTGCAAAACCATATTCTGGTGATTGAGTTTTTATGTTAAACAAAGACCAATTGGAAGTCAAAGTGACTGAGTTGGACCCTAGGGTTTATTAGGTCACCGTGTAGCACTCAGCTGTATCCAAACAACAGAGGTCCTGACAGTAACACCTGGATAGGACACTACAGTCCCGATCTAGAATCTCCCTCACTCCCCGGCCTCTGGAATAACGAGTGGTGGACACCATCAATTCACAGGCTGCAAAATCTATGGAAAAAGGAGACTGATTTGTTTCCATTTTACTCATTTGCAGATCCATTTCCAATGTGCTGAAACAAGTATATTTGTCACATGCTAAGGATTCTTAAGAGCAGAAGCAGGGCCCCACTTCACCCCGAGTGTTCGCTGCACGACAGTTGGCCGCTCCTCAAAGGCCAGCTGGTTTGCTTTACTTGCTCAGTTCCAAATCTTGAGATTGACGAAGAGATTAATTACATTTTTATTTCTCTTTACAAGTCTACAAAAGGCTGAATACCACCACAACAGCCCATCTGAGGTTAATATTCCTGAAACCCTACAGATCACATGGGGAGGGGCAGGGGAAAAGCTCTTTTTATTTAAATACAGGAAAAAAAAAGCAAACTTTCAAGAGCATTCCATAAGCACGAATAAATACTATTAGGAATGTGAATGAAGGTTACATTGACCACCTTTAAAAGGAAGCTGGAGGGGTGCCTGGGTGGCTCAGTGGGTTAAAGCCTCTGCCTTCGGCTCAGGTCATGATCCCAGGGTCCTGGGATCGAGCCCCACATCGGGCTCTCTGCTCAGCAGGAAGCCTGCTTTCTCCTCTCTCTGCCTGCTTCTCTGCCTACTTGTGATCTCTGTCAAATAAATAAATGAAATCTAAAAAAATAAATAAATAAATAAAAGGAAGCTGGAGCAAGACAAATGGAAGCGCAGAAGAAAGGGGAAGCAGGTGCATGACTGTGAGGGGGACAGAGGGGCCAGAGGTGGTAGCTGGGGTAGTACTTGATCTGTCCAAGGAAGTGGGCTTTTTTTTTTTTTTTGGTTGCATTGTTACGACTTTTCACAATGTTCAAAGTAGCTAGGAGATGGGTTAATTATTTCGTGATTTTTTTATTGTATGTCTGTTTGCAAATGTGTCTTAAATATATATCCTGCTTCTTCCTTTGTCCTTCCAACACTGTTTTCACATTTAACATCTTCTTGTGTGGACTATTTTCTTCTCTTTCCCAATTCATTTTTTCCCAATTACCCCTTCTTTCCTCCTCTTTTGTCTCTCATACTTTACCAGCCACAGTCTAGAAGCATATTTTAAGACATTTATTTAATAAACCTTTATTTTGCATTTTTAAAAATATAGGTTACTATTTCATAGTAATCATCAATGTACATTGTAGAAATTAAGCAGTTTGTTCATATTGCCCTTTATTCTTTATCAGTGGTCCTACATAAAATCGTTTCCTACCTCTACAATATAAGAGGGCTCATCTAGAATTCTATCCTTCCTAAAAAAAAATCTTTTTTCATGATCACTGAGCCTAACGAATGTTTCACAGATTACAGAACAGAAAGAAATACAAATTTTGTTGTTGGGCTATCTGTCCAAATTGGATGTCAGTTCTCACAAACTTCCCTAACACTTGAAACGCTTTCACACACACACAAATATATATATATGTATACACACACACACATATATATGTATATATATATACATACGCACACACATATATATATGTATGTATGTATGTATACATACATACATATATCTGAGAAATGAAGAACAGAGATTCTCCAAAAGTTCTTGAAAATAGAGTTCATGGCACCATGCAATATTGGAGCTGAAAGTAAACTTGTAATAATAAATTGATTGGCTTAAAGATATAATTTTTATTTTATAAATCTCATTTTTGCAAAAAAATAATAAATGTTCATGTACATAAAAAGGAATGGAAACATATTACGACCTAAATAATGAAAACCAATGTAACACCTAGACTAAAAATTAAACCTTGCCAACAACACTAAAGGCTTTCACATCACACTCCCAGATGTAACTACTTATCCTACATTTTTTACCATTTTATGTACAGAAAATATGTATTATGCATAAAATATATAATTACCATGTAAAAATATACAGAATCATATATCAAGTATATTATATATAAGTATACAAACCACGTATGAACACACCCTTAAATGGTACATCTTTACTTAGTTTTTTTTTATTTAAGATTTTTAAAAAAAATTTATTTATTTGACAGACAGAGATCACAAGCAGGCAGAGAGGCAGGCAGAGAGAGAGGAAAGGAAGCAGGCTCCCGGCTGAGCAGAGAGCCCAATGCGGGGCTCGATCCCAGGAACCTGGGATCATGACCTGAGCCGAAGGCAGAGGTTTTAACCCACTGAGCCACCCAGGCGCCCCTAAATGGTACATCTTTTAGTTTTGCAAGTGTTTAAACTTTATATAAATAATATTAAAATGCATATATTATTCTTGGACTTGATTTTTTCTGTCACCTTTTTATTCTTAGGATTTAACTATAGAGATTCATACATGCTTATGTGTGTGTCTCTAGTTCTTTACATGTATGCTGACTAATATCTTAGTATATGGAAATGAGCAATTTATCAGTCCATCTTCTTGCTTGTGAACATTTGGTCTGTCTCTAATCTTTTGCTGTACAAACAAGGCTGCTGAAATATCTTCTGATATACAAGTGCAAGATACCGTCCCAATGATATATCTAGCAGTAAAATTTTTGGCTCAAATTGTTATCCTACAAACAGTCTACAGCAATTTTATTTTATTTTTTATTGTTTTACAACTTTGCCAATAACAGGTATTGCTAAATTTTAAAATTTCTTGTCAGTCTGGTGAATAAAACATGGTATCTTATTGTGACATTTTCATTTTCATTTCCTTGATTACTAAGAAAGCTTAAATAGCCAAACTAAGATCCCATAGCTGATCAGTAGCAGAACGAAGGCTTAAACCCATGCCTCGCAGGCTCTAATGTCCATGTTTTTTTCTATTTTACTATATTATCTATTAATGGCATATATAACAAGACATGCTTAAGCCTGAAAAAACCTTTTTAAAAAGATACTAAGCCTTGTGTAATAAACATTCACATACCCTCATACATTCATACTCATATACATACACATGGAAAGTTGAGGATATGAAACAAACAAAAATATGAGTTGATTTTATGTAAGACCGAAAAATGATCCCACAGTAGTTGGGGGAAGTGACATGTGGACAGTTACTTTATGAATAGTAGGGTAATAGTATTTATACTGTACTTAAATTTCCTAACTAAGTCAGTTGGTAGACTTAGTTGATAGGTCTGTCACAGACACAGGTTTTCTAATTCTAAGACTTCAGTTCCATTCTCTTCACTATTACACATTTAATAAAATGATTAAATATATAAAATTGCTACAGATACTTACACAGAGAGATATTTTAGTCCTTATGTAATAAACATGAATAGTAATTCACAAGTTGTTTATGCTTAGGAACATACCCAATATCTTGGTAAAATGTTTCATAGGCTAATGCAGAATATGGGGAAAATATATAACTGGTTAGGGGAAATCTCATGTGTCCCGTGTCCTTGTATTGGTGAGGGCTCACCAAGAAACAGAACCAATAGGATAGATACAGAGATATATAAAGATATAGATGCAGATTAAGGAAATAGATAAGAGACAGGAAGAGAGAGGGAGGGAAGGAATTGGCCCATGGCCCATGTGATTATGAGGCTAAAAAGTCCCAAGATCTGCAGATTGAAGGCCTGATGATCAGGGAGGCCAGTAGTGAAAGTTCAAGTTTGAGTCCAAATGACTAATGCCCAGCTCAAAGACTGTCAGGTAGAGACAAAAGATTCTCTCTTGTTCAGCCTTGTGCTCTATCTAGGCCTTCAATGGATAGGACAAAGCCCACCCACGCTGGGGAGAGCAATCTGTTTTACTCAGTCTATCAAGTCAAACTTTAATTTTGCCAGAAACATCCTCACAGGCACAGCCAGAATAGTGGTTCACCCAATATCTGGGTACCTTGTGGCCCAGTCAGGTTGACACACAAAATTAACCATCACCGTTCTTTTCTAAAGAAAAGTAACATAGTTATAACTGGTTACCACAGAGTAGTATTGGGGAAACACATGTTCAATGTGAGGCAGAAAAATGAAGGTAGTAGGTTAATATGCAGCCTCCTAAGCTAGACTTCCTGAGTATGAACCCTGACTCCATCTTTACCGTCAGCGTGACTTCTGTGAATGCTCTCTTGCTGTATCTGTAGAGCTCACATAATGATAATGATAACTACATGGGATTGAGAGGATTAAATTAGTTAATTCACATCAAAGTCTTGAAACAGTGCAGGCCATTTCTCAATCTTGATAAATTTTAGTTATTTTTAGTATTTATGCCAAAAACTAGGGAACAAGAAATCTCCTTCCACCAAGGCAGCAACACTAATGGTGGCATCTGGAAGCATATTTTAGGAGGGAATAAGGCTGAACAATTAGGGTTGACAATGAGTGGGGTGATTATTGCCTCTAAGAGGAGATGTAAAGATGTGTGGGAGAAGGAGAAAGTAAAAGGAGCTCAAGAGAACTGGATTTTCAAAAGCAAATTTATTAAAACCACCTGTAATGATCTTGTGTTCCTACCGCATTTCCTTAAAGACTCTCAAAACATCATTTCTGCATATTGTAATTGTAAATAAATTACTTATTTATCCTCAGACTGTGCCATGGAGTGGGTGTTAATGTGTGTTGTAAGACGGAGTAAAACTGTATTTACTCCGAAAGTGAATTTGAACTAATAAGGGAGTTTGATTTAAATTAGTAAAAAAATCTAAACTATAGGTTACTTTTAGCAACATTCATTTATACTAAGTTTACTTATCTGACTTCATGTACTTGAAAGTGATGAAGTATAGCTTGCTAAATAGCCCTTGGGGACCAGCTTTAAAGACTAGATAAGAACATTTTGTTTTTACATATAATTTGGTGTATATTTTAAATGCAATTAAGGTAGGTGCATAAATAGTGTTTAATTTCTGAAATATATTAAAAATTCTTCCAAGTTTCCACTGCACTGTTAATCTTTGAAGTACGTTTTGCTGAGCAAAGGTAAACACCATGCTGATCTTTAGCAGAATTGTCACAAATACTGAATCAAGCTTGAGTTAATGAGATGGAAATCTATTCACGTACTCCTTTTCCTGTGGCCTCCCATTTCCTGAACATAGAATGGGGAGATGAAGTTCAAGATCTCTAGAGCTGCCTTAAGCTCCAAATTCCTGGGTCACTGTATCTCTGAAGTGTTTTGATGGAAAATTGTATATAATTTGCAAAGAAGAGATTATTAAATCTTACCAACCAGAATGTGAAGGATGAGAGATTCAGGAACTGAGAGGGTGGAATTAAGCTTCCATGTTTGATTTTCTTTGGGAATTCCCAAAGTAGTAGCAATTAGTGGCGAGGAAGGGGAGCAAGCGCTAAACATTGAGTACCAGGTTCTGTGCTAGGCATTTCAATGTTATTTTATAATAATCACAACCCCCCCCCAGGTATTACACTAGTGTCCACTCTGCATAACTAATGGGTAAGTGAAAGCACTGAGCAGTTGAATTAACAGCCAGTAACTCCTGAACACAGGATTCGAATTCACATCTGCCTGACTCCAAATCTCTTTCGACTGTATTATACCATCCCTATCCCAGGTCAGTTTCATCAACTCCTCCATCCTCCAGAACTGTATCCTATAAACCTTGTCTGATCAATCCCAGTCCCATTATTATGCGCCAGATGTCGTGAGCCTCCCAAAATTTACATGTTGGAGTCTTACCCCCAATGTGATGATATTTGGAGGTATGGCCTTTGGGAGGCGATCGGGTTTATACAAAGTCACAAGGGAGGAGTCCCTGTGATGGGACTAGTGGCTTTATAAGCAGAAGATAAAGATCAGAGCTCTCTGTCTTTTCAGTGTGAGGATACTATGAGAAGATGGCCGTTAGCAAGCCCGGAAGGGGGCTATCACTAGAAACCAAAAATGCTGGCACCTTGACCTTGGACTTCCTAGTCCTCAGAACTTTGATAAACAGAATGTTTATTATTTGAGCTCCAGTCTGGTGTTTTGCTAGAGCAGCCCAAGTTGCCTAATACACCCATCCTCCCAGAAGTTTCCTATTTCTGTCAAATAATTGGTTTTCAAAAGTTAAAAAATGTGACTCATACCAATAGACTGAACATGCATCAAAGTTTTTTTCACTCCCTTCATTAATAAGGAAACTGGGAAGTTGCAAAGGTAGCTCAAAGAGCATTTCGAGAAAGTATTTGTAGTCCACTAAGAAAGGCTCATTTTGAAATTACTTTGCTGAGCTAGAGATAACTTGGTTAGGGTCCCATGGAGCCATCGAACTCCATGGCTCTCACACAGAAACCTACAGTTTCTCTCACACAGAAACCTACAGTTCACATGTAACTTCATAGCGTTTGACCCCCAGTAGGAAATAGTAAAGTCTTTGTTTGACATAGAAAATCATATACAGTCCTTGTTCAACAGCATTCCAGTGAGGCACTGGAACATCCCGGGAGGTATGCCACCCTCCTTTTTGTCTTATTTCTAAGTTTTAAATAATTTTTCTTAACACTATATTTCTATTTGTTCTCATAGCCCCTGCTTATTTTATCATAAGATTTATATAAGTTTATATAACAGCTTATCTTTGTCATCTTACCCTCTTTTGACTACCTGCTCTTTGAAGGTAGGTCCAGCTCCTAGGGAACACAGTACCAATGAGAAAAATAAAAATGCTAGATCAATTATAATTGAATTAATAAGTGAATTTGGACTATGTTTCATGTATTCATGAATCAATTATAATTGAATTAATAAGTGAATTTGGACTATGTTTCATGTATTCATGAGAAGGCTGCTCAGAAGGTTTTCTGATGTATAGAAATCCTAGTGGCAACTGAAGCAACAGCTTTTCTGTCCACAACAGTGACTGTTCCCCTCAAAGCAATGATATCCAGCATCACCAAATTCCTACGGGGTAGTTCTCAGGCAGTCACCTCATTTCTCATGCATTAGTCTCCATACATCTAGGAAAACATTATCAGGTCCCTCAGCAGTTGGAAAACCCAATTTTATTCTCCCAGTATCATTTCCAATGGACTTTCCAAGCAGAGCTCATCAGACCTTTGAGGGCAACATAGCTTTTTCAGGAAATGTATTCAACCCTTCTTAGGATAGGATTAAAGCAGTTTCAGTATATGAAATTGTAGTTTTTTCCTGATGTTTCCTCTTGCTGTGACCCAATGCAAGACTTGCTCAGAGTAGCGAAGTATCTTCTTACCCCAGGGCGCGGATGTTTAGCTTTCCTCCCCTAGCCATCATGAACAATATAATTTGTTGTCATTGGCAGTGGTTTGCTCTGGCCTGAATGCTCAGCAGAGTATTGGTGGCAAGTGGCCCCCCACCCCCAAGATGGTGCTCATGTCAGCATCACTGGGCGAAGGTTACACATGCAACTTTCCAAGCAAGTGCAGAGCTCCCTTTATGGCAGCACAGAATTTACCATCGTGTCCTGTCAGACTCTAGTAACTCAGGAATCTGGCAACTGTGTTATGTTACTTTTTCTGTAAACTCCACAGGATTCAGAATTGCTTAGACAAAGAAAGTCACAGCAACATTTGCTAAGCATCTCTGAATGCTTCTTGGAAAAACCGTGCTTTATATCTTGTTTCACCGGTGTATATTTTTGTAGTTTTGTCTCTGGATCTGCCACCTCTAAGTTCATAAGTTCAGAGCCTTTAATTTTTTGACCTGTAAGAGGGAAGTAATAGTACCTATACTTCAGGGTTGTGATGAATATGAAATCCAATAACATATGTAAAGTGCCAACTGCGGTTCCTTACACATAGTAAAATGTTGTAAAAGGAATTCTCTACTTTCATCTTTCCCACTCTCCGTACAGTGAAATTCATATCTAAAAATGTCTTTCCAACTGCCCATTCTTAATCCACCAGTCTGTCCAGATAGACATTATGTCACGTATATATGATATCCTCCCATCTATGGAGATGAGCTCAGGCCAGAGCAGTCTGGAGAGCCCATCTGAAACCTAGAAATGGTGGAAAAGCTGCTACCCTTCACAGCAGAAGCCAGTGATGTTCGTGAAGGGGTGGGTGGAATCAATGACAGACGAAATTGTGTATTACTGCCAGGGCATAGTAAGCTCTCAAAGTAACACTCTGTTAAACATTTTGCATATTATCTTATTTAATTTTTGCAATGATCTTGAGAGGATATATTACTACACTGATGTTAAGATCAAAATACTGAGGCTAAAAGAGAGTTAATTAGGTAGGTGAAAGAGGTAGAGAAAGGTAGGTGAAAGAGGTGTCTGAGCTCTACCGCTTTGCCCACCTTTGTTCTCAGATTCCCTCTCTCCAAGTTAGGTGCCAAACCACATAACAACCACCTAACACCTTCATGATATCCATTTCTGTCTAGACACACAAACTTCAAAGCACTGCCCGGGTCCATCCTTTTCTGCTGGTTCTCGAGCCTCTAGATTTTCTCATTCCCCTGTTTCCATCAACATGTTTCCTGCTATGGGTTCCATCCTTCTTTGGAGGCTTAATATGTCTATGTCTTAAAACTCTCAAATACACACATTTATATTTCGATAAGAGATAGTATTTATCTGCAAAGGTTTAATATAAGCCCACGTGGGTAACCTCAGTGGTGGGAATTTTAGACATTGAGCAAGCTCATGGTGTGAAAACTCATCCCTCTCCCACACTTCCACCCTTCCTACCCATGGCATGACTTTGCCCACAGAAGCCATGTCTATCCCCTAACACTCAGCATCCCTATGGATTTAATGCTTTTAGTGTAAAACAATTACAGGATTTGAGACCAACAGTGCTAGAAGATCATTCTTGTAGAAAAGATGATGTTAGTATCATAAAACTTATTCCTTAGAAGTCAATGTGATAAAAACCCAATTCTTTTTTCATTTGCAAACCATTTTTTTCTTTTTTGGATGAATTTTGCTGAGGGCTAAGCTTGGTACATTTTCTAGGACCTAATTTCAAAGATCTTATGACTTCTGTAGTTTCCTAGAAAATATACCACAGGTGTTTTGTTGCCTCTTTTGCAACTCTGAAATATTTCCTGGATTTCTCCCCTGTCTTATCTTAGTGAATGGAATTTTTAAAATCTGGTCAAAGTTTAGGTATATTTAGTCTATTACAACATTACATAAGTATCTTTCATAACTCAGCACTGGTTATGTGATCGAAAATAAATTATTATCTTCGGCATGAGCATTTTCTCACTGCTTCATCATAAATTAATTTACCATAGAGAACTATAGGGACTAGCACTCTATAAGGCATTAGGCATGACATGATATTAATAAAAACTGCTCAGAGTATTTTTATGCCTCCAAGAAATTGATATTTAAAAAAACTAGGAAAGCAAGCAGAGTATTTATCAAACGCTAAGTAGTCAAGGAAGTCTGTTATACATATGTTTGTGACTATGTGGATAATTTTTTTTTTTTTTTTAAGTATTGGTCTTATTGAAGTGAAAGGTATTAGATTTTCTTGCATTCATTAACATGAACTTCTAGCAAAGAACTGTACAGAGAAAAGAGGATGTTGACTTTGGAGTCCAGTAGGAGAGTGGTAACTTACATGAAATAGGATCTGTAGAGTGGTGTCCTGCCCGGATGCTCTTGGATCACTTTACTGGCTCTGTAGACCCATCTCCCAGGTTCTGTTTACTATGCTGATGATTGCTCACCTGAGACACCTACGTGCTATATGAATGGAGATAGAGAAGAGGCTGTGAGCATATGTCCCTTCCCTTCCCTGTTTCATAGTGTGTATAAAAGGCCAAAGCATTTGCCTCTAGGCAGGACAAATAATTCTGGGGTGTAACCTTATGCTTCAGAGCCACAAACACCGCTGGTCAATTAGACCGCACTCATGCTTGCCTTCAGCTCCTGATCCCACCCCTCACTCCATTCATGGTTGGTGGTTGGTTTGTTTGTTTTTCTCCTAGCAGCAATTCTTTAATAAATTACTCGCAAATGAATCTTTGCTTCATTCATTCTGGGTCTGCTTTTGAGGGAATTTCACCTAAGAAACAGACAGATATATATATATAATTAAAATCTGTCCCCGATCTGACACATATCCCGGATCTTTGCATAGGGAATGAAAAGGATTTCTGATTCGAATGCCAGCGTGACTTCATATATCTAGATCTGTGGTGGTTTTGCTTTGTGTCAGCTTGGCTAGGCTGAACCACACTTCCCTACACTCTCTTCCCTATATGTTTCTTGTTAGAGTGAGCCACAGGAGTGATTCTTTTTTTTTTTTTTTTAAGATTTTTATTTATTTATTTGATAGAGATCACAAGTAGGCAGAGAGGCAGGCATGGGGGGGGGCAGGCTCCCTGCTGAGCAAAGAGCCCGATGCAAGGCTCAATTCCAGGACCCTGAGATCATGACCTGAGCTAAGGCAGAGGCTTTAACCTACTGAGCCACCCAGGTGCCCCCATAGGAGTGATTCTTTTTTTTTTTTTTTAAGATTTTATTTATTTATTTGACAGATAGAGATCACAAGTAGGCAAAGAGGCAGGCAGAGAGGCAGGCAGAGAGAGAGAGGAGGAAGAAGGCTCCCTGCTGAGCAGAGAGCCCGATGCGGGGCTTGATCCCAGAACCCTGAGATCATGACCTGAGCCGAAGGCAGAGGCTTAACCCACTGAGCCACCCAGGTACCTCCATAGGAGTGATTCTTGAGAGAGTTGCAGCTCCCTGATGAAGGGCTCTGGCTTTCACAGTCTCTTCACCGTAAAGGCACCAGACACATGTTTTGGTTCTTTCTTATGGGCTCCAGCTTATGCTTATGGGGTCCAGCTTGCTCCTGATCTTTATATCCAACAGCCCCGTAGACTTCAAGCTCCAGCATCAGCCACAAAGACAGTAATCTCACAGATACCGTTTCATTGGTTCCCATAATTCATGTAAGGTCAAATCTTTGAAACAAAAACTCTTGAGATTACATGTATGACATACATAGAACCATATATATATGACAAGCAAAGAGGAAGCAGATGATGGAGGAAAGCCAGTCAGCAGTTTCTAACCTGGGTAAAATAGGTGGGCTTTGAATTTTGGAAAATTAGGAAAGAAAAAAAAAGCTATGTATAAAGACTTGGACTGGTTTGGTAAAAGAATTAAAAATCTTATCCTAAGACATCAGATCAACAATGGGGAAAAGGACAAGGAAAAATTCAAATCTTCAATGTCTTGAGTTATCCTATACAAAATACAAGAGAAAAGGTGAATTCACTAACGGGCTATATGCAATCTGGTAGGAGGGTGAGGATCCACCACCCCTGTCCCCACAGTCATCTCTATTGCTGCTTTTATCTTCCTAAAGATAAAAAAAAAGTGTCAACTATCTTTATCACAGGACTCCCATGAGGTCAATGGAAACTGGAAGGAAAGTGGAGTGGATTCCAAAATCTCACACGAGAAACGTAGAGAGAGAAAAAGACAGAATAGCTGTGCCCAGGCTTGAAGGACAGGGTGCTCATTGCTTCTGGAGTAAGGACTATCTTAATTTAGTAGTTGTTTTATTAAAGAATAATTAACATACAGTATTACATTAGTTTCAGGTGTACACTATAGTGTTTCGACAATTCTGTACATTACTCAGTGCTCATCACCGTAAACGCCCTCTTCATCCCCATCACCGATTTCACCCATCCCTGCCTCCCCTTCAGCAACCATCAGTTTGCTCCCTCTATTTGAGTCCATTTCTTTGTTTGTCTCTTTTATTTTTCTTTCTTTGTTCATTTTTTTGTGTCCTAAATCCCACATATAAGTGAAATCATGTCCTATAGTATTTGTCTTATTTCACCTCTAGAACATACTCTATAGAGTATTTTCATGTATGTATAGAAAGATGTACAAAGGTTCTCACTGCTGGTTTGTTAGTAATAGTGATATCTACTAGTAATCTAAATTTCCATCAGTTGTTGAATAAATACATTTTGGTATATTCACATAATCAAATACTATCTGGAGCCATAAAGACAAGTGAAAGTGAGTACAAGTGTGACTGGGCTCTGTCTGTGTTTTTGTACAGGTCTCAAAAATAATGTTGAATAAAAATACAATCTGGCAAATAATGTGTTTTTAAAACCTCCAAACAACCCAATGTACTTTTATAGATATATACATATATAGGTGAGGTTTTATGTATGTTTTTGAGTTTGCTCTTGACATAAATGTAAGAACATAGTAAATGTAACACATAAAGTGTAAGAACTTAAACAGGAAGGATTCACACCATAACCGTGGTGTGATGATTCGTGTGTGACCAGCTAGGTCATGGGACTAACTCGGATATCAACTGTATCTTCAACATTGTTTCTTTAAAACAGGAAAATAAATCAAATGTTAATATTTGTAAATGATGGGAGGTAGTGTTTAAATGGTGATTATTTTACTACTTTAGACTTCTCTGTGTGGACTTGCTTTCTTCCTAACTAAAAATGAAGCAAGTTGAAGAGTCACGTTTGGCGAGAAAAAACATTTCTCT
Organism: Enhydra lutris kenyoni; assembly: GCF_002288905.1. Lineage (NCBI taxonomy): Eukaryota > Metazoa > Chordata > Mammalia > Carnivora > Mustelidae > Enhydra > Enhydra lutris. The sequence goes on from NW_019154095.1 coordinate 33,510,703, forward strand.
GCAAACTTGGGGTGCATGAGGTAGGAAGAAGGCTGTGGAAAGTAACACCCTGGTTTGAGAGTGGAATGTATAGATGAAGGAAAAGGAAGAACTCTATAATGTATACATATCTGCATATGCATTGTTTCATCACTTGCAAAGAAAATGTCTAGGTTTAGTAATTGAAGAATTTAATTAAGAAAACTGGATGAGAAAGGAGCAAATAACATGAAGAGCATGAAGAGGTAATTCACAACAGAAGTAATATAAATGACATAAATATTTGAAAAGAATGCTAATGCTCATAGTTACAAAAATTCAAATTGAAACAGAATGAATTGCTCATGCCCCTCACCCCCATCTGATTGGAGAAATCAAAAAGGTTATGGAGGAAAAGGCACTGTAGATAAGAATGTAAATTGGTCTACCTTTTCTGGAGGGTGATCTGGCAATATATATCAAAAAATTTTAGGGAAAGCATTTGGGAAGCCCTGAAAAGTTATTTATGAGTATATGCATTCATCACATATTAGCAATAAAGACAAAATTAAAGCAATCTTAATGCCTACTAATAGGAAAGAAAAATACATTAGGGTGCATTTAAGCAAAAATTTAATACCTAGCTATTAAAAATTGCAATGTAAGTAACAATTCATTTATTTATGAGAAAGAGTGACAATGTTACATAGCTAAGTGAAAAATAAGGTTAAAGAGACTAGCTTTTGTAATCCCATTTTGTAAAAATATAAAATAAATAAAATGCATGAGCGCTTACATTAATTAAAATTCTTTTCAGTACGTTCTCCAACTTTTTCACAATGAGAATGTGTTTCTTTTGTTAATAGGAATTTAATGTAAGTCCAAAGTTCAAATAAGAAATACAAATATCTATCTATAATAAAATGGATATAATTAAAGATCAAGTTAATTATGTGAAAGATGAATTCAGAGAAACTTTCAGGGTTAGGGAAAAAAAAGAAATTATTACAGAAATGATGTTAATCATTCATCTAATGAGAAATCTAGGTGAGGATAGACACAATGGGAAGAAGAAAAAAATAATAAAAATGTAGGAATGCAGGAACTTTTTTCCTGAACTAAAGAAAAAAATAAAACTCAGAATAGAGTCCCTCCTGTCATCCCCGCAACCCTGCCAAATGTGATGAAACTCATTTATGAGTTGCCACGTACCAGTGAACTCTCATAACCACCAGATGCACAGTGAGCCCTATACATTTCAGGAGTAAAATTATGAGGTAACATTTTTTTCTGTCTTCAAGTTAAAAATGGAGATTTGAAAGCATATTCTGATCTCTACGTCCTCCAAAAATCCTCCTAAATGGCAGTAAAAGGTTGAGGAACACAGGGAGAAGGGGCCAAAGAAAAAATATGAGAAGCTGCAAGCTGAGCAGTGACTGACATGGTAGGTAAGATAATGTGGAAGCTTCATGTCACAGCGGGGGTACTGCAGGGAACAAGAGAAAGTGATATCACTACCACTGCTATTAGTAGCCATAGTAATCAATACAAATACAGACCACTAATATCCTGTATAATTTTGGAAAGGAAATACATTCAGGAAACAAAAATACTGTCATGTGTTTTAAAATTATTTTTAAAAACTATTGAAATTAAAATTACATTAGCAGACATGACAAGTGCACCAGAACCATTGGAAAGTGAAGCTCTTAAAATCTCCCAGAAATACAAAATAGAACCCATAGAGAAAATTAGAGTTTTAATCCAGGAAGTCTACAATCCAATAGTTAGAGTTTCTGATATAGAGAAGAGAGGAAATGAAGAGGGGAAGTTATCAAAGAAAAAAAAAATCCAAGAATGTACTGAAATCAGAACTGAAAAGCTCAGAAAAAAATAGTACAAACACACACACACACACACAGAGAGAGAGAGAGAGAGAGAGAGAGAGAAAATAAACAGTTCCTATTTAAAAAGAGAAAAGCCAGAATCTGAATAACATTTGCCTTCCCACTAGCAACATTACAAGCTGGAAGACAGTGAAGTGTCTTTGAAATACTCAGAGGAATGATACTTAGTTCCAAAAAAAAAAAAAAAAAAAAAAAAAGGTAATTTAAATGTGATGGGAAAATAAAGACATATTAAATATTTAAGTTGTCAAAAAAATCAACCTCTCATGTATCCTTTTATAGGAACTCCTGGAGATTTTTTCTTAGGCTATAACAGAAAAGTAAACCAAGAAAGATGAAGCCAGTCAAGGAAAGAAAAAATGCCAATCAAGTAGAGAAAGAAGGATTTCTTGGAAAACTGGTACAAGGGGGTCCCAGGGTACTAGCTATACAGTCACCATGGAATGCATGTCCAGGTGGATCAGATCAACAGGGATAACCCTATGAGGGTTGAGGGGGTGATGGGTAGAGGAGGGCAATGAAACTAGTGGACATTCTTGGTGTGTTTGCTTAAATTTCCAGAAGGTTTGAAAGTCTTTCAAGAATTGAACTGGTGGTAGGTATGTGCATAACTGAGCAAGGCAAAAGATTAGGGAAGGATTGAATGGGTTGGAGGAAAGGAAGTTCTACAGTAAGGGAAATATCATTGTATAATACTGTTTAGCTTAGCTGTGGATAATATTTATATAGTCTACATTAATAAAAATACTGAATTTAGAATTAATAGGAATTGGTGATGAATCTACACAGGGAGCATGGGAACATTATGTCTATGCATGTGTACTGTTTGGGGAAACTGTAAGAGCAAAATTTGGTATTTTCCATACAAGGAACTCAATGAATAATATATAAACCTAAAACACCAAGAAATTGCAGTATAAGCATAGTATTTAGGAATATAGAATCAAATTCCAGGAAAAACTTACCAAAAGGTAATGAGAACATGGCTCAGATGGTGGCTAGTTTTTACTATAAACCTTCTAAGCTTTGCCTTATTTACTCCTCTACAATTCACTTGATAGAATAAAAAGTAAATCTATAGTGCAGCTGCTGTGGGAAACATGATGGTGTTTCCTCAAAAAAAAAAAATAAAAATAGAATTACCACATGATCCAGTAATTTCACTTGTGGGTACATAACCCAAAATAAGTGAGCCTTGAATAGATATTTGTAGACCATGCCCGTATCAGTACTATTCACAATAATGTGAATAAAAGGTGAAAATAACCCAAATGTCCATTAACAGTTGAATGGAAAAACAAAATGTGGTCTATGCGTACAATAGAATACCACTCATCCACAAAAGGAACAAAATTGCGTTATGTGCTATTATGTGGATGGACCTAGAAAACATCACCTAAAGTACAACAAGCCACACACAACAGGACAGATACTGTAGGATTCCACTAATGTGAGTTTCCTAAAGTAATCCAATTCATAGAGATGGAAAATAAAATAGTTTCCAGGGGCTGGAGGGATGAAGGATTGGGGAGTTTTTGTTTCATGAGTGCAGAGTATCAGTTTGAGAAGATGAAAACATCCTGGAGAGGAGTAATAATGAAGATTGCACAACAGTATCAATACACTTAATGCTGCTGAACTACACACTTAAGAATAGTTAAAGTTGGGAGGCACCTGGGTGGCTCAGACAGTTGAGTGACTGACTCTTGATTTCGGCTCAGGTTATGATCTCAGGGTGGTGAGATCAAGCCCCGCATTGGGCTCCGCACTCCACAGGGAGTCTGCTTGAAGATTCTCTCACTCCCTCTCCCTCTGCCCCTCTCCTCTGCACACATATGCCCTTTCTCTCTCTGTCTTTCTCAAATATATAATAAATAAGTCTTAAAAATAGTTAAAATTGTAAAATTTTATGTTCTGTATATTTTATGACTATAAAAGAAGTAAATTTAGTTCTTCCTGTCCCCTCTCTCCTCTTCCCCTTCTCTATTAGCCTCCTATTGCTACCATAATGAATTAACAAAAACTCAGTGCCATGAAACAACCTGAATTGATAATCTTAGAATTCTGAAGGATAGAAGAGGTACACTGTTCTTGCAGATGTTAGCAAGACTGCATTCTGTGTTTCTTTCTGAAGGCTTAGAGCAGAATCTGTTTCCTTACCTTTTCTACCTTCTAGAGACCATCCACATTCTTTGCCTTGTGGTCCTTTCTTCCCTCTTCTAAACCAGCAATGTTGCATCTCTACCCATTCTTCTGTAGTTACACTTTTGTGGGCTCTGATCTCAGCTGAGACAGCTTCTCTGATTTTAAGTACTCCTGTGATTAGATTGGACCCACAGATAATCCAAGCCACTGTCTCATTTCAGGGCCCTTCTTCTTAATCACATCTGTAAAGTCTCTTTTGGGAGGTGTGGAAACATGTTCAGATATTCCAGGGATTAGGACGTGGACATCTTTGAGGGACCATTATTCCACCGACCATGCCTCCTCTCCATGCACAATTCCATCTCCAAGCCATTTACTCTGATTCAGGGTGCCGGGAGCCATGATAGACCAGAGGAGGTGCCAGAGTCTGTGTGTGGAATGGAGGGTGTCTGTCTTAAAAGGTAGCCATGCACAAGTTATAGAACCCTGAACAGGGTATGAGTAACCCCTGGAAGGGACAGAGTATGGGATGTTTGGAGCCCAAGGAAAATGAGGAGGTGAGGAAGGTAATAGCCAAGGCAGCTGGCAGCTCTGCAAGGAAGGGTGAGTGGACTGTGGAGTCATGTGGTGAGAGGTGACCTGGAGGGACCGCATGTTAGGTGAAGGAGGTAGGAGGGAGCTCACACTGGGAGGGTGTGGTGCCATACAGGGAGCGTACGGGAGACTAAACAACATGGGAAGGGTTCCTGGGTGAGGGGAACTGGAGAGTGGCCTGCAAGAGACGTCAGAGCTCAGGGAGTGCAGAGGTCATCTTGGAAGCAGGGAAGGTGGCTGTGGCCTGTGGTCACTGGGAAGTAGTTACACATAAAGAGGTATATCAGATACATTGAGGATAATGAAAGCCAAATTTCATATACTGGAAGAAAGGAGTTGCTAGTCTGGAAAGGGGAAAAAAAACCTAGAATAAACCTGTGATATTAGTAGAAATTAGTAGAATGGATATGAATTCATGGTATCAATGCATATACAGGTCAAGTCATAAATATGATGAAAATGGGTATGTATACATCATATATGCACACTTCTAACATATATACATATCTAATATATATACATATCCATGTAACTACATAACAATAAGCATACTTTGCACCTAGGTGGTGTTATTTAAGTGCTATTCTTCAGTGAATAGAACTAGCGTTCCTAGGAAAATGGACTGATTCTGGGGTTTGTAAAGGAACATGTGAGCTTGAAACATCTTGTGCCAGAAAGTACAAAAGTGCTCAAAAAAAAAAAAAAAAAAAAAGACTGGGACATGCCAATAGGACAGAGAAATCAGCTTGAAGAGTTTCTCCTGGTCAAATGAGGACAGTTGAAGCATCAAAATAAATAAAAATCATAGTAGATAACACCTTGATTAAAAAAGGAAAGCATGAATTCATGATAAATTGTTTCAATGAACAAAATGAAAATTTATGAAGAGCAGAATATTTATATATTCTCAAAGTACCTCCCCCCAAAATACTTATTATTTGAAAAATGTAGTGGAGAAGTCTGGCAGAAAATGTCTTTATCACATACTCAGAGTTAACATCAGTAATAGGACACATAAGCAATTTTAAACTTAATCATTTTTGGCAAAACTTGAATGCTTCTGAAGGTTAATTGATGGTAGTGTATTAATGCTAACTTCCTATTTTGGTGGTTGTACCATAGTTATAAAGGAGAATGTCCTTTTTTTTTTTTTTGATAGAAATTCTATACCAGTGTTCTGGTGGAGATGAAGGAATGGGAAGGACTAGGAGTACATCAATGCCATTACTGTCCATGATATGTTTTTTATTATCAGGATAAACATTGTAGTAAATAATGTTGAAATAGTTGTTATACTCTAAGAGGGGATTCCCTTCTCTCTTACTTCCATATTGTTCGTTACTACAATAAATTAACCAGAATTGTTTGAACTTCTTATCAGCAACTGGTGCCAGCTTTTCTTCAGAAATTGGGTCTCTGGGAAGCAACATCAGAAAAATCATATCCTTCGCAAAGGACTATACCACGTTCTCCAGAATAATGATCCCACATTAAGTAGACTCACAGGGTCAGGCTCCCCAGTATAGTTGATCTCATCACCGTAAGCAGACACTTCTCAGCCTGTACCATGAGCTGAGCTGCGTTTCCAAGGTTTCCTAATGCAGATGACTTCATGAAATGAAAACCTGAATCCAGTGGTCAAACTGGAATCACTAAATGAAACTGATTTAAAAAATTTATAAGGGAAGTATTCTTTTGTAATATATTTGCAATAATTTCTGAATAATCTTGAAATTGTTTTAAAAAATCTAATTAAATACAAAACTACAATATTTTCTGAACATTGAACTCGTAAAAAATTTCTTCTTCACAGATTTTCATCATCCAATATAAAATTAGCTAATACGGGGAAAAAAGATTCCTGATTTGCTTGCGAATCCACATCACAAAACTAATTGAAAAAATTAATACTCACAACTAAAACTATTTGAAAATACTGATTATCCAGGAGGAAATGTATTTAAAAGAAATTATTTAGAAAGGAAAGGAAATTGAACTGCATTATAGTTTCCTCAGAGCACTCAATGTGAGGAAATAAGTGGAATAAAGTTTTCAAAGTTCAGAGTAAAAAGGAATTTGATTCTAGAATTCTCTACCCAGTTGGGATGCCAGGGTGGCTCAGCTGGTTAAGCATCTGTCTTCAGCTTAGGCCATAATCTCAGGGTCCTGGAATCAAGTCCTGTGTTGGTCTCCCTGCTCATGCGGGAGCCTGCTTCTCCCTCTGCCTGCTGCTCCCCCTGCTTGTGTGCTCTCTCTCTCTCTGACAAATACATAAATAAAATATTTTTAAAAATAAAATAAAACTCTTTACCCAGCCAGAATATTAATCTACTCTGAAAGCAAAATTGTCCCCCCCACCCAAATTTTACAAAGACGCTTTATTTATAATAGCAAAAATGTTAGAAACAAGCTATAAAGTCCAAGGAATTCCAGAAGTTAGGTGAAAGGATAGGAGAAGCAGTAGCAAGTAATTGTGGTCCAGAAGCAGTGATTAATCATGATAGTAAACCCCTATAAACACTAACACTTTGAATGTATAAATCCATTAAATCTCAAAATCAGTCAACAAGATAGGTACTGCTGTTCTTACCATTTATGGCACAGAGAGCGTAAGTGACTCCTTCAAGTCCTCTGAGCCAGTAAATGCCAGAGACAGGGGCTTCCCAACTCCAGAGCTCTATCCTTAACCACTCTACATGCTGCCCGTGCCCTATAAATGAATGGACTTCAGCTAAAATTGAAAGAGAATTCATTTGGACTTTAACACTTGAAAACTTCTCCTTTGATTAGTAAAGTTGGATGATAAAAGTTTATAGGTAATTTTCTGTTAATATTGTCACACTACTCAGTTAGTAATATATGTTTGTACTTATAGATATGATTATACTCAGTGAACAGATTGTAAATTTTTAAAAAACCCCCCAAATGAAGAAATAACTATAGAACTCACAGAAATTGGTAGGCCAGGTGGCAGAAATATATATGTATATATATAAAATGACTCATTTTATATATAAGGGTGTGTATTTATAATATATAAAGATTGACATTAGAAGTTGGAGAGTAGAATTAAGGTTAGAGGTATGAATGGGTATATTGACTTCTCATTCTATGCCTTTAATTACTTTGTGCAGTTATTTGTGAAATTTAAAAGAAAACTAATTTTCAAGTACAATGTGGAATGCTGATGATTTTGGAAAAGAATTCAGTAGCTCTGTTTGTGTGGGCCTGGGGAGAGATTTTCAACTTATTGTTGAATGAAAGAAGTAAATTGCAGGGGATCCCAATGATGTCTTAAGCATGTCCACTCTACTCTGTGTGTGTGGGTGCATGTGAGTTCCCCTGTGGAAATGTGTGTGTGTGTGTGTGTGTGTGTGTGTGTGTGTATGTGTGGCATATGTGTGTGCGGCCAAATGAATAAAAGGTTTGGAAGGATACACAGTAAACTGCTGAAAATGGCTGAGTCTAAGGATAGGGATAGTGAGAGAAGAAGGGAGAATGGTACAGTTATTTATTATAGTTCTGTGGTACTTGGATATTTTTGCAAGTTTCATGTATTAAATATATGAAATGATGATGATGATGATGGGGGCACCTGGGTGGCTCAGTTGGTTGAGTGTCAGACTCTTGATTTTGACTCAGGTCATGATCTTAGGGTCATGGAATTGAGCCCCGCATGAGGCTTTGTGCTGGGCATTGAGTCTGCTTAAGATTCTCTCTCCCTCTGCCCCTCCCCCATCCACCTCCTCTAAAATAAGTAAATAAGTAAATAAATAAATAATAATAATAAAGCAAAATTTTGAAGAAAAAAAATAAAAGAGTGATGTAAGATTTACTCAGTTGGAGGGAAATGGCCAGAGACAATAATCAGGGAAAATTTTCTGCTCAATCATATGCTATCAATATCAATGATGCTGGTTAACTCTTTGTACGTGTGGGAGGAAAGTGGAGTGAAGGTGACCAGAACAGGAATGTGGAAAAGTGAGCTGCTATGGGGTTTTTTAATTTTTTAATTTTTATTTTTTTATTTTTTATAAACATATAATATATTTTTATCCCCAGGGGTACAGGGCTGTGAATCGCCAGGTTTACACCCTTCACATCACTCACCATAGCTTATACCCTCCCCAATGTCCAAAATCGCACCCCCCTCTCCCAAACCCCGTCCCCCCAGCAACCCTCAGTTTGTTTTGTGAGATTAAGAGTCACTTATGGTTTGTCTCCCTCCCAATCCCATCTTGTTTCATTTGCTATGGGGTTTTTAAAGTTCAGTATCTTGCTTCTATCTTCACTCTGGCTTTTTATACAGTAAGAAATTTTTGCTCCCAATGGAATGATAGCTTCATACTTCATCCCCAGTGCTTCACTGAATACTTAATCTTTATTTCTGCTCTGCTCAGCTAGCTTTGATCTTTGGAGAAATAGAATAGCCCATAATGTTCATAAATTAGTTCTGGACCTCCTTTCCAGGGAATTTTGGAGCCCACTTAAGAATGAAATTCCTTAAAATTATGGAACCAAATAAGCTGGGCCGGTTGTTAGGTTTGTTTCCATGGAAACTAGTGAGCCCTTCTCCTGACCACTTTCCCTCATTCCTACTCCCCAGACACACATGTTCGCTAATGAATTTCACGCTGGGTACCTTTCCTGAACAAGGTAATATTTCTCCACAAAAAGAACCACTGGAGTTTCCTTACTTTTTTCCAATGTAGAGATATTACCGAGTCACAGAACATCCACACCAATTAAACAGGTGAATTTAGGGACAGTTTCGACTAGCATTTTGATGCATCTGTTTTAATGAGGAGAACTGGAGGCAAGAGAGGGTAGCCGTTGTTACACGTTCACCAGCTGAAGATGCGGTTAAGTGGCTGATGTCAGCACCCAGCCTCCGCAGTCGTGTGCACGTTCCCACTCAGGGCTGATGACACCCGCCCACGTCAGTCAGGATTCAAATCAGGAGTGAGGGACTCTTTAAGGCCAAATAAATGGCCAATCATGCAATTAAAAAATTCAGTTTCTCAGGACACCTGGTTGGCTTAGTCAGTTAAGTTTCTGACTCAATTTTGTCTCCTGTCATGATCTCACGGTCCCGAGATGGAGTCCCGAGTGGGGCTCCAGGCTCAGGGCACAGTCTGCTTGTCCCTCTCCCTCTGCTCCTCCCCCGACCACCCTCAAATAAGTGAATGAAATCTTTTTTAAAAATGTGATTTCTCAAGGCTTACGCATATCTCAACATATCCCCACAGAGTCATGCTTAAGAGAAGGCAGATAAGAAAGTGGAGCACAGGTGCAGTGACAACCATGCGCCTTGATTGAATATATTCTGGGTCAGAAACTTTTCTAGGAGAAAGAGCTCCTTCTCCATAACCCATCCCTCCCTCCTTCCATGGTCATAATTTTAGTCCCTTAGTGTTAATGAGAATATTCTCTAAATGTCAAGTTAGAGTTAGAGGTTCCCAGACCTAACCCATCAAGGTCATTGTATGGTTTCTATTTGATATGCTCATGCAGAGGAAATTGAAAGACAGAGGATTTAAGGCTATTACCAATACTAAATTTAGGTTTGCACACCTCACACAGAGTGAGGTATGGTATGATTTCTAGAAAACTGAAATTCCTACAATGCCAGTGTTGGTGTGTACCAACACACATTACATATATATTTCAATAGAATACAAAATTCACCAGCACTACCTCGTGTCTCATTCTCTTCACCACTTTCTCTAGGTAGAACTGGAATGCTCTCCCTCCACCTCACCTCACTTCCAACTTGACTTTAGACCTGGACATCACCTCTGCTGTCACTCTAATAGCTTAGCCACACTTTGTAATATAAGAGTGGGATTGGGGCACCTGGGTTGCTCAGTGGGTTAAAGCCTCTGCCTTCAGCTCAGGTCATGATCTCAGGGTCCTGGGATCGAGTCCCACATCAGGCTCTCTGCTCATCAGGGAGCCTGCTTCCTCCTCTCTCTGCCTTCCTCTCTGCATACTTCTGATCTGTCTCTGTCAAAGAAATAAATAAAATCTTTAAAAAAAAAAAAAGAGTGGGATGGCCCAGAGACTTTCAAGGAGATGCTAAAATCTATTAGGAGGTCCACTTTAGCAAAGAAAGGGATCTAGATCCTAGGGATCTATTCCATCCAAAGCCTATCATGTGGAACATAAAAGGAGATTGGAACATTAGCATGGAGGCATCATTGAAGGAGAACCTGTGTCATCATTGTTCTCGGTAGATATTTGCTTCATTTTTCTATCATCATTATAGGAGGGTAATAAGGGTGATAAGGATAGCTGTCCAGAAGGTCAGTGTCCAGGGAAACTGCTGCATCCATTCATTCTTTTATCCACCAAAATATATCCATCAGATATTTTATATCCATCAGATATGTATTGAACACCTACTATATTTAGAAGTTTAGGACATGAAAGTTACATGTACTCAGAGTTCATCTAAAGATTAAAAAGTCAATTCATATCTTACTGTGTAGAGGATTCTTAGCATGTCCTAGGACAGAGTTGGGTGAAGTTTTTCTCTACAGGGTCAGATTGTAAATATTTTAGGCCTTGAGGGCTACATGCTCTCACTTCCTCTTTTCTTCTGTTTCTCCTTCTCCCTCTTCCTCTTTTCCTTCCATGTCCTTCTCCTCCTTCTCCACAATCCTTTTAGATTGTAAAGGACATTTTTTTTTTTTAGATTTTATTTATTTATTTGACCAAGAGAGAGACAGTGAGAGTAGTGACACATACAGGGGGAATGGGAGAAGGAGAAGCAGGCTCTCCGTTGAGCAGGGAGCCCAATACGGGGCTCCATCCCAGGACTCTGGGACCATGACCTGAGCCAAAGGCAGATGCTTAACAATTGAGCCACCCAGGCACCCCTATAAAGAAAAGTCAGCCTAGATTAGAAGCAAGATTTGGCATATGTGCTGTAGCTTTTGGCTCTATCCCAAATCCCTGCTACTCAGTGGGGTCCACGAATCAGAAGCATCAGTGTCACCAGGGATTTTGTTAGAAGTGTGGCTTATCAGTTTCCATTGTGGACCTGTTCAGTCAGTTTACTATCACTGTGTAACAAACTTCCACAAGACACAGTGTCTTAAAACAACATCTATAATTGTTCATGAGTATATATGTTGGCTGGTAGATTCTTCTGGTCTTGGCTAAGTTCCCTCATGCATCTTTCACAGTAAGCTATAGGTGAGCCAGACACCTCTGCTACTAGATATTGGTTGACTCTCATCTGGGGTACCTGGTTTCCTTCCATGTGATCTCTTATTCTCCAGCTGGCCAGCTTGGGTTTGTTCCAGTGGTAAGGGTCCAAGAAAGAAAATAACCCAGCCACGGAACTAGCATAATATAACTTCTCCCACATTCTATTGGTGAAAACAAGTCACAAGCCAATCTAGATTCAACTAGAAGGAAAATAGAATCTATTCATTGCTAGGAAGGACTGCGAAGTCACATTGTAAAGCATACAGATACTAGGAGAAATGGAGAATTGTGATTATATCTGCAATCTGCCATACTTACTAAATCATAATCTTTGTGTTAATAAGACCCCTAGGTGATTCATAGGTACATTTAAATTGAGAAAGCACTGGTTCTAAAGTATTTTCACAGTATCATTTTTCTTTTCTGTTACAGCAGTTCCATGTTCATGTTTTAAATAACATGTCATCAAGAAGGATCAGGATAGGTAAACTCAAACATCAAATACCACTCAAGAAAGATGGTTTAATTTGAACTATTGGGGATCAAGCTGTTAGTAACCAACCACCAAGAGACATGACAAGGAGCTCCTTGAATTCTTCATTCACTCACAACTTAAAACTGGAGATCCTCAGACAGTTCTTGCTTCCCCAACCTAAGGGGTCCTTTGTGAACTTTCATTTGGAAAGAAAGTGTTATTATTGGCAAATTGACATCTACTCATAGTGTTATAATGTCAACCCTGTCAGTATGAGCTATTTGGGCATCATAAACATAAACAGAGAAACCTTCCACGATTGAAACAATAGAGGAACAGTGATGAATATTTTGCTTTGAATATGATGTAAGGACTCTTTCTTGCTGCAGAGTTCGAATGGGTTCACATGCATAAAGATTGTTAATGTATGACTTGTTGACTGATAGCTAACAACACAGGCTTGGGAGCCAGACTGTCTGAATTTGAATCTCAGTTCTTCCACTAATTATGTGTAACCTTGGGCAAATTATTGAATCTCTGTGTACTTCAGTATATTCACCTGCAGTACAGGAGAAACCATGGTAGCTACTTCATAAGACTCTTAAGGGGGTTAAAGAACTTGATATTTGTAAATAACCAGAAGAATACTTACCTGCATTATCATAGTTAATGTCCTTCTAACATTTATAATTCTCTTGACGTAAGAGACGAGAAGTAACTCAGTCTATACACAGATGATACTTTCTTGAGAACGTACTTTTTAAAAAATTTCACACTTCTTCCCTACATTCTTTAACTTTGTACATTGGTCAGGCTTCTTTGATACCACAATATTCTGGATGTGTATGGATGTACTTTTTTGCAGAGTGTAAAGAAATGGCCCATTTTCCATAGTAAGTAAAAGAATTCTGAATCTTAATATGTGTAATAAGGCTATTTGCAAATGTGAGAGTTCTGGATAGTTAGTACACTGCAAGACCATGCTGTGACATTATAATCATAATGGCCATAATTATTCAAATTAGTACTTTTATTTGTGGTTTGTTTCCAGCACAAACTTTCCCGGGGATGACATTAGTTACTACACTTAACTCAAGGGGCTGATTTAGCACAGATTTGTAATCTACAAGTAACACACAGAGCTTGAGGTGGGGGAGGAGCTGGGGCAGGGGGCAGCAGAGCGAAGGAATGGAAGAAAGGAGAAAAGTTGGAGGAAGGGAGAAGGAATGTAAAAGGGTGACACTAATAATCCATAATTTTTCATAAATAATTTATGTTCCATCTATGTTTAGATATTTGAATAGTCTACTTGGTAAAATGGTTAACACCAACCACAAGTGGCTCAATTTAATTCTATGTATTATTAGCATCTGAGACTCCTCTAAACTGACATGAGAATAAAGCATCCCCAATTCTCTAGTGAGCCAGCACTACACAAAAAAGAAAAGGATTATTGGGTGCCATCCAAATGAGTGAGTTGTTCCAACTAGACCAAGAATGGATTCTTCATTAGTGCAACAGATTGCTAAATAGTTTCTATGAATCCTCAAATGTTCTTTGTGAGACCCTCTGAGGTTTGACAAAAATAGTGAGCACCAAAAATGACATGGTGTCACTTATATTTTGGTGCCAAATTTTCTGTTAATATTCCAGAGCTACAAGGAGAAAAGACAGCATCAATAGTATGTAATTTTCACCTTGAAAAATAAATTGGTCTCAGTAGCTGTGTGGGAAACAAAGGCAAAAGAAAAATTAAATTTCCTTACTACTTACAGCCTACTGACAAGTCCTTGAAACAGACAGGGTGCCATTCCTCTAGGAAATCAGCTGCTTCCATGTTGATACTTGGCTATGGGCAAAAGGCAATCTTAGCAGCTCCCCCCCCACCTCCGCCAGAATCCTTGAAGTATACTTTAACATAAAAAAAAAAAAATCCCTTTGGAAATGTCCTTTATCTCTACCCCCAGGATACATGTTGGCAATCACCTCCCAAGCATATGACCCACTGATATACATCTGAAGGGTCTCATTGACTCACGTTTTATTAGACAGTAATAAATGGCCTTTTCCTAATAATAGCCAGCTCCCTCAAGGTCCTGAAAACCTTGCTTCATATTCCTTAGAGACTTATGCTATCCCTAACCCCTCCCTCCCAACTTGAACATATATAATCAGCCACTCCTCATGACTTTAATGCAGCTTTTTCTGGGTCCTGTCCCTGTGCTTTAATAAAACTACCTTTTTGAATCAAAGATGTCCCAAGAATTCTTTCTTGGCTGTTGGCTTTGAACCCTAACATCTTTCCTACATCATAACTATGTACCATTGGTCCCTCATATGTGGAAACTTTCTAATAAAAGATAACCTCTCCTCTCATAATTATTCTTTGTTCATTTATTTTCTTTGGCATGACATTATTTTTTACTAGTATAGAATTAATACATGTTCAAGATGGGAAAGTTGGAAAATGTAGAAAATTATAAAGAACAAAATGGAAACCACCCACAATCCCATCACTCAAACAACTGCTTTAAATACTTTATGTAATTTATCCCAGTATTTTTTTACTATTGCTTACAAAATATATTTTGAACATCTGTCTGACAGGAAGTAACTTTTATTAGACAAGAAAGATGAGATTTACTCTTTATGTGTTTCATTGTGTGTATTTGATTGGCCCCAGGATATGATTTAGTAGCCAACGCCTACAGTGAAGTAGATGGTGATTTTCTGTCCTCAGATACAGACATTCATGATTTCTTGTCATTTGTCAAAGCACATTTTCACACTTGACTAATCTTTCCATCAAAAGAGTTACAATTATAACCCAGTATTTTTTAAGAAAAAAATTATTTGTGAGTAATTTATCCCCTCTGGGTTAATGATAAATGATGATCAAGTAATTTATGATTAAATGATTAAAATAATAAAAATGAACACTCTTATTCACTCTGTGAATCTTAAGTAGAGCAATATAAATACTTAGCCATATATATTTTTTATTGAAGTATAATAAACACCCACAAATTCACGGTGTACAGCTTTATGTTATTTCCATGAAATGAGGATAATTGTTTCACCAGCATCCTGACCAAAAAAGTAGCATATCTCGAGCATCACAGATACCTCTACTGTTATGCCCCATCAGTTACCACTCTTCTGACTTCTAATATCAGAAGTTACTTTTGTCTGGTTTGGAACATTATGTAAATGAAAGCATGCATGTCTTCTTTGAAGTTTGACTCTATTCTATCAATATTATAGTTATAAGATATCTATTGCTTTGTTTAATGTGTATTTTTTATGTACAGAGATATTATATATAATTTTAGCTCCAAAATATTAATGTTTTAGTTGCACTTATTAAAAAAATAATTGGTAACTGCTTGAGGTGACCCATAAGAAACAGTGAACTGATAATTTAGAGTGTTGTAATCAATTATCTGTATCTTCGAGGAGGTAATTTTTGATAAAAGCAAATATAGTACATTGAATTTTGTGTTTTTGGGTCTCCTTTGCTTTGGTTTTATTGTCACAAACTTTGCTTACCTCTTTAAATTGCAGTGGAGAAAAGAATTATCTTGAACATTAAGTCCTTGTTGAGAGTCGAGTGGAGGCATGAGAGTAATGAAGTACATTTTACATCATAATATTTTAGAACTAGCAGAAACCTTAGGCATTAAGTCTAACCCCTCTGGACTGGAGGCTCAGACAAAACATGTAACTTACCAATGTCATATATCTAGTTAGTGGCAAAGACCTTGCTCAGTGTTCTCTCTATTATGCCTTGATATATCATAATTTTAGTTTGAGTAGATTGTGGAAAATTTGCCAAGAAAAATATAATAACCTTATGTTTGGCAGCTTCTCCACATCTCTTGTTTAGCTTAATGTTCAGCTTTATTCCACTCTGTTTTAAAGGATGTATGGTCCAGGGATGAGTTAATTTCTAGAGAATTATGTCATGTTGAGCTGTAAATTCATGATTTTTATGAAATTCAATACTTATTTTACAGATGAGCAAACTGAGACCCATAGAGATTAAATTCCAGTTGAGCAAATTTGGCACTAAAAACCAGGTGTTTTAGTCCCCCCCCGCAAGAATTTTTTTTCATGTGAGTCATGGCTAATTTATTAGAATTGGAAGCAAATTCCAGGTTATTCCTCTTAGCTACTATTCCTGACAAATAATTGTTCTGCGTCCAGGTAGAAGACGTTACTCTTTTTTCTTACGGGGGTATCAGGTCTCCAACCTTGGTTCAATTTGTATTCCTTACCACTATTCAGGCAAGACCAGATACTCATGATAAATTAAGGTGGGTAATTTACCAGGAGCCTATTATCTAAGAGGGAAGACTATTTATAGAAAAGCATAAGTTCTAAGACATTTTCCCTAAGACACTAAGCTCCAAAAACATGGTCTGTGACTTCTGCAGAGAAGAGTCCAGGCAGACACTCA
The DNA here is from genome assembly GCF_002288905.1 of Enhydra lutris kenyoni. NCBI lineage: Eukaryota > Metazoa > Chordata > Mammalia > Carnivora > Mustelidae > Enhydra > Enhydra lutris. The sequence goes on from NW_019154095.1 coordinate 33,527,456, forward strand.
ACAAGCTCTTCTAAGAAACCCTGTGAGCTGAGCAAGCCACACTCATCCACCATTTTGCTTGCTAGCTTCCAATCATAGAACTTGAAAATACCAGGTAATTTTGCACTATCTCTTAAAGTTAGGGATAACATTTTGAGCTAATTGCAGTCAACATTTACTTCATAAAAAGAGAAGTGTGGTCTGAGGAATGACTAACCCTGTCCTTTCTCCCTGAGATGTATTAAGAATATAATTAAGAAGAGGGCAGGAATAGGACATTTAGTATCCTTTTTTTGCTCACTTTAATATTGTTTGTGATTTTTCCTGATAGATGTTATGTTATAATATAAAACTTTGTGCTCCTGCAGCTATTTTGTGACCAAAAGTCACGGCTTACTGGCTAAAGAAGAGCTAAAGAATGGGAGGAGCCAGACTTCCTGCTACTGAATGTATTGAATGTTGACATTATTTATCACTTGTTGGTTATTCTGCTACTGCTGATAAAGAGTACTGCTTCTTTCTTAATGAAACATCTTGACAGAGTGGAGAAGAGGAGATGCTTTATACTTCTTTTGGCATAGAGTATCACTGCAGTGCTTTGAGGATGCAGGTAGCACTTCGGACAGTTTTAAATTTATAAGCTTGGGAGACAATACCCTTCAGGCTGATATAGCTCAGTCCTGGTGGACAGTGAATGTAATTGGACTGGGAGGTGCCCTTAAGAGGTTCCAATGGAAAAGACCTCAACAAGAGATCCTGGAGACAAGCAGGATCAACACCACAGAAAGGACAGTTCAGGAACTCCTAGGATGTAGTCTAAAGAACCTCCAGAAATAACTGAATGAAAATTGAAAGAGGGCTGGATATCCCTCTTTGGCTAGCAAAGGGCAGAGCCATTGAAGTACATCTTTGCACAAATACAAGTGGCATCTTGTAAGACCCTGGGGAAGTCCTGGTTATACAATTATTTTTGATGAAAATTTGTTTTGTGGCACCTGAGTGGCTCTGTGGGTTAAGTCTTTGCCTTTGGCTCAGGTCATGATCTCAGGGTCCTGGGATTGAGCCCCGCATCTGGCTCTGTGCTCAGCAGGGAGTGCTTCCCCTCTCTCTCTGCCTGCCTCTCTGCCTGCTTGTGATCTCTCTCCCTGTCAAATAAATAAATAAAATCTTTAAAAAAATTTGTTTGTTTTGCCATTCACCAAAGATAGGTCACTTGTTGGAAATTTTGCTTTGGGTCTCAAAGTTTCTTAATATATGCTTCTCATGATTTTTATATTTTAAACTCCTCATATTAGAAATGACAAAAACAAAGCTCAGAGAATAGGATTACTCTACCTCTAAGTTTCTTCTGGATATAACATTCTCTATCTGTGTAGTTTTGCCCATGTATAAATTAGTTATCTTCTCATCTGGGCCTCCCACAGGGGGATTGAGACATCACAAACTCTAAGAGGGCAAGGCTTAACAGTTTAGCTTAGAATCGTCTTGAAAAATCAAGCTTGAATTTGAGTACAACTTTAGAATTGAATGGAGAATTTCTTTTCCCTAAACACTCATTGAAATGGCTAATCAGCAAAATAAATGGGTTTTACCAAAAGTTCAGAGATTATAAATTGTATTAAGCACTCATCAAGAAATTAAAGCATTTCTGTGGGACCTTCCTCCCAGCACCTTTTCTTCTTCTACCAATAATGGTAACTTCTTGCACAGAGGTTTCTCTGATGCTTTATATTCATTATACATTTTTATGTGGAGGTTAATTTCAGGGGGTTGCTCTTGAGGTCATTACTCATAAGATTGTCACTCAAACCCCAGTAGAGATATATGTGGGAAATTTGGCTAAAGTTAGCCTAGCATGGGCTAGAACTACTAAAATTCATGTTTTGTTATTTTTAATTTTTTTTCTTTATCATTTAAAGTTAAAAGAAGTCTTGGTCTGCCAATTACATCTAATCCAGTAGACAAATTTGTAGATGTACCCAGTAGAGGTATAAGTAAGAAATATGATCTAATTCAACTCAATTTGTAAGTGCATCAAGAGTTTTATAAAAGGAAGATACCATGCCAATCCCATCAGGGGCTGCTGAAGCTGAGTTAGGCATTCTTTAGGTTTCTAAGTATTGTGCAATGTGTAGGTGGCATGTGTGTGCGTGAAGTATAGAAAATATAATCACACAAAATTATATCATTAAGTTAAATATATATCATCAAAGAAATAAGATCCTCTTGGAATTGAAAAACCAGAAAATTTATAAACAGTTCAGTAAATCCAAAAGTCTTCTCTTGGCATGTCTTTTTGTAATGGGGTTTTAAATCATTTCTAGGATTTTAACTACCAGAAGTGTTAGAAAAACCCGTGCCTGGAATTCTTAATAGCATTAGCTAGAACATGAACACAGGCATGTGTGGACAGTATCAGGGAAGCATTCATATTAGTTTGTTTGAGTATCAACCGGAAAGATAAGTTGGGGTCATGGTATTGATTGTTGCTTTGAGTTACATGAGATAAATCCAGAATTCATGTGAAAATCAATGAGTGTTTTGGTATAATAGGATCTGCACCTGAGAAAGGTGATTCTGGCCAGAATAAATTTCTTTTAGATTAGGGAAAGACAAGAAGGCTAGATGAAAAATGTTTTGCTTACATACCATTCCACCAGCACTTGAATTCATCATAACTAACATTTCTTTTGCTTCTAAATGGCTTTAAATCCTCTGATATTGTTTGTGATGAGGAAAAGAAATGAATATTAAGTATTTGTAGGAAGAAATTAAAATAAACTTAATTGCTAGGGTACCTGGCTGGCTTAATCAGTTAGCAGTCTGTCTTTGGCTCAGGTCATGATCCCATGGTCCTGGGATTGAGCCCTTCTTGGGGCTCCCCGTTCAGCAGCAAGTCAGCTTCTTCCTCTCCCTCTGCCTCTCCCTGCCATTCAAATAAAGTCATAAAAAAAAAAGAAAAAGAAGAAAACACAGATTAAACGTTTGAAATAGATTTGATACCTCATGAATTACAATAAGTATATTTATAATTAATGTTTCCCAGTCAATGATCAATAGTCTTCAAATCCGTTCATCATTTGTCACCATATTCTCTTAAAATAGTCTTAGAAATAATTGTGATTTCAAAATGGAGTACATAAATGGAAAATGGAAATAAATGGAGCACATAGAAAACATAGGGAGTTGTCTCCTCTTACAGAGCTTTTAAAAATGATGGTTAAAACTCTTTAGATGAATACATATTCATTCTCAAAAATAGAAGGGGACTTTTGGAGCAGAAGAATTATGAGAAAGCCCTGATACTGAATCAAGGTAGAGTTGAACTGGAGATTTGGTGACTAATAACCATGTGGGTGTCTTTAGGATAGTTTCATTTAAAAGGTTGAGAGTAGCATACTCTCAAAAATAAAAATAAAAAAATTAAAGTAGATAGGATGGCATCAAATAGTGATAGTAAGAAAATAGATACATAAATGTCATAGATACATAAATGTAATAGTCTTAAAAAATGTTATTTGTTTTAAGAGATACTTTACTCTTACAATCTAGAACATAATTACAATCTAGAACATAGATTATAAATTGCATCAACACTGGAGGTGAGTTAGGGACTAGACATGAAAATTTAGAGGTATTGATGGGAAGATGTTACAGCAAAGATGTCAATGTAAATAATTGTGTTATATTAAGAATACTTTTTAGAAGACTAGAAATAAAATAACTTTTAAAGCAGTGTAGAAAAATAATGGAAAAAAAGAAATTGAATATACTCAACAAAAGACAGAATGGAGAAACAAAGAAAAAGCATGGTAAATAAAGGCAAAGAAAAGAAAACAAGAATTAGTCCAAAAATATTAATAATCACAATAACTATAACTAGACTAAATTAATCTACTAAAATTGTCAGACTAATGAAAACAAAGCAAACCAAATCCTGCTATTGGTTATTTTCAATAAAATATAATAAATAATAAAAATTATGATAAATTATGTAAATGCTTACATAGGTTCATGCCAGACTTAATACCAATGCTCACAAAAATGCCAGGAAATAGATCTTTATTATTTTTAATCTATACACAAGAGAACTGAGGCCCAGAGAGGTTAGTTACTTTGCTCAAGTCCACACAGGTAGTAAGTAGCACAGACAAGTTTTAAACAAAGACAAAGACAAATTCCAGCTTCAGAATCTTATCTTTAATTTCTTTATAATATAATCTGGTGAAAATAATAAAAACTAAACTTGTGTGATGATATTACCAAAGAATATAAAATTTAAGGTGAAAACCTTAAAAAGAGACAAAGATATTTCCTAAATATAAACACAATTCATGAAAAAGATAATAGCTATTAAACAAGTATGCTTTTTGCAACATTGCTGTGAACTTTATAAAGACAAAGTAACAAAAGGACAATATGAAATAGTCCCACAAACAAACTCTAAGACTGTAAACAATTTCTCTCAAGACCTGACATATCAAATAAAAATAGAAAATGAGGTATATTGGATGAGATAGACTAGGTGATTTTGCGTATGTTAGAATTTATTATTGTTAAAGTGTGTGCTGCCTTCCCTAGCTCTTCCCTATTAAGGCAATCCTAATGAAAGCGTAATCCTTTCTACCTTGTTGATACCAAGCTTGTCTATATGATGTACTCTGGCCAAAGCAATGTCTGCGTAAGAGACATGTGCGACTTCTGGACACATGCATTAAGAGGCATCAGATGTGCTACCATATCTGTTTTCCCCCCTGCCATAGCATCACCAGTGTCTCAGAGGGACTGCTCCTTCATCCTGGGTCCTAGGTGGAAATCCAAAGCCAGATCCACCTGTCCTATCACATAAGCAAAAAATAAGCCATTGTTATAAAAAACCACAATCTGGAGGTTATTTGTTATGACAGCAGAAATTGGCCCAAGTTGATTGATGGTATGTTATACTAAGAAATTATCCCCAAATCTTAGGCCTTAAAAAAAAGAAAGATTATTTCTCACTCATGCTGTATGCACCAGTGGCTAGATAGGGAAGTCAATATTTACCACATGGTCGATACTCATGAAAGACTCCACCATCTTTTGATGCTTTTGAATATGTGAATACTTAAAATACCTGAGCACATATTAGGAAGAAAGGGAGTCTCAACAAATATTGGTATCATATAGACCAAACATCAGCAATGTCTAATGAAGTAGAATTAGAAATATCCACAAAAGATAGCTTAAAAATTCCATATTTTAAAATATTTTAGAATCCTATTTTAGATCATTCATGGGTTGAAAAGTAAGTAGAAAATGGAAATTAACAGAGACTTAAAAGTAGGCAAGGGAGGGGTGCCTGGGTGGCTCAGTGGGTTAAAGCCTCAGCTCAGGTCATGATCCCAGGTTCCTGGGATCGAGCCCCACATCGGGCTCTCTGCTAAGCAGGGAGTCTGCTTCCTCCCTCTCTTTCTCTCTCTGCCTGCCTCTCTGCCTATTTGTGATCTCTGTCAAATAAGTAAATAAAATCTTTAAAAAAAAAAAAAGTAGGCAAGGGGGAGGAGTCTAGGTGACTCAGTCAGTTAAGTGTCTGCCTTCAGCTCAGGTCATGATCTCAGGATCCCTCTGGAGTCCCTCATCTGGCTCCCTGCTCAGCGGGAAGTCTGCTTCTCCCTCTCTCTCTGCCTGCCCTGGCCTGCTCCCACCTGTGCCCATGCTTTCTCTTTCTCTCTCAAATAAATAAATAAGATCTTTTTTTAAAAAAGTAGGCAAGGGATATAAAATTTGTAGAATGAAAACAAAGCAATATTCAGAAGGAAATGTATATCATTAATTTTTTAACTGAAAGGAGTGAATAAATAATTGTCTTTTAATTTTAAAATCAATCCAAATGGAGAAGAAAATTGAAAAAGCCAAAATTAAGCAAATAAGTATATCAGTAGAAAGAGATGTGTGTTTGTGTGTGTGTGTGTGTGTATGTGTATGTGTATATATATATATATATATATATATATATATATGTATATATATTTAAAAAGCCTAATAAATTCTTGGCAAGCATTCCCAAGGAAGACAAAAAGAACATAAGGAGACAATAACAAGAATGGAAGTGTGGCTATAAGCAGAGACAAAAGATGCATAAGAATATGAGACTATACTACTAATCATTGCTGTAGTTGATCTTTTTATTCTTGGATCATGTGTTTAAGAATAATATAAGTAGTGCGGAAAGATCTACCCCTCAAAAGGCACTAGACATTCATAATTTACAAATGTATTTTGTGTAATAACCAAAGAACAGAGGAACAGAGAATTCCAAGTTTTACAATTATTCCAGAAAATACAAAAAGATGGATTACTCCCTGACTCGTTTTATAAGCTAGCATAACCTGGATACTAAAACAAATAAGAAAATGAACACGTAGGCCGAAGTGGGTTAAAATTTATTACAGACAATGTAATCATCTACCTAGAAACTTCAAAAGAATGAAGTAACAAATATTCGTGCTAAGATGTGGCCTGGTACATAATCAACATACATACAAAAGCCAATAGCTTTGTATGCTCCTACAACAACCAATTCAAAATTGTAGCAAGGAAAAAAAGATTCTATTCACTGAAGCTAGAGTATCTTGAATTTAATTTAACAAAAATGTTATTAGGCCTCTATTCATTATGGAGAAATTTTACTGAAAGAATCAAGAGATCTTAATAAAAAGAAAAAAAGATTGTCAGGGAGGAAGACCTTCCTCTGCCTATTGTCCTTCTAGCTCCACTTATAATCAAAATGCCTTGAAAAAGATTAATGGGAGAAAATCCAATTTAATAACATATGTATGGGGAATCCACACAGACAAGAAATTCCAAAGACCATGAGGCAACCTGAAGCTTATAAGAGCTAAGGAGAGGGGAGGGGCCAAGGATACAAAGGTGAGAAAGTCCATTAGCAATAAGGTAATGTTGGAAAAAACAAGGTTACTCTGTTATGTAGATTAATAGCTCCCTTCCTATTATACTTTCCTTTCCAATGTAAATTTAGGCACTTGTCAGGGAAGCAGAGAGCTTTTCCTATATCTACAGGGTTTTAATTTTTTTTTTTTGGTTGATTTTAATTATTTTTAACTCAAAATAATCTTTATGCCAAAATGGCCCATCTTGCAGCAGCTTGCCCTGGACTGCTACAAAATCATAGTTCAATATTCAATATTATGATAGAAACAGCATTTCAAATCAGTGGGGAGATAAATTGTTCAATAAATTTTTCTGGGAAAATTGAAAATGTTAGAGAAAAAATAGATTCCCAAATCACACCATGCAAAACAGTAAATTCCATGGAGATTAAGGGCATAAACATAAAAATAAGACAATTCTAAGGTTTTGGAAGAAAAGATAGGAAACTCTCTTTATGCTTCTGCATAGGAAATACTTTAAACAGTCATAGAAAAAAAATCATAAAGGATAAGAAACATAAATATTTATCATCAAAGGAAGATTTCTTTGACATTAATGATTATTAATCTTTAATAATATGCTGACTTGCACTCCCTAGAGGTCACAGGTGGTCTTTTTTAAAAAAGATTCTATGTAATTGTAAGGAAGAGAGAGAGAACAAAGGGGGAGGAGGGGCAGCAGGCAGAGGGAGAGGGAGAAGCAGGCTTGCAGCCCAAACAAGGAGCCTGATGTGGTGCTCTATCCCAGGATCCTGGGATCCTGACCTGAGCAGAAGGCAGATGCTTAACTTACTGAACCATCAGTCATCCACAGATAGTCTTAAATATGCTCAAATGGCTATATATTTTTGTGAAATGCGCACTGACATGATAATTTCATTTCAATTGGCTTACACCAGGGATGGGCAAATTCAGCTTACTGTTTTTGTAAATAGATTTTTATTAGAACACAACCACACTCATTCCATTTCCTATTGCCGGTGGATGTCTTGGTGCTACAATGACAGAGTTGAATAGCTGGGAAAGAGACCTTAAGGTTCTCAGGCCCTAAAACATTTACTATCTAATTCTTTTCAGAAAAAGTTTGCCAACCCCTCATTTATATCACCTTCTCCCCTGTGCTGTGACTTTCGCTATTACATTTCCTTCCATGTCAGGAGGCAGTGTATTAGCCGGGATCACTTTTGCAACTGGCTGAAGAAGACTTGAATGGAGGATACTTACATATAATTTAGATTTAATTGCATATATTTAGGTGACTTGCAATAACTTCTGTGCATGGAAACAAAACATTATCGAAATTAAAGAGCCTGGAACCAGCCTGTAAAAAAATTCTTCCACATACCAGGCAGACACAAAATGTACAGAGGGTTTGGTTTTCAAAATGGAAGTTCTCTTCTGTCAGAAATATTCTTATTAATGCAGCGTTATAATTACAAACACACCATACATTTTTAAAAACTTTCCCTTGGGCATTCAGTTAAATAAAATTTATCAGAATTCTGGTGCTTAAAGAGCCCCAGTTTTTAACTACTCCAAACAGGGAGTTTATCTGTAATCAAAGTCTCAGGCTTTATGCATCTCAGCTCTCTTGTTCTTGTTTTTTTTTTTTTTTTTAATTTAATTTAATTTTAGTTTTTTTCAGTGTTCCAAAATTCATTGCTTATGCACTACACCCAGTGCTCCATACAATACGTACCCTCCACAATACCCACCACCACTAGGCTCACCCTACCCTAAACTGCTCCCCTCCAAAACCCTCAGTTTTCTTTGGAGAGTCCATAGTCTCTCATGGTTTGCTTCCCCCTCCAATTCCCCCCACTCACTTCTCTTCTCCATCTCCCAGTGTCCTCCGTGTTATTCCTGATGCTCCACAAGTAAGTGAAACCATATGATAATTGACTCTCTCTGCTTGATTTATTTCACTCAGCATAATCTCCTCCAGTCCCATCCATGTTGATAAAAAAGTTGGGTATTCATCCTTTCTGATGGAGGCATAATACTCCATTGTATATATGGACCATGTCTTCTTTATCCATTTGTCCACTGAAGGGCATCTTGGCTCTTTCCAGTTTGGCAACTGTGGCCATTGCTGCTATGAACATTGGGGTACAGGTGGCCCTTCTTTTCACTACATCTGTATCTTTGGGGTAAATACCCAGTAGTGCAATTGCAGGGTCATAGGGTAGCTCTATTTTTAATTTCTTGAGGAATCTCCACACTGTTTTCCAAAATGACTGCACCAATTTGCATTCCCATCAACAGTGTAAGAGGGTTCCCCTTTCTCCAAATCCTCTCCACCACTTGTTCTTTACTGTCTTGTTAATTTTGGTCATTCTAACTGGTGTAAGGTGGTATCTCAATGTGGTTTTCAATTGAATCTCCCTGATGTCTAATGATGATGAACAATTTTTCATGTGTCTGTTAGCCATTTGTATGTCTTCTTTGGAGAAGTCTCTGTTCATGTCTTCTGTCCATTTTTTTGAGGTGAATATCTGTTTTGTGTGTGTTGAGTTTGAGAAGTTCTTTATAGATCTTGGATATCAGCCCTTTGTCTGTAGTGTCATTTGCTAATATCTTCTCCCATTCTGTGGGTTGCCCCTTTGTTTTGTTGACTGTTTCCTTCGCTGTGCAGAAGCTTTTGATCTTGGTGAAGTCCCAAAAGTTCATTTTGCTTTTCTTTTCTTTCTCTTTGGAGACATATCTTGAAAGAAGTTGCTGTGGCTGATATCAAAGAGGTTACTGCCTATGTTCTCCTCTAGGATTTTGATAGATTCCTGCCTCATGTTGAGGTCTTTTATCCATTTCAAGTTTATCTTTGTGTATGGTGTAAGAGAATGGTCAAGTTTCATTCTTCTACACAGAGCTGTCCAATTTTCCCAGCACCTTTTATTGAAAAGACTGTCCTTTTTCCAATGTGTATTTTTTTCCTGCTTTGTTGAAGATTATTTGACCATAGAGTTGAGGATCCATATCTGGGGTCTCTACTCTGTCCACTGGTCTATGTGTCTGTTTTTGTGCCAGTACCATGCTGTCTTGGTGATCACAGCTTTGTAGTAAAGCTTGAAATCAGGTAATGTGATGCCCCCAGTTTTGTTTTTCTTTTTGAACATTTCCTTAGCAATTCGGGGTCTCTTCTGGTTCCATAAAAATTTTAGGATTGTTTGTTCCAGCTCTTTGAGAAATGCCAATGAAATTTTGATCGGGATGACATTGAAAGTATGGATGGTTCTAGGCAGTATAGACATTTTAACAATGTTTATTCTTCTGATCCATGAGCATGGAATGGTTTTACATCTTTTTGTGTCTTCTTCAATTTCTTTCATGAGTGATCTGTAGTTCTTCGAGTACAGATCCTTTACCTCTTTGGTTAGGTTTATTCCCAGGTATCTTATGGTTCTTGGTGCAATAGTAAATGGAATCGATTCTCTAATTTCCCTTTCTATATTTTCATTGTTAGTTTATAAGAAAGCAATTGATTTCTATACATTGATTTTGTATCCTGCCACATTACTGAATTGCTATATGAGTTCTAGTAGTTTGAAGGTGGAGTCTTTTGGATTTTCCATATAAAGTATCATGTCACCTGCAAAGAGAGAGAGTTTGACTTCTTCTTTGCCAATTTAAAAACCTTTTATTTCTTTTTGTTGTCTGCTGTTGCTAGGACTTCTTGTACTATGTTGAACAACGGTGGTGAGAGTGCACATCCTGTTGTCATGTTCCTGATCTCTAAGGGAATGCTGTCAGCGTTTCCCCACTGAGGATGATATTCGCTGTGGGTTTTTCATAGATAGATTTCATGAAATTGAGGAATGTTCCCTCTACCCCTATAGTTTGAATCATTTTAATTAGGAACGGATGCTGCATCTTGTGAAATGCTTTTTCTGCTTAGTTGAGAGGACCATGTGGTTCTTCTCTCTTCTATTATTGATTTGTTCTATCACATTGATTGATTTGTGAATGTTGAGGCAGAAGATAGAATTAGTGATTTAGAGAACAAACTGATAGAGAAAAAGAATCAGGAGGAGGCCAGGAAAAAACAGTTTAGAAGTCATGTAAACAGAATTAGGGAAATAAATGATGCCATGAAATAGTCCAATGTCAGAATTATTGGGATCCCTGGGGGGGAGGAGAAAGAAAGAAGACTAGAAGATATAAGTTGAACAAATTCTCCAGGAAAATTTTCCCAGTCTGGGGAATGGAACCATCATTTGTGTCCTAGATGTAGAAAGATAACCCAAGATGAATGAATCTAGGAAGACCTTGAGGTACTTGATTGCAAGACTGACAAATCATAATTTTAGATTAGAGCTTTTGAGAGCAGCTAGGGGGAAGATATTCCTTATGTACACAAGAAGGTCCATCAGAATAATGTAAGACCTGTCCACAGAAACGTGGCAAGCCAGAAAGGGTTGGCAAGACATATTCAGGGCACTAAATGAGAAGAACATGTAGCCAAGAATACTTTATCCAGCAAGGTTGATATTCAAGATGGATGGAGAGATAAAGAGCTTCCAAGACCAGCAAGGTTTAAAAGAGTATGTGACCACCAAGCCAGCACTATAAGAAATATTAAGGGGGGTTCTATGAAAGAAGAAAGAACCCCAGAAAGTCATAGAACAGAAATTTACAGAGACCATCTATGGAAACAAGGACTTCACAGGCAACATAATGTCAATAAAAATGTACCTTTCAATAATCACTCTCAATGTGAACAGCCTAAATGCTCCCATAAAACGGTACAGGGTTGCAGATTGGATAAAATGACAGGATCTGTCTATATGTTGTCTATAAGAGACTCATTTGGAATCTAAGGATACATCCAGACTGAAAGTGAGGGGATGGAGAAGCATCTTTCATGTCAATGGACCTCAAAAGAAAGCTGAGGTAGCGATTCTCATATCAGATAAATTAGATTTTAAACTAAAGGCTGTAGTCAGAGATAAAGAAAGACATTACATCATCCTTAAAGGGTCTATCCACCAAGAAGTTCTAACAATTATAAATATTTATGCCCCTAATATTGGGGCGGCCAACTACATAAGACAACTGTTAAACAAGATAAAGAGTCATATTGATATGAATACATTAATAGTAGGGGATCTTAACGTACCACTCTCAGTAATAGACAGATCATCCAAGCCGAAAATCAATAAAGAAACAAGAGCATTGAATGACACATTGGACCAGACGGACCTCATAGATGTATACAGAACATTCCACCCTAAAACAATAGAATACTCATTCTTTTTGAGGGCATATGGAACTTTCTCCAGAATAGACTACATACTGGGTCACAAATCAGGGCTCAACTGATACCAAAAGACAGATTATTCCCTGCATATTCTCAGACCACAGTGCTTTGAAACTGGGACTCAACCACAAGAAAAAGTTTGGAAGGAATTCAAACACCTGGAAGCTAAAGACCACCCTGTTTAAGAATGTTTGGATTAGCCAGGAAATCAAAGAAAACTTAAACAATTAATGGAGACCAGTGAGAATGACGACAGTTCAGTCCAAAACCTATGGGATATGGCAAAGGTGGTCCTAAGGGGGAAATACAAAGCCATCCAAGCTTCGCTCAAAAAAACAGAAAAATCCAGGATACACCTTAAAGAACTGGAGAATCAACAACAAATTAAGCCAACCCCACATAGAAGAAGGGAAATAGTTAAGATTAGAGCAGAGATCAATGAGATAGAAACTAGGGATACAGTAGAGCATATCAACGAAACTAGAAGCTGGTTTTTTGAAGGAATCAATAAGATCAATAAATCATTGGCCAAACTATTCCAAAAGCAAAGAGAGAAGAGCCAAATTAATAAAATTATGAATGAAAAGGGAGTGATCATGACTAACACCAAGGAAATAGAAATAATAATCAGAAATTGTTATCAACAATTATATGCCAATAAGTTAAGCAACCTAGATGAAATGGATGCATTCCTGGAAACCTATAAACTTCCAAAACTGAATCAGGAAGAAATTGACAATCTGAATAGACAAATATCTAGTAACAAGATTGAAGCAGTGATTAAAAAAAACCTCCCAAAAAACAAGAACCCAGGACCCGACGGATTCCCTGGAGAATTCTACCAAACATTCAAAGAAGAACTAATACCTATTCTCCTGTACCTGTTTCCAAAGCTAGAAACAGAAGGTAAAAACTTCCAGATTCTTTTTATGAAGCCAGCATTACCCTGACCCCCAAACCATGCAAAGACCCCACCAAAAAGGAGAATTTCAGACCAATATCCCTGATGAGTACAGATGCCAAGATTCTCAATAAGATCCTAGCTAATAGGATCCAACAGTACTTTAAAAATATTATCCACCATGACCAGGTAGGATTTATCCATGGGATGCAAGGGTGGTTCAACATTCACAAATCAATCTCAATTTTAAATAATAAAATGAAAATTTTTATCAACCAATCTATAGAAAAGATGAAATTAACTTTCTATCCTCTATAGAAAATGTTACAAAATCTTTGATATATGACAAAATCATCAGGGATTTGTGACATTTATGATATTTATAATCTTTCATATTTGTGGTTCATCGTGATTTCTTTTCTCATTCAAAATATTTACTTTCATATTTGAAATTGTTTTTATAATTGTATTTTATTTTTTAAGAAACCTTTGGAAATTGTATAATTTTGCCTCACAAATCATGGATCTGATCCTCTATATGTAGGGAAAATAGAAAGTTTCCATAAACTTTGTTAAGGGTTTATGGTAAATGGTAAACCTTAGAAACACATTTTCACATATATAACAGGATTAACATTAAGGTATCCAGACTAATTTACAAAAACAAAACAAAATTTTAAAAAACCTTATATTGAGAAGAAAAGAAAACCCATATATTTTCTAATTTTTATCATTACAAGCAAAACAACTGACCCAAATTGGCTTAAAAAATAAGAAGTTCAACATAAATTAGCCTCTAGTTCTTTTTATTAGCCTACGATCTGGCTACTGTTCTTCCTCATTTCTGATGATTCCCAGCCCTTGGGTTGATTTTCCTTATGGATTCAAATGGTTGCCAGGATTTTCTCAGGTTACATGACTCCTATTCACATATCATCACAAAAGTAAGTCCTGAGCTTTACATTGACTAAAGCACCCATGAATCGATAATCTCTGTTAAGGACTGACTGGTTTAGATCTGTATTACCTGAAATCAATTATTTCCACAAGAAGGATGGGATTACCCTAACTATCTTCTGCTAATCCCCTTGGAAAAAGCTAATTCTATTCAAGCAACACAGTGGGGCCAATGAGTATTGTGGAAAACAAAAAACAAACTGGATAATTGACAAAGGATATAAATGTGTTTCTCAAAAAAAAAAAAAAGATACAAATAAGCTGTAAACTTAAACAGAAAGCTGAGTGATGGGCACAAAGTAGTTTATAATACAATTCTGTTCAGGTATTTTTTTTTTTTTTAAGATTTTGTTTGTCTGAGAGAGACAGCATGGAAGGAGGGACAGAGGAAGAACAGAGAAAGAATCTCAAGCAGACTCTGCACTGAGCACAGAACCTGACAAGGGACTCAATCCAGGACCTTGAGATGATGACCTGAGCCAAAACCAAGAGCTGGACGCTCAAGACTGAGCCAAGCAGACACCTCCTATTCTGTTCAGTTTGGCAAATATTTGAAAATATCCATAATGAAACATTATTTTAAAATTTCCCATCATGATTGTGGATTTTTATATTTTTCTTTGTGAATTTTTGTCTTACATGAAGCTATAATATTCAATAAATAAATATTTAGAACTATGAGGTTCTTGTGATGAACTTATCATTAATTATTATATTATGTGTTGCTTTTTTTTAGTAATGGTATAATGGTTTGGGGCCTGAAGTCTATTTTGTCAAATATTAATATAATTTCATAATCTTTTTTTTCTGGCTAGTATTTGCTTGATACTAATTTTTCATCATTTGACTTCCAATCATCTGTGTCTATATGTTTTAATTCTCCTATACAACATAAAATTGGGTTACTTTAAGCTACTTTAATTGTCCTTTACTTGGTAAATTTAGTTCATTTACAGTACTGTTGAAAAAATGAGAGAAGCATTCACTTATATCCACAGGCAGGCCTGGGAATAAGAGATAGCTCTTTGTATTTCTAGAAGCTCAGCTGGCACTCACAGCTGGGTTAATGTTCTCATAGGTCTGTGATCATGACGGAGAAAAACACAAATAAGAACTTCCCATTAATCATTCATAGCAAAACAAAAATACTGTCCAAACCAAAAAAAGGGCCAAATAATTCCCTTGTCTGATTAATGTTAGTAACTGCTGCTTCCATACTAATTACAGATTTAGCCCCCACTTCTTTTTCTTGCTTCTTAGATAAAATTAAGATACCCTTACAAAGAATTTTCCCTACTTTCTAACAATATTCCGTTCAGAGCAAATCAAACCCTAGTCATCCCACAATCATTCAACGTGACCAAATCTTTTAAGTTTCTACTAAACCCTCCTTGCATAACCTGTGGTTCCCTGTGGTATTCTCTCTTCCTTGTGACAGCCAATAAATGCAACCTTCTTGGCTATGGGTAGGTCTCCAGGGGGTCCTACGTAGATGGGCATTAACACTGTAATCCGTAGATATATTTGAATTTATTTCTACTCATCTTAGTAAGCAATTTTGTTTGCATCCTCTTCTTTATATTTCTTTCCCTCTTGCCTTGTCTTTTGGATTTCTTTTCTTCATCTCATTCAGTGTTTTTCTATTTTGAGGCATTCTTTATTAATTCTTCAACATTTTCCCTATTTTAGTGTTCATATTTAATGTATAAGATTATGTTTTCCAGTCTTTTATTTATAACCTCTTCCCCACTACACATGAAGTAGGTATTATTATTATAATACAATCCATATATGTTGAGTGTGTTTAAGCATTTATCATTATATTTGCTAACCACTTCTTTATTCCATATAGACCTTCCATTTAGGTTCATTTATTTAACATACATTATTTAACTTTTCTTTACAAAATGTAACTTTGGTAAGTTTTTTCATTAATTATTATTTCTTACTTCCTTTTAAAAGTTGTTTTACTTGGTATAAGGTTATACAGTACCTTTCATTTCTCTCAGCACACTGAAGATACTCCAACTGTCTTCAGCTCTCTTTCAGCCATCAGGCTAATTGTCAGTTATTTATTGATACTTGGTCTTTTTTCTATAGCCATTTTTCAGGCTTTTCTATTTTCTTTGGTATTGGCAGTTTTCCTAGTAAAGGTCTCAATTTCTATTTATTCATCTCGCTTGGAGCATGCCAGACTTCCTAGATCTCAATGCCCATATCTTTCAAAAAGTCTGGAAATTTTCAGCCATTTTATCTTTGGATTTCCCTCTTTCTCTATTTTGTTATCTTCCTATAAACTGTAGTTAAAGTTTTTTTAGACCTTCTGATGCTTTTCTCCTAGTCTCTTACCCTCCTTTTATATTTTTAATCTATTATATGTGCTCTGGATTATTTTCTCAGGTTTCTTTTCTAGGACACTTGTCTTCATCTGCATCACCTCTTCTGTTTAAGCTCAACATTAAGTTTTAAAATTCAATTACATTTCCATTATAAGAGTTCTATTTGTTAATGTATGCTTGTTCTCTAATCATAATTTTATATTCCCTTGTTATTTTAAAAGATATTAATATAGTTTTTAAAATTTTGTGTCTAAATCCAACATCTGGAGTATTTGTCATTCTGTATATACAGTCCCTTATTTCCGCTGGATCCTACCCCTGATGCTTTTATCCTGATGAGTTTTATGATTTTTTATGACAAAATGCCCTTTTACTTGGAACTTTGTGGGATTCTTTGAAACCTGAATTAACTTGGAGTTCCTTCAGAGAGAATTTGCATTTGTTTCTGCTGAACATCTATAATCACTACCAACCAGAGACCATTTTAACTTAAGTTTTGTATTTGAGGTTTTTCACACCATAATGTTAACATAAATTTAGACTATAATCCTGTAGGAGGTCTAGAATATAAATATGAATTCTCAGGGCATATATATATTTTTTTTTTTTATCTATCCACTGCCAGAATCGAAATAGGCAACTTACCTTGCTGTCTCTTTCTTCATGAGGGGTCTATTTTTCTTTTACTAAGAGTAGAAACCTTTGCTTTCCCAGCTTTATTCATGAATTTTCTATTGAATTCCTCACCTTCATTGGAAGCAATGGAGTCAACAAAAGAAGCTTTAAGGTCTCTAGAGGGTTGCTAGAAATATTCATATCAAAACCCATGATGGCATTGGCTTACCTCCTAGGGTTCTGTGAATTTGTTATTTCGTGCCAGCTCAATAATATATTTTAAACTTAATTTATAGTTTTTTTTTTTAAAGTAGACAGTTTGCTTTGAAAACCTAATCTGTCATACTGCTTGATTCCAAAACCAGCTTAATGTCTTTAAATGTAAAAGGCATGATATATATAAAAGGCATGATATGTATAAAAGACAGCTGTGCAGTACTGCTATGGTAAGGACTCTTAAGTTCAGGATACCATCTCCCAAACTGTATTTTTTGGAAGCTAATGTCTTACACAATGTTGATTGATATTATTCCAGAAAAAGTGTTCTAGTGACAAAAAATTGTGGAAATTCTTCATGTACTTTTCCCTTCTTGGTGAGACTTATGCCTATTGACAGAAGAGGGTTACTGAGAAGACTTATAATAAAAGAACCTTATGAAATGTATTTAACCAAATATTTTTCAGTCATACTTTATCAAGGAATCTATTTTTGTAGAACACCAATGTCCATAGAACATAGTTTGGAAAATATGGTGCAAAGAAATAATGAGCATTACTCTATCTTCTCTTTGAAGGAACAAAATATAGTTTCCTCACGTCAAGAAGCATATCATGCATGGGAAAATAAAGGTCATGGAAGAAAGAGTGTTAGGATATGTGCAAAAGTTCTGTGGAGCAAGGGAGGGACTATATTGTGTACTATTAAGAAAAATTAGTGCTACTTTTCTATAGGGGCTGTCATGGGGACCTAGGAAAAGTTTAGAAATAACTTAGATCTAGAGGGGAAAAAGGCAAACATGCAAATTAAAAAAAAAAAAAAAGAACTCTTTAAGAGGTTCGAACAAATGAATCTGTTTTGCATGATCATGTATTTCTTTATCACCTTGTGGAATGATGAAGAACTTAGACTATAAACCTGGAAGACCTAAGTTGAAGTTCTGGCTCCATCTCCCACTTTATCCTCTGTCTACTTGCCTCATCTCCACACCTATAAGATGAACTAATACTTCCCTGCCCTGTCTGACTCTCAGTTTCTATGGTAATCAAAAGAGGCATAAAAATAGACATTGTCCCACCCCAGGGTTTTGCAGTGTCCTTCCTTCGAATTCATCCACAGGGGGCTAATTCATTAGGAAACACATGTGTCATTTTATGTAAGAGTGTCAAGATTGAGTTGGGGAGGGGAGAAGAACTATAACTGGTGTGTCAACATCTCTTTCCATGTCATTTCTTTTGGAAAGTACAAGACAATCTTGAGCTTCCTTGAGTGTAGGTTTGATAGGAACCACTGAGAGGTGAGAGACTATGGAGAAGTAGCAGAAAATTAGAAGCTAAGAAAAGCCATAAGGAAATGGACAGGGTTGTGGCAGTTCCCAAGAATAGAAGATTATTATTGCTCATTTTCATGGCACTAAAATGTCCTTTAGAGTGGGATGGCTGCAGGGACTATTTAGAATTAAAATCTGATAATAGCCCTTATGCTGAGTGTCTTCAAGCAACTGTTGGGTTTGAGATTGAGTGTGTTCATGGTGACCAAGGAGGAAAAAAAGCCAGGGGAACCCAAATAAAATCCTGAGTTCTTCTAAAAACTTGGGAGCCAAAAAAGACCCAATCATGGAAACTGAATAGAAAATTCCTGCCCATGTGGAAAATTTGTTTTTGAAAATTGTGTCCTTTTATAGGCCCATGTTTTGTGGTAGAGTATCACCCCCTTCAGCAGTTGTAAATAAATTTGGATTGAATTTGACAATAATTAGACTGAAAGGTCACTTCTAAACAATAGCAACAATAGGAGCCAATGTAATTCTATCTTCTAACAGGTTATTGTAGTTATTAACCTGTTATTTATTTTTTTAATTTTTAAAGATTTTATTTATTTATTTATTTATTTGAGGGAGAGAGAGTGTGCATGAGAGAGAGAGGACACAAGCAGGGGTGTGGAACAGAGGGAGAGGGAGAAGCAGACACCTTGCTGAGCCATATGTGGGACTGGAACACAGGACTTTAGGATCATGACCTAAGCTTAAGACAGACACTTAACTAACTGAAACACCCCAGGTGCCCCATTAACCTGTTACTTAAAATTGCATTTCTCTGCTCTTGTTTTCCCATTTCATGTTCTTTTTTCCATGCTGTTTACTGCTTTTTGACATTCTATACAAGTCACTAATTTAATGTATTTATTGTTTATTTTCTGGAACTGAAAAGGGCAGGGATTTTTGTCTATCTGGTCCACTAATTAACCCCCAAAACCTAGAAGATTGACTTATATTTGGCAAGAGCTCAGTAAAGATTTGATGAATAAATGAGTATTTGATAGGAACAGAACTTCACAGTTTGTAAAACAAGGGGAGCATTTGGTTTTGTTTTCCAGAGAAAACACCCAAGTTGGTTTTAGGCACAAGCAGAAGTATTTGCAACTCTTATGTCAATTTATGTGAATATAATAAAATTCCTCAGGGGTATAAGAGCCCAGGTAAACAAAACAAAACAAAAAATAAAAGCAACTTCCATTTTTTTTCTTCTTCACACTTCACACTACAAACACAATAAATCTTTTGTAGCTGTGATTTCATGAAAAAGTGAGAAAGAAGGGCCAAACAATCCAGCCAAGCTAAACAAAGATAAACAACCTAGCAAACTTTCATTTTCATCTACTATGTGTCAAGTTAAATTGGCCTCTGTGTGTTATTTTAATTAAAAATTATCCTCTTGAGTACAAATGAGAAAGAAAAAAATGCAACCATTGGCTAACCTATAAATTACTTTAAACAATGTTTCTGGAAACTTAATGCTGATGGCATATTCTGTTTGTTAATAATCCTCTACTTCAGAGAAAATTACTCTCTGCCATTTGCTTAATTTGCTACATAGTACACATTGACTTATTTAGATCGAATGGTGTTGAGTAGAATATGAACTTTGAATATTTCCAGCTACATTACTAATATTCCTTCTGTGGCAAGTTTTATCCTTAAGAAAATACAGCTAAGTGGTGCCTGGGTGGCTCAGTCTGTTGAGCACCTGACTCTTGATTTCAGTTCAGGTCATGATCTCAGAGTTGTGAGATCGAGAGCCCTGCACTCGGGCTCCACATTCCTCATGGTGTCTGCCCAAGATTCTCTCCTCCTTTCCCTCTGTCCCTCACTCAGCCTGTGCATAGGCTTTCTCTCTCTAAAATAAATAAATAAATCTTTTAAAAAAAGAAAATACAGCTATTTTTTCCCAACATTTCTTCCTGTAAGACACACACTATACACTTAGACACATACTGATTTGAATAACACATGTTTTCTGCCCAATTTTATATTCACAGGTAATTAAGTACTGGGAAATTTTATTTTATAATTGTTCTTAGCCATCTGCTGAAAAGTTACTTACAAAAAATTATTGACATCCTCTTAATTAGTCCTACTTTTAAGAAAAACTTTAAACCCACAATTTTTAATTATAAAGTCTCTAAAACTCTAAGATTTAAATGACTTTACATTCTATGCTTCACTGAGTGCTGGAGGATGAAGAGGAGGAAATTACCGCTCATGAAGAAAATAATTCTAAATCAAGGTTTTCAAAACGTCAAAAGATTGAAAATAAAATGATTACAAAATACCTTCCAAATGCCTGACAAGCTCTACAGCTTAATAAAATTAAATTGTATTAAATGGTTTTCCCAGCCTGACATTACTGTGCTCATGATATCTCTATAAAATAATAGTGACGCTGTGAGATCGTCAAATTTGCTATCTAGCATTTGGCTGTGCGGCTGTAGTTAATTAATCAATAGACAAGAATGATCTTAGAAAATGGAAAATATGCTTCACTGAAAAGAAACTGACGTGACAGAACAAAATCGATTTATTACCACTTTATCTTATATATACAAATTCCTTCTGAAGTTAGTTTCTTCAGCCTGTGACCATTGTTTATTACTGTCTTCATTCAAACTTGAGTGTTTTGCCATTGTAACCACACTAATTCTGTCTGTACTAAATTCAGCCCAGAAGGAAGAGAAGTGGAAGAGAACCCCTCCTGTAGGCTGCAGGATTCAATGTTTTACTCAAACAGCATTTGAAGCAATAAATTCCAATTTACACCTAACAAAATTAGCCACACTGTCAGTGAGAAATATGTACAAAGATACTTGAATGAGAAATTACCAAATTTTGAGAGTTTAAATTTGATAAATCTGTTTGGAACAGAGGAATGATAATAAAATCAATTGACACCAAATAAAACAGATAAGAGTGAGAGGGAGCTGGAGGTATTAATTTAGGAATGATTTTGCAATTTACTTCTCTACGAATTAGAAAGCTTACTAAACTTCAATCATCTTTGAAATCCAGGTTCTGTCTGTTTTGCAATAAAATGATATGTTTGGGTTGTTTTGCTAATAATGATGGTGTTTGAATTGAGATGAACCATTGAGTATTTTGCCTGATAATACACAGTAAGCAAATATGTAAGGGAGAAACAAACTGAAATCTTCAAAAGAAGACCCTAAATCTTGATTCTATTTATTTCAACCTTTTTACTTTTTACTAATAATTTTGTCTCCAGTCTTCTATCAGGACACCCTTGGTCAATAACTACCCCTCCATAATTTCAGTTTCAATCATCCATTCTCTGACCACTACCTTCAATCTTTCCAGCTTACTTCCTTTCACAGTTAATTCACAATGGCTCATAAGACTCTGGAGAGTTCTAACCTACTTTTACCTTTCAGGCACCACCCCTTTGTACTTCTCAATTTATTCTTGTGTCAGTTCTACTGAAACACTTGGGCGCCCTCCCTGAGATCTTTGTACTTGCTACTCTTCTTCTGGGATTGCTCTTACTCTGAAGATGTGGCTAGGACTGAAGGGTCTGCTTCCAGATCTCGTTGGCAGGAGGCTTCAGTAGGTTCCCACACAGGTCATTTGGCAGGGCTGTTCATGGCGGGCTGTGTTCTGTGAAAAAATGAGTCCTGCCTATGCTCAAGAGCAGGGAAATTCAACTCCACCTGCTTAAGGAACGAGTATCAAAGAATGTGTTGGCACATTTTGTTGTTGCTGTTGGCATATTTTTAAAACCATCCAGGCTCATCTCTTATATCCGTGCAATCTCTACTCCAAAACCAACTTATTAGCAAGAGTTTTATTGTCCACATTATATAAAATAGATAGCTTTTCCCCCAGGCACTTCCCTTAACTGCTTCATTTGCTTCTTAATGTTTATGACCATCTAAAATATTAAATGTTTATTTAATTATTTGTTCATTTTTTTGCCTTCTCCAACCCCCAGCTTATCTATAGGCTCCAATAGGAAAATAAATTTATGTGTTTTATTTGTTGCTGTATTCCCAATACTTCAAACAGTACCTGGCATAATGGACAAAATCAATAAATATCTACAGAATGAATAAATGAATAATAAAAACATATGTTCCGTGGCTATTGAAAGATGCTAATTGGCTTTTGGTTGGCTCTACCTTAGCTTCTCCTTGGTTCATTCTTTGCCACAAGAAACCCCCAAGAGGTCAGGAAATTTTCCTTTGCATTATTCAGGAGTACATACAATGATCAGATCCAGGCTCTCCCTCAGGCTGCAAATATGATAGTAGCATTAGTTGTTTCTGACACAGGGACACGGTCTCCCAAATTCTCACATCAAAGGTCTGGTTTTTATTTTATAGAGGGAAAAGGAAAATGGAGGAAAGGAGGAAGTTCTTTTCTCCTTTTTTTTTTTTTTTTTTTGAAAAAAAAGATAAATATTCCGGCAATTATGTGCATTTGTGAATCACTCTAATTTCAGCTTCAGTATTCAGATGAGTGGCAGGACAACCTACGTTTCTCTTGATTCCCTTCTCCAATAAAACATCTGGCTACATACTAGAATTTTCATTAAAGGAGCACAGGGAGCTTCAACATAATTCATCTCTAAGTCTTTTTCTGGCAAGTTCTTGTAGGAAACAATCTTCCCTTTAATATGAATCTGATACTCTTTTTCTGGCATAAGAATTACATTCATCTGGTATAATGAAGGTTTGTTTTTGAAGAGAGGGACCTTTTGCCAACAAGATGAGAGAGAATGTGGGGGAGGATGGATGTTATATTGTTAGAGGATGATATATTATTATTTTCAAAACTCTGAGGAGAGAGACTCAACCTTGTCAGCCCTGATTTATGTTTGTTCATTCTGTGATTCAATAGGAAGGTCAGGTGAGCTTTACTGAAATGTTTTGTTATATATTTTTCTACTGAGTGCAATGAAAAGCATCCTACACCCCTGATCCCCATTCCACTGTTAAGAGTTAAGCATTCATTGAATGGATGCTGCATATCATTACGTCTAAAAAAGCTATTAATTCATCTATATATGTACCTGAACTCAAAATGGATGAACAAGTCTGGGGGATCTTGAGGTCAGATTATTAATAGGGAGATTAAGGTATACGGAAAACCCTATGTTTGGAAAAGTCTTGCAATTCATTTTATGGGGAAGCTAAGTTTTAATCAAAATCTCAAAATATTTTACTATTTATGAAGTTTTGTCTACAAATCCATGAGTCCCAAAATCTTCCACTTAGAAGCAAATATAGAAATATCTCCTAATGGAGAACATAAAAATCAGAGCTGAAATGTAACCGGATTATTTCAGTGTGACTTGGGCTTGAAAAGTGGTAGAGCAGTAAATGAAAAGACATGTAATTACCAAGAAAAAACTCATAATCTCTAATACATAGGGGAAGAGAGTATATGGTAATAATGACATTTCAAAATAGTAAGAAAAAGAGATGGTATTGTTTAAAAAAATAGTTGGAACAACACTTTAGCAGTACGAAAAAATAGAGCTAGGTATGTAATTCATTCTTTATACAAAATGTAGTTGCATAAATATGAATAATTTTGCTGATGATGTTCATGGGAGTAGTCTTCTTAATCAAGATATACAACATAAACACCAGAAAGAGTAAATTTAATAAACTTGATATTATTAAAGTCCTGGTTTTATTACGTGTAAGTGTGTTTGTGTGTGTGTCTGTACTGCATTCTCTTACTCGAGACTTGTCTTACTTTCTTTATGGTCTTTCTTTTGATGAACATGACTTCCTAATTTTAATAAAGTTAAATTCTCAAATTTGGGTTTTATATCCAGTTCTGTTATAAAGTTCTATGAAGTTCTGTTATATCCAGTTCTGTTATATCCAGTCCTGTTCAAAAGCTTTTCCCCACCCCAAAGCCACAAGGGTAATGTTCTTTGTATTTTGTGGAAAGTTTATTATTTTACCTTTTACACCTAGATCTATGATCTAACTTGAATGTGAGTTAAGTGTCAGGATTATTTTCATGATTATCTCTCTGTAACATTTGGTAAGTTTTCATTTCACAGGAATTTTCTAATATACATAGGAATTTACAAATGTATATTTTTGGTATTCATAAAATTTCTAGTATTTCTTGTGTAATGTTTTTGTCAGATTTTGAAAGTTCTTGATCACTATCTCTTCATATTTCATCTGTTCTATCCTTTATCCTTTCCTTCTATAATTTAATTTATATACATATTATGTATGTCCCATATGTCTTTCAGGCTAATTCTATATTTTACATATTCTTTTTCTTTTCATGCTTCATTTTGATTATTTTATGCTGACTTGTGCTTTATTTCATGTTCTTTTCCAGTATGTATTTTTAATTTTAGTTATCATATGTCAGTTTTAGGTTCTCTTATGTTTCATCTTATAAACTATTTTCTTGAACATATGTATAACTGTTATTGTAAAACTTACGTTTAATAACTACAA
This sequence comes from Enhydra lutris kenyoni, assembly GCF_002288905.1. NCBI lineage: Eukaryota > Metazoa > Chordata > Mammalia > Carnivora > Mustelidae > Enhydra > Enhydra lutris. The sequence goes on from NW_019154095.1 coordinate 33,552,432, forward strand.
TAAATGGATCAGTTGTGGGCTTGTTTCTATTATATATTTGATTTAGCTGCGGTTTATACAAATATTATTAATACACTATTTGTACTTTAAAAATATTTTAGTATTTGCTCTAGGTTTTACAAAATGTATCTTTAACACATTAGAGTTTCAAATAATATGCCACTTCAAATTCAATATAAAAAACTTACAAGAATACACTTCCATTCCTCCTGTCTTTTATACTATTTTCAAACATTTTACATTTACATATGTTAAAAATCTTACAATACATTATTAAATTTTGTACTTGAAATGTCAATTAGTTTTTAATGGAATTTTAAAATGAAAGCAAAATTGTATTTTTTTCTCATAATTACCACTTTTGAGGTTTTCTATTAATTTGTGTAGATTGATGGTTCTTAGTGGGGGAGTAGATATTATTTTGCCTTCTAGGAGGCTTGGCAATGTCTATAGACATTTTTGGTAGTCACAGCTCTTCTGGTGGAGGGAGGAGTTTTGCTACTGGCAATTAGTGGGTACAGACCAAAAATGCTGAAGATAGGCTATAGTGAGCATGAATCCCCCTCTGCAAGGAATTATCTTGTTTTAATGTCAATAGTTCCAATTTTGGTGTGAACCAAGGTTCCATGGTAAATGCAGAAGATCTGTAGTATACTGTGATATAGGTCAGATGGTGATAGATAATCAGCCTTGTGTGTGAAAATCTTGCCCTCACTTGCATCTTTGGAACATATTTTCATTAGGTGTAGAATCCTACATTTAAGAGTATTTTATTTCAGTACTTTGAAGAAATCATTTCATTGCTTTCTGGTTTGCATAATTCTGTCAAGTCTTCAGTCATTGTTTCACTGTGGGTAATAAATACTTTTCTCTGGCTGATTTTAAGATTTTCTCCTTATTTCAATAATTTGAATATGACATTTTAAAATATTTTATTTATTTATTTGAGCAAGAGAAAGAGAGAGAGCATGAGCAGGGGGAGGGACAGAGGGAGAGGGAGAAGCAGACTCCCTGCTTAGCAGGGAAACTGGCTTAATCCTAGGACCCTGGGATCGTGACCTAAGCTGAAGGCTTAACTGACTAAGCCACTCAGGCACCTCTAAAAATATTTCTGTACTGAATTTTTCGTTTTTAGGTGTTCTAGTTTTACAATAACTGTTTTAAAGTCCTTTTCTGACAGCAGACATGAGACTGTGCCTCAGAGACTTTTTACTACATAGAGAATAATTGGCTAAGGGTCCCACTGCACTTTGAAACCATCACCATATTTGCACCAAAGCCATGTCTCTCAAAGGTTACTCCGTGCTGATGACTGAGTATGGCTGAACTACTAAGTCAGGTTCGTTCCTGGGAGACAAGGCATGTTTTAAGTAGGTGACTTTGATTCAAACATAGAACAATGATTTTACCAAAACTCTCTTAGGCTGCATGACAGTCTAAGCGTTTCCCACTGAACCTTCTCTTCCTCTTACCTTCACTTAGAGTCACACTTGAATTCTAGTCCGATTGCTTTCCCAGCCTTCTTCAGCTCACTCCTTATTTCCTTTTACCAAGTATCAACTCTGACAGAATCTTTTCGCCTTCAATCCCATCTTTGTATCCTTTTGGGAGCCCTAACATTTGCTAATTTTATCTTCTCTTTCATTTCTGTGTTTCCTCTGTTTACTAATTTTCTCTTACTAATGGTGAATCAATTTTATCTATTTCACATGCTTATTAATTTTTTTTTACTCAATGTTAGATATTTTGAATTTTACATTGTTGAGTACTGGATTTTCTTATATTCTTAAGGAGTGATAGAATCCAATCAGAAAGCAATTAAACTACTTAGAAAACAGCTTGATCTTTGTAAGACTTGTTTTTAATATTTTAGGGAAGTTTAGAGTAACTTTTCCTCAAGAGTCAGTTTGTTGTTGCCAGTTATGTGTTACTCTTTTAAAGTCTTCACTGAGAGCTTCACATTCCCAGCAAGGGCCCTTCATTCAGAAAATTGTCAGGTCTGCAGGAGCCCTGGAGAGTGTTTGGTTTGGTTTGTTTGGTTTGGTTTGGGTTGGGTTTTTATGGAGGGTTTTGTTTTGTTTTGTTTTTGGCTTATAGTTTCCCAGTAATTCACTTTCCCTGATACTATTATTTGCATGGTTTCGTGAAATTTCTCCTAGAAAAGAAGAGATTGGTGTTAAGCAAAGGACTAAAGAGGTCTCTTTCACATTTTCTAGAGCTCTTTCATTACTTATCTCCCCTCTCTCTGGCACTCTGGGCTGCAAATTCTGTCCCCTTCATTCTCCCTGAATTCATTATCTGTCTCTTCTCTTCAGAAACATTCCTAACCTCTATTTGAGTTCCCCTCTCTTTACCGCAAATCAGAGATTGATCTTGGGTAAAAGACAGGGCAACCATAAGGCTTATTTAATTTGTTTCCATTACTTTTAAAATTATAGGCTTTTGCTGCTGTTGTTCAGTGTCTGGAAAGTTGTTTCTCCTTGTTCTTCAATTTCCAAATTGTTTAAGACAGTAAAGATTATGTTATAGAAGCTACTCCTTCATAAGTAGAAATAGAAATCTATTGTCTACATTTATATCTTGGTTTTTAGGCCTCTGGTCCTGTCTTCTGTATTGCCTGTTAACATTTTATTCTGAGACATAGCTCAGAGATATGGTGGGTTCATTTCCAGATCACCACAATAAAGTGAATGTCACAATAAAGTGAGTCAATTTTTTTGGTTTCCTAGTGTATATAAAAGGTATGTACATGTACAAATGGCCAACAGACACATGAAAAAATTCTCCACATCACTTAGCAACAGGGAAATATAAATCAAAGCCACAATGAGATACCACCTCACACCAGTCAGAATGGCTAAAATTAACAAGTCAGGAAACAACAGGTATTGGCGAGGATGTGCAGAAAGAAAGGGGAACTCTCTTACATGGGAACTCTCTTGCATTGGTGGGAATGAAAGCTGGTACAGCCACTCTGGAAAACAGTATGTAGGTTTCTCAAGAAGTTAAAAACAGAGCTACCTTATGACCCAGTAATTGCACTATTAGGTATTTACTTCAAAAATATAAATGAAGTGATCCAAAGGGGCACTTGCACCCCAATGTTCATAGCAGAAATGCTCACAATAGCCAAACTGTGGAAAGAGCCAAGATGTCCATTGACAGAAGAATGGATAAAGAAAATGTGGTATATATACATAATGGAATATTACTCAGCTGTCAGAAAGGACAAATACCATTTACATTGATGTGGTTAGAACTGGAGGGTATTACAATGAATGAAATAAGTTAATCAGAGAAAGACAATTACCATATGCTTTCACTCATGTGGAATATAAGAAACAGTGCAGAAGATCATAGGGGAAGGGAGGGAAAATTAAACAAGAAGTCATCAGAGAGGGAGACAAACCATGAGAGACACTTAACTCTAGGAAACAAACTGAGGTTTGCTGGAGGGGAGGTTGGTGGGGGGATGGGGTAATTGATGGGCATTAAGGAGGTCATATGATGTGATGAGCACTGGATGTTATACTCAACTGGTAAATTATTAAACAGTACATCTGAAACAAATCATATACTATATGTTGGCTAATTGAATTTAAATTTGAAAAAAAAAGAAAAGAGACTATAATGGGGAAAAACCGCTGAGCTGCAGTTACACACATGCAGACATTCAATAAATCTTAGCAAATGTTATAAAAAATATGTACACAATACTGTATTCTATTAAATGTACCATAATATATCTAATAAAACAATGTATATACTTTTATATAAAATAATTTATTGCTAAAAAATGCTAACCATTATTGGAGATTTAGTGAGTTGTAATAGTTTTGCTGGTAGAGGGTCTTACCTCAATGTTGATGGCTGCTGACTGATCAGGATCATAGTTGCCAAAGGCTGGGGTGACTGTGGAAATTTTTTAAAATAAGAAAACAATATAGTTTGCCTCACTGACTGACTCTTCATTTCACAAACAATTTCCCTGTAGCATTCCATACTATTTGGTAGCATTTTAACCACTGTAGAACTTCTTTCAAAATTGAAGTCAATCCTCTTAAACCCTGCTGCCCCTTAAACCTCTTTGTTTATGTAATATCCTAAATCCTTTGTTGTCATGCCAATAATCTTCACAGATTCTTCACCAATAGATTCCATCTTAAGAAACCTATTTCTTTGCTCATCCATAAGAAGCAACTCCTTGCATGTTCAAGTTTGATCATGAGATTGCAGCAATTCAACCACATCTTCAAGTTCCACTTCTAATTCTAGTTCTCTTATTTCCACCACATCTGTAATTACTTGTTCCACTTAAGTTGGAGCCCAAGGTCTAGATGACTTGGAGCATTCAAGATGGTTGGAATCAACTTCTTCCAAATGCTTGTTAATGTTGACATTTTGACCTCTTCCCATGAATCACAGTTGTCTTAGTAACATCTAGATGGTGAATCCCTTCCAGAAGGTTTTCAATTTACATTGCCCAGATCCATCAGAGGAATCATGATCTATGGCACCCATAAGCTTATGAAATGTATTTCTTAAATAATAAGACATGAAAGTCAAAATCACTTCTTGATCCACGGCCTGCAGAATGAATGTGTGTTAGCAGGCATGAAAACATATTAATCTTATTGTGCATCTCCATTAGAGCTCTTGGGTGGCTAGAAGCACTGTCAATGATCATAAATATTTGAAGGAAATCTTTTTTTCCTAAGCAGTAGTTCTCAAGAGTGGGCTTAAAATATTCAATAAACTATATTTTTACAGATGTATTGTCATCCAGACTTTGTTGCTCCATTGACAAAACACAGGCAGAGTAGATTTATCATGATTAGTAAGGGCCCTAGGATTTGGAGAATTGCAAATGAACATTGCATTCAACTGAAAGTCACCAGCTGCTTTAGCCCCTAACAAGAGAGTCAGCCTGCCCTTTGAAGCTTTGAAGGTAGGCATTTACTTCTCTTCTCTAGCTATGAAAGTCCTAGACAGTATCTTCTTCCAGAAGATGACTGTTTCATCTGCACTATGGTTATTATTTAGTGTAGCCACTTTTACTAATGATCTGAGCTAGATCTTCCAGAGAACTTGCTGCAGCTTCTACATCAGCTCTTGTTGCTTCACTCTGTGCTTTTGTCTTATGGAGATGGCATCTTTCCTTCAACTTCATGAACTCCATAGGTTCTTCAGCTTTCTCAGCCTCCACAGAATTAAACACAGTTAGGGTCTTGCTCTGGATTAAGCTTTGGTTTAAGAGAATGTTGTGGCTGGTTTGATCTATCCAGATCACTCAGACTTTCTCCATACAGCAATAAGGCTGTTATATATAAATATATATTTTTTATCATTTGTGTGTATGGCTTTTAATTTCCTTCAGGAACTTTTCCTCAGCATTCACAATGGCTAACTGTCGGTGCAAGAGGTCTAGTTTTCAGCCTGTCTCAGCTTTTGACATGCCTCCCCCACTAAGCTTAGTCATTCCTAGATTGTGATTTAAAGTGAGAAATATGCAATTTTTCCTTTTCCTTGAACACATAGAGGCCATTGTAGGGTTATCAGTTGGTCTAATTTCAATATTATTGTGTCTCAGGGAATAGGGAGGCTTGAGGAGAGGGAAAGAGATGGGGGGATGGCTGGTTAGCAGAACCATCAGAAGACATACAACATGCATCAATTAAGTTCATCATCTTATTGGGCATGGTTCATGGTGCCCCAAAACAATTGCAACAGTATCAACAAATATCACTGATCATAGATCACCATAACAAAAAGAAAATAAAAAAGTTTGCAAGAATTAACGAACTATAACACAGAGACATGAAGTGAGCAAATGTTGGAAAAATGACATGGATAGACTTGCCACAAACCATCACTTTGTAAAAAAACACAGTATTTGAGAAGTGTGATAGAGCAAAGTACAACAAAATGAGGTGTGCCCATACTAATCAATGTGTATAAAAAAGTGTGGTGGCTCCGGGTAGTGTTTTTTTCCCCCAGAGAGGATACACTTGACCTCTGGTCACTACAGAAGAAGCACATTACAACCTATATTTCCACTAATTGTAAAATCAATTGTATCATATCCATAAAATAGAATGAATATTATAGAACTGCTATAATGCAGGGCAGGTCTGTATGTGCTCCTATGTAAAGATATCTATAATGTATTGTGTTAGTTCGTTAGGGCTGCCCATAATGAAGCACTACAGACTAGGTGACTTACACTACAGAAATTAATTTTCTCACAATTCTACAGGCTAAGTTCAAGATCAAGGTGTTGGTAGGATTAGTTTCTTCTGAGGGCTTTTTGTCTTTGGCTTAGGCACAGCCTTATTCTTCTGTCTGTGCCTGTCTGTGTTCTAATCGCTTTTTCTGATAAGGCCACTGGTCACATTAGATTAGGGCTCTCCCAGATGACTTCATTTTGCTCTAATCATCTGTTTAAAGATTCTATATCTGGATATAGTTACATTCTAAAGCACTGGGGGTTGGGGCAACAACACGGGCATTTTGAGGAGATACAGTTCAGCTGATAACATATATTTTAAAGTAAATAAGACAAGATCTGAACAGTATGTGTATTAAAATTTCACTTGCTCTTAAAGGATTTGCATACGTGTATTCACAAAAATGTTGTGTAAGACTTCAAAGAAAGTATCAATAATGGTTTTATCTGAGAAAATGGACTGAGAGTTCATGGCTGTAGGGGAAGGTAGGGTAGGAAGGCCTTTTTAAATCTTCCTACACTGTTGCTTCTTTTGCAATATTTCTGTACTACTTTTATGATAATAAAGAAAGATATAACATTACAGGTTTTCTCATATTACTGATGAGTAAAACAAGGCCCAAATTTGCCTGAGGTCACTCAATTAGTTCCTTATAAAGCCAGAAATGCAGGACTGCTTTATGAGTGCTGTATCAGTGATCTTTTATGCTTGCCAAATAGCCCTTCTGCTTCTTATGGTAATTGGTGTATGGATTTTAACTTTCCATTTTACTACTTACATAAGTTTCTACTATAGTTATTTGTATCACCCGATAATCTGTTAGTGTAAATATATTAGTCCAAGCACTTAGTGAAGCTATTATGTTTAGTTCCATTGTTCCTCAGCCTGATTATTTCCATGTTTCATATCTCATTTCCATTCAATAACACGATTATTTCATGTTTATCTCAAGATAAAGAGCCTTTCATGCAAAAGGTTATCCTATTCTGGGTTTTCAGCATCTGTCCCTAAATATTATCATCTCTCTTTGCTGTGGGTACTCTGGCAACCCCAGGTCTTCCTGCTCCTTGGCTGTCTCAGTAAAGCCCCTTGTTCATCCAGCTTCCAGCTTAACAACAGGCCCAAGTTCTCCACACATTTTCTTTACTACCCAGCACTCCTGTAACACTTGCCCCAAATTGCCTTCCACGATGAGGCCTCCACCAGAATCCTATAATGGACCAGCCTCTGCTCTGCCTCACCCCATGATTCCCACAGATAGACAGAAGGCTTCTGGATGCTTCACGGGCTGTTTTCCACTGAAACGGAGTTGAGAAAATGCAATTGCGAATACTCCTCTCATGTGAGAGACTATATAATTCACTGTGAACAGTCAAATGTCACTTCATAACAGGGATCTGTACTTTAAACACAGCAGTTCTCTGACTGGAGCCAGAAAGAGCCCTGTGTGGCAGAAGCAGCACCAGGATTTTAAAGAACTCCACTTTTAGGTGGCTTGGACAATTTGCTCTGAAACCGCACACGGTTTTGAATTTTTCCCTTTTATGTGACTCTCTCATCTGGTCCCATGAAAATGGAAGACTCAATTAAGAAACCACTGTGTGGCAGTCAAGACTAGATCCTTTATCCCACTCAGTGTGGAGGGGAAAAAAGACTCCCCAAACATAATGTGCCATCGTGGTTTCACTTGACCTTTCTTTACTGATGAGGCTCATTCAAAGTTTATTTCTTTTCTTTTCTTTCTTTCTTTCTTTCTTTCTTCCTTCTTTCTTTCTTTCTTTCTTTCTCTATGGGAGGAAACATGAAAAGCATTGCATGGCTTAGTTGTTTCCTTTTAAGCACAGTGGTTGTAGAGAGAAGAGAGCCTTATGCCATGGATGTTGAGAAAACAGTTTATCCTGTCTGTTAACCTCTAGGGTACCTGAAGCTTTCCCATCTCCTTCACTACGCTGCCCCATCCCCTCATCCGAACTCATTATTCTTATCTGCTTTTATCAGCAGAGTCAAAAATTGAGAAATCAGATTGACTTTATGTCCTGTTAGATAAGTTCATAAAAGGGCCTCTAAAGTGGGGTATGGAAATGCTAGGTGTATATAATTATCCTGTGGGAGGCTGGGATAAAATATTAAAACTTCTATTTATATGTATTTTCACCTAAATATAGGAACAAAGTTAATGTTCAAAATATTTAATTTATGAGATGGTATCTGCCCTCCTCTCATATTTCATGTAGGGAGACCAGGTGTCAGGGGGTTGAGTAAGAGAAGGCAGTGAAATTGAGGGCTGTAATCACACTAGGCCATTTGTTCTGAGCTGTTGTAATTAGCACAATTTACGCACTGTGGGTGAGTTGATGTATTGATTGCATTTCCCAGATTTCACTAAACCAGTCATCACAAGTGGCTAGTGAAATTCCTGCACATTATAGGCAGAGAAAACACGAGACAGAAAAGGAGTTGGCACTTTTAACTTAGAATGAGCTTTTTATCACCTATATTAAAAATTAAAGACAAAGATGATTTAGTCATATCAACTTCATTTGATCACATTTCTGACAGTTTATAAAAATCACTGACAACATATTCATAAGAATACTACGGTTTTTGCTCTATTAATTAAGTTGTTAAACAAAATTATTAAAAATTTTTTCATTGTACTTCATCCTTTAAATGTTATATATTCAGATTCGATAATGTACATCCTAATAATATAGTAGTAAGTGTTTACAACTTAAAACAAAATAGTCATACAACACAGCCCAGATTAGGGCTCTCTGGTTCAAATATCTTATTGGTAGGACACATTATCAAAAAAGTTTAGAGATCACTGTGGATATTTTTGCTTCCCCCTGACCAGAGGAAGGAAAACATTGGGCTTTGAGTGAGGAAAATGTCTTGTTAGTCACCCTTAGGACAAACCACACACCTTCCCCATGCACATAGACTGATGCTATATGTACTGTGGGTAATGTCCATTTGGATAAGCCTAACAGAATACTAGACAGTAGAGAGAAGTAAAGACCTTCCCAGAGTTGTTTTTAGGTCATACTGGGGCTTTCAAATTCCTAAAAGATGAGCAGATTTCATGTGAGTCCAAAATAGGCTGTATCAGATTATAGATTTTCTAGATAAAGTCTAATAATAATATCACACTGGCTACCCCCATCACCTTTCCCATCCTGGCCCCAGCAAAATATCAGGAGAAAACTACATGCATTGCCCCTATTTGTAGGTGCATCAGACCAAAGCTCTGTTCAAGGAGGGAGATTCTACTCACAGCCTCCTTCCTTCAGAGATAAGGAAACTCTTTCCAGAAGGAGGTGTTACTTTGCATTTCAGTGAACTATGCATCTCACAACTCATGGACAACTTTGTGATGATGCAGACTTCTCATAGATATTGAAGAGGGTCAGGTCCCATGGAAATGCTAGCAAACTTCAGTATTGGTAGATAAATCTCCTTAGCAAATACTTCCTATGATACTCCAAGACAGGACAGCAGAAGAGGAGGCCTCATTCCTTCCAAAGTCCCGCCTACAGCTTTGGGTCAGTGCACTGAGTGTCCTTTCACAAGGTTTCCATAATGTCAGGCTTCTATAACTCTGCACTTGACCATCTTTACTTTTGCTTCATGTCTTTATTATAAGATACTCAAAAACTCTAGTTCTGACAGCTACTTGTATGTTCGTGAATAAAAATCTACTACACTGCAAGATTTTGGTTTTATAGCCTCTGCCTGGATTGTACTTATTTAGGTGGAATGCAATCAAGCATGACTGTAAAAGAAAAAAAAAAAAACCCACAATGTGACTTTATTTAATGTATTAAAGCTACCCTATTCACATTCTTTTGGGAAAAAGAAAGTGCATATATGTGCACTGGGAAGATGGGGTTTTTCTGAAATTGAACATGCTTTCATAAGAACAATTTAAATTTCTTCTTAACCTCACAATTGGCATGAATACTTTTCTGGATCAAGGAGCAAGACATAGTATTAGTGCATATACATTTTGTCTGGAATATGGGATCAAGGAAGCCATAAACAATCTACTTGCAAAATTAGACACTAAAGCTAACCTTTGGGGGAATTTTATGTTCTTGAGCTACTATTTTCTACAAGCAGGTTGAGCAAAATTCACTCAGATTTATTGTTATTAAAATTCTTCCTCATCACTATGAACATCATTATCACCCCCAGGTGGACATAGCACTTTTCTTTCCAGATGCTTAAGTTGCTTTACTTATATTATTGGAGCCATTTTTAAATATGTTTAAAATATCAGCCAACACACTTTTTCCCAGAACACCTCCCTATGGAGGAAAAGGAAAAATAAAACGATTTAAATTGACATTTTCTCCACAGTCTCCGGCCAGAGAGCCAATGGCCATTCCAAGGCCACATCACTTCATTTATGCATATGTATTCTAGTGAGATAAGAATATCCATTATTCATCTAACAATAAATGAGACAGAGGTGTAGAATGTAAAACAACAACAACAACAACTAAAAACAAAAAACAAAAAAACAAAAAAGACAAATTTGTCCAAGGACACATTTTGAATTAGCAACATTGCAAATAAGTTAGCCAACACCTTCTGATCTTTGCACCAACCTTCTTCTTGCTCAAATAGGTTAATTCAATAATACAGATTTTACTGAGATCAACACTGTTCAAGTCGCATGCTTTGAGCTCCTGCAAATATGAGGACTATACACCCCAGGGATGGTAAACAAGGCAAACGTACATATGGATAATTGGAAGGTCATTGAAGTTTTATGGAAAGAAAACAGAGTTTAGAAGGAGGTTGAAGTGGACTTGAAGCTAATATCTCACTGTGGTTCTTAGTGGCTCTATGACTTTAGTTAAGGTTTTTATTTTTTTTAAGATTTATTTATCTATTTTAGAGAGGGCTAGAGGGAGAACACAAGTGGGAGTGGGAGGGGCAGTGGGAGAAAGAGAGAGAATATCAGGCAAACTCTGCATTGAGCACGGAGTCCAACATGGGACTCATCCTCACAACACTGAGATCATGACCTGAGCCAAAACCAAGAGGCAGATGTTGCACCACTTAGGCTCCCCTTTGGGTAAGTTTCCTAATTTCTTTGAGATTGAGTTTCCTTATCATAATAAGTAATATTACCAACCCCATAGAGTAGTTTCAAGTATTAAATGAGATTAGCATATGGTGAGAACATCATGATTTATAGCTATTATTTTGTTACCATTATTTTACTATTATTGTTATTATTAAAATGACATTGAGCCCTTATATTCTGGAATGGAAAGACTCTTGTGGATTTATAAAAAATCAAAAGTGGATGTATTCAAGATATATAATGTGACATTTTGATACACATATATATAGTGAAATGATAACTATAGTCAAGCTAATTAACATACACATGTCATCATATAGTTATTCTTTTTTTTTTTTTTTTTTTTTTTTGGTGAGAGCACCTGAGATCTACTCTTTTAGCAAATTTCCAGTACAAAAAACAGTATTGTTAACTATAATTACCATGATGTACATTAGATCTCTTTGAACTTATTCATCCTACACAACTGGAGTTTTGTACCCTTTTGACAAATATCTCCCCATTTTCCCCATGTCCCCACCTCTCGTAACCACACTCCTACTTTTGCTTTTATGTATGTAAGTGTTTCAGATTAAATATGTAAAAGAGATCATGCAACTTTTTCTTTCTGTCCTTTTTTTGGGAAACGAGATTTTTAAGGGCTGACACATCTCTGTGATCTGTCCTTCCTATCCCCATGGGAAGGGACTGGAGGAGCCTAGGGCAGTTGCCTCAGGCTGCTGACCTCTAGGCCCTTCTCCCACCTTCTTATAGATACCATATTTGTGAATAAAGTTGGAGAATGAAAAAGAAATAATAATAAACAACAGGTGGCTTATTTAACTTAGCATAATGTTCTCTAGGTTCATGCATGTTGTTGTGAGAATCAGGATCTCCTTTTAAAAAATATTCTATTGTATATATGTACCACAATTTCTTTTATTATTATTAATTATTATTATTATTATATTCCAATATAGTTAACATACAGTGTTATATTATTTTTAGGTATTCAACACTTCCAAACATTTCTAGTGCTCATGTGGCAAGTGTACTCATAATTCCCATCACCTATTTCATCCATCCCTGCACCCACCTTCCCTCTGGTAACCACTGGTTTGTTCTCTATAGTAAGGATCTGTTTTTCAGTTTGTCTCTTTTTTTTGTTTGTTTGTTTTGTTTCTTAAATTCCACATATGAATGAAGTCATTTGTTATTCGTCTTTCTTTGTCTGACCAATAAGTAGCTTATGCTGACCCACAGGTGACTGCTAAGTAGTCAGGCTAAGGATAAGAACAAGAAAAAATTGTGCAGAGATGCAGAGGCTACACACTATAGGGGAAGTAGACTTCAAAAATTGTGCAGCTTGGCAAATGCTTTCAAAAAAGAAGTCTTGAAGAATACTATAAGCCATCTAGATCTAATAGATAGCTACAGAATACTCAACCCAACAATAGCAGAAAACATTCTTTCATGCACACATAGAAATTTTTCTAGAGTAGACCATATATGCATAACTATAAACAATCTCAAAAAACTTGAAGGAAAGTCATACAAAGAATATTAACCAATGTCTTATTCCATTTGGGCTGCCATAACAAAATGCCACAGACTGGATGGTTTATAAACAACAGGAAATTTTTTCTCACAGTTCTGGAGGCTGAGAAGTCTAAGATCAAAGCACCAGCATGGTCATGTTTTGTGAGGGCCCTTTTCCTGGTTCACAACTGGTGTCTTCTCTCTGTTCTCACATGGTGAAGGAGGATAGGGATCTCTTTGGACTCTTTTATAAGTCACTAATCTCATTCATGAGGGCTCCATTCTCATCATTTAAGCACCTCCCAAAGCCCCATATACTGATACCATTACACTGGGCATTAGGATTTCAACATTAATTTTAGGGGGACAATCATTCAGACCATAGCAACCAAACACAACAGAATTAAATTAGAAATTAGTAACAGCACACACTGCTAAATAACCAATGGATCAAAGAAGAAATTGCAAAGTAATTGGAAAATCCTTTGAGAAAAATACAAATGAAAACATAGCATTCAAAAACCTATGGAAAGTAGATAAAGTAGTGTTCAGAGGGAAATTTATAATTATAAACACCTACATTAAAAAAGAAAAAAACCTGTAATCAATAACCTAATCTTCTATCTTAATAAGTTAAAGGAGAGAAAATTAAATTAAAACAATCAGATCAAAAGAAATATCAAAAATTAGAATGAAATAAGTGAAATAGTGATTAAAGAAAACCATAGAGAAAATCAACAAAACCAAAAGTTGATTCTTTAGTAAGATCAACAAAATTGGTAATTTCTTATCAAAACTGACCCCTATCCTCAAAAGAGAGAAAAAGAGAGATAGAACTCAAATTACCAAAATGGAGAATGAGAAAATCATTAATGATCTTACAGAAATAAAGATGGAATATTATGAATAATTTTATGTCAACATATTTAATAACCTAATAAAACAAACTAATGCCTAGGAAGACAGGAAGTACAAAAACTGACTGAAGAAGAATTAAAAATTTGAATAGACCTATAACAAGTAAAAGGATTGAAGGATTAATTTTAATAAATCTGCATAAGAAACACTTAGGTCCAAATGACTTCAGTAATTAATTCTACATAATGTCCAAAGAAGAATGAATACCAATGTTTCACAAACCTTTCCAAAAATAAGAGTGAGGAATACTTCCCAACTAATTCCAAGGAATAACCTAAAACCAAAAGATATCACAAGAAAAACAAAACAAAACATAGGCCAATAGCCCTTGTAAAGAAAGAGCAAAAATCCTCAACAAAATAGCAGCAAATTGAATCTAGCAATATATGAAAAAGATTATATACCATGAACAGATAGGATTTATCCCAGAAATAAGAGGTTAGTTTAACATCTGAAAAATCAGGCAACATAATACACCAAATTAAAAAAATAAAGAACACTAACAATGAAAATACAGAAAGGGAAATTAGAGAATCAATTCCATTTACTATAGCACCAAGAACCATAAGATACCTGGGAATAAACCTAACCAAAGAGGTAAAGGATCTGTATCGAGGAACTACAGAACACTCATGAATGAAATTGAAGAAGATACAGAAAGATGGAAGAGCATTCCATGCTCTTGGATCGGTAGAATAAACATTGTTAAAATGTCTATACTGCCTAGAGCAATCTATACTTTTAATGCCATTCCGATCAAAATTCCACCGGTATTTTTCAAAGAGCTGGAGCAAATAATCCTAAAATTTGTATGGAATCAGAATTGCTAAGGAAATGCTCAAAAAGAAAAACAAAACTGGGGGCATCACGTTACCTGATTTCAAGCTTTACTACAAAGCTGTGATCACCAAGACAGCATGGTACTGGCATAAAAACAGACACATATACCAGTGGAACAGCCCAGATATGGACCCTCAACTCTATGGTCAAATAACCTTCGACAAAACGGGAAAAAATATACAGTGGAAAAAAGACAGTCTCTTCAATAAATGGTGCTGGGAAAACTGGATAGCTATATGTAGAAGAATGAAACTCGGCCATTCTCTTACACCATACACAAAGATAAACTCGAAATGGATAAAAGACCTCAATGTGAGACAGGAATCCATCAGAATCCTAGAGGAGAACATAGGCAGTAACCTTTTCAATATCAGCCACAGTAACTTCTTTCAAGACATGTCTCCAAAGGCAAAGGAAACAATAGTGAAAATGAACTTTTGGGACTTCATCAAGATCAAAAGCTTCTGCACAGCAAAGGAAACCATCAACAAAACAAAGAGACAACCCACGGAATGGGAGAAGATATTTGCAAATGACAGTACAGACAAAGGGTTGATATCCAGGATCTATAAAGAACTCCTCAAACTCAACACACACAAAACAGATAATCATGTCAAAAAATGAGCAGAAGACATGAACAGACACTTCTCCAATGAAGATATACAAATGGCTATCAGACACATGAAAAAATGTTCATCATCACTAGCCATCAGGGAGATTCAAATGAAAACCACATTGAGATACCACCTTACACCAGTTAGAATGGCCAAAATTAGCAAGACAGGAAACAACATGTGTTGGAGGGGATGTGGAGAAAGGGGAACCCTCTTACGCTGTTGGTGGGAATGCAAGTTGGTGCAGCCACTTTGGAGAATAGTGTGGAGATTCCTCAAGAAATTAAAAATAGAGCTTCCCTATGACCCTGCAATTGTACTACTGGGTGTTTACCCCAAAGATACAGATGTAGTGAAAAGAAGGGCCATCTGTACCCCAATGTTTATAGCAGCAATGGCCACAGTTGCCAAACTGTGGAAAGAACCAAGATGCCCTTCAACGGATGAATGGATAAGGAACATGTGGTCCATATACACTATGGAGTATTATGCCTCCATCAGAAAGGATGAACACCCAACTTTTGTAGCAACATGGATGGGACTGGAAGAGATTATGCTGAGTGAATAAGTCAAGCAGAGAGAGTCAATTGTCATATGGTTTCACTTATTTGTGGAGCATAATAAATAACATGGAGGACATAGGGAGATGGAGAGGAGAAGGGAGTTGAGGGAAATTGGAAGGGGAGATGAACCATGAGAGACTATAGACTCTGAAAAACAATCTGAGGGTTTTAAAGGGGCAGGGGGTGGGAGGTTAGGAGAGCCAGGTGGTGGGTATTATGGAGGGCACATATGGCATGGAGCACTGGGTGTGGTGCATAAACAATGAATTCTGTTACGTGAAAAGAAATTAATAAAAAAAATAAAATAAATCTTTTAAAAAAGGTAAAAAAAGAAAAAAGAACAAAAGTCATGTAATCAATAGAGACAGAAAAAAAGTTGACAAATCCAACATTCTTAAATGATAAAAAACACTCAACAAAGTACATACAGAAGGCAGTTCCTCTAGATGATAAAGGGCATCTACCAAAAGCTAAAATAAAAACATAAAAAACATAATAAAAAACATAAAACATAAAAACATAATAAAAAAAACCAACCCCAGCTAACTTCATATTTAAAGACTGACTGACTGCTTTCCCTCAATCCATATAGCTTCTTTGTAGGTACATTTGTTCAAATCCTCTTTCGACTTTTAAGTAAGTTATTTTTTCTTTTATCATTGTGTTGTAAGTGCTCTTTATATGCTCTGGATACTGGTCCCCTTTCAGATACATCATTTTCAAATATTTTCTCCCATATTATCAGTTGTTGTTTCACTTCCTTATTGATTAATTTCAGGTCCAGGGCAGAGAAGGGACAAGGAAAAACATACTGGGCCAGAAAGCAACAAAGATCTCAAAGACTAAAGGGAACATGTTTAAACAGCATAGGAGCCAGCTTGGATAAACTCTCATAGGTCAGTTCTGGGACTGTAACTAATTGTAAAACATTAAATAAAATAAATAAATGAATTGGTGATATTTTTAAAAAGGGAGAGGAGAGAAAATAAGTATGCCAAACAAACTTATATACCACCAGCAGATATAATTATCATAGCACAAACTTATTTTTAAATTTGGCAATAAAAGAGAAAGAATTAAGCATAGAGCCTGTCTATTTAGGAAATATCCAGTTGGTAGAGGAAAGCTGTTTTAGATAGAAGAATGCTAGACCACAAATGTAGAAGGAATAAGAATAGGAAAAAAAAAAGTCACTAATTTGCATCCTGCAATGAAATAATTGATTCAAGCAAGAATACTAAAACTTTGGATTCAAAGATTGTTGGAAAACACCTCGCATGTTACCAATATATGAGAGTATTACCCCATAGATTATTTGGTAAGTGAAAATGAATAAAAATTGACCTCACAATAAAGAGACCTGACTTTCATCACCTTAACTGAGCATTATAAATTGTTGGGCAACTCGATACCCTGTGCCCTC
Source organism: Enhydra lutris kenyoni (assembly GCF_002288905.1). Classification (NCBI taxonomy): domain Eukaryota; kingdom Metazoa; phylum Chordata; class Mammalia; order Carnivora; family Mustelidae; genus Enhydra; species Enhydra lutris. The sequence continues at coordinate 33,569,633 of NW_019154095.1, forward strand.
TAATGTAGTATAATATGAAGTACACAGCATCACTTGTGAAGGTTCCTTGCAAAAAAAAAAAAAAAAAGTTTAATTTGAATTTAAGCTTTTAGCACTAATTTCCAATGTATAGGGTATTAAGGGATTGAATAAAGAGATTAAATACCACCATCAGTAAACAATTAGACCAAAAAGGAACATGGTGCCTTTTATAAGTCAACTGACCTATTCTCTTAAAAATTCAATGTTAGGAGGGAAAAAATTGGAGGACTATTAACAGAAAAAAAAATAAAAAAAAGTGACCAAAGAGATACAGCAACAAAAGTGCAATACAGAAACCTTGGCTGGATCTTTTTCAAACAAAGAAACAAAAACAGCTAGAGAAGATATGTTTGGGAAAATTAGGAAAAATTGAATAAGGACTATATATTAGCTGACATAAGGGAATTATTAACTGTCTTTGGTGTGATAATGGGATAATGATTATGTGTGAAAACACACTTATTTTTAGGAGTTGCATGCTGAAATATTTAGAAGGGTCATATCGGCAAATGACTTCAAAAGCTCCTGCAAACACGCACAGGCAAAGTACTGTACTGTAGTGTAAAATATTAATATTAATATTGTTTAATATTAATATTAATATTTGTTGAGTCTACTTGGCAGGTATGTGGTGTTTATTGGACTATCCTTTCCACCTTTTTTCACATTTACATTCTTTTATAACAGAAAGTCAGAAAAATAGCATCTTTTTCCTAGCTTTGATTTTTACAATATTTTATTAAGTTTTACCGACAGGTTTAAAGCTTAACCCTACTGAGAAGCATGAAACTAAAATACATGTGTAACACTGCCCCTTAATGTTTTTGTAAACCTTCTGTTTCACTTTAGATAAGCAATTGAGAAACTAATATTTATGTGTTTGAGGAAATAACATTCATCTACGTTGTTGTGTCTGTGAAAACGGAAACTGCTGAATAGTAGATAACTCAAGGAGGTAGATGTTCGTGTGATTTTGTTTCCTACTTTTTGCATTTTCTGATTATTTAATGAGAGTGATGGTTGACCTTTATTAAATATTTGCTCAGTGTTCAGCAACATGCTAAATTATTTACATACAATTTCATCCTTATTCCTTACAAAAATATTTAAACTGTTGGAGATGTAGGGTTGGAAGGAAAGGAGATGAATTTGGTGAAATTCAAAATGGTTTTGAGTAACCCCTGTAAGAAATGGGAGGGGACCTATTCAAAGATACGTAGTAAGATTTTCAAGTATGGCTGAGAGCCTAGCTGAGGGGGGGAGCTAGGTTAGATCCTAAAATACAGGGACTCGGATCTGTGCAAGAGAATGTTATTTCTTTCTTCCTGAATCACAGCCCATATGGGTAGGAACAGAGAAGGCTAGGTTGGTCCCAGAGTAGGGTTGGCAGGGCAAATGCAATAAAAGGATACAGAAACATGAATTTGATCATACTGACATCAAGAGTGATTGAAGTAATGTACCACATGATTCAGAGAAGAAATGAATCTTTGGTAGCGAGGTGGTAGGTCAGGGGCTGAGGGTGATGAGCACACAGGAAACACACACAATAAAGCAAGGATTCCTCTAACAGCAAGGAATTATTGAAGTCAGAATCTACTTATCAAGACATTCTCAAGCTCCCAGACTGCCCACTGAAGACAAGCAGGGCTTTGAAGGGGCATACTATCCACCCCTATCCATTAGGAAGAGGGGCCTTGGTTTAGGGAAGTTTTGAAAATCTAGAGGGTTAAAGCCTTCAGAAGATGTTTGAGATAGAGGTTAGGGAGAGAATGATTTGATGAGTTCTTCCCTTAGAAGTACAGCAATGCATGTGGCTTCCAGATGCCACCAAAGCTGGAAAATCAGGAACAATAGGTCATGAACAAAGGACCTAAGACATTTGTGAGATTAAAAAAAAAAATCTCACTATAGATAGTATGTTTATTACAGTCTTCTTTACTCTCTCTGCTTTTAAAGAAGAGATAAAATTTTCAATAAAAAGGTGGATATATGATATATTAAGGAGACAGCCACAAGGAAACATTTTCCAAATCTTGATTCTAGGGGAGGAATCTAGAGAAACAAGATTAGGCTAAGCTTCTTTTAACGGAAAGGAAGATAAGTTCTGTCCCCATGCCTTATGAAAAATGTGGGAAGCAAAGCCTCAGAAGGTGAGGTATGACGTTCAGAGATTAACAGGCAACACACCTTCATTGTATTCCCTACATGTGTTATCCAAGTATGGTACCAGTATAGCTGTAACTATTTATGATTTCTGTGAAAATGCAATTTCTCCTGTTGCCTGGCTCTCTTTTCCTAACTGAAGTTCATCTGAGGTATATTCGATATATGACAGTATTCATTAAAATGGCATGCCTAGCTTTGGCTCACACACGCGCCAAAAAATGTTAAAGAGACACAAAGCATAATACCTTCTCAAAAGGAACTTAATGATTTAGAATCACTTAGGAACCAAATAATGAAGAGATGATGTGCACATCTCCTTAAGGTTACCTACAGACTGGTACATAATGGAGGAGACCATCACTGTAGTTGATGAGAGTTTAACAAAGTCCGTAAGTGTGTTTTGAACAGCGTGCCAGACTGATCAGTAGATCTTGGGAACATCCCATTGGTTAAGGAAATGGTAACACAGTGAAGACGGGGATGGTTTATATGCTTGGGGGGGGGGGGGGTCAAGAGAAAGGGAGAATAAAAATTGAACAGCCATAGCTGGGTATAGTAATGATTCAATTAAAGTTTTAGAATATTTACAAATTGCCTAAGTACAAGACATTTTGCTGGGTGTTAAAACAGAATGAGAATTATTCCAAGTAGAAGATATTTAAGAGCATGGTTATAAATATGGTCAGAAAAGCAAAGCTAGATGTGACCATGGCAATTTTTAATCAGTGCACAGGAATATTAAAAATTCCTGATGCCTTGCAAGAAAGAGAGAAAGGTGTAGAAAACTTAATTGTGAAGTTGTGCCATATTCACAATTCTCTTGGTGTTTCTCTTTAGCTAACATTAAACTCCTTTGCCTTTGTCTTCTTTACTTTGTGATACACCAAAAGACTGGGTCAACTTTGTTATCTGAGCACAGGGATCTGTCCACTTTCCCTTCATAGGGCTGCTTGAATGAGACTGTGAAGTAGGAGCTGCTACAAAGGCTTCACGAACAAGTTCTACATCTGTGGGCTTTTATGTAGTTGATTATGACATAAATAATCGAAAAACAATTTTTCACACACTAAAGAGCCTTTTCTAGATTCTGTTCAGGCTATTCTTCCCTTATGGCCAAAAAACAGGGGTCACCAAAGTACTCCCACCACTCTAGAGGAACAAGGCAAAGACAGAGTAGTAAAGTCAGAAAGAGAGACAGACAGACAGATAGAAGAGAGAGGAGAGAAGCCACGTGTAGGGAATGGCTAAGTAAGCATTGTTTAGAGAAGCTATGAAAGAAAGTAAACTTACAAACTGTTAATGGTTTTCTTTTTAAAATTTGAACAATACAATTTAGAGGGTCTGAGGAAGTTTTCGTGACTTGTATGGACAGGGAAGAACACATCCCCATAAAGTCTGCGTGGGATGGAAACATGGGCAATCGGAGCCTCAGTTCATGATCCCAAACTAGTGCAAAACCAGACTCCAGACCACAAAGCGAAAACCAGCCAGGAAGAACACTTCCCTTCATCGTATCTGCCTAACCAGCCCCCAAGGAGAAGAAATGGGAAAGTAACATAAAATCATACCTTAAGACTTTTTATACTTGATTTTATAAATATCTGTGGGATTTTTAAAGAATATATTATCTATTTATTTCAGAGAGAGAGCACCAGCAGGAGGGAGGGACAGAGGGAGAGCGAGAAGCAGAGTGAGTCCCCATTGAGTGGGGATCCCGACTCAGGGCTCAATCCCAGGAATCCAGGATCAAGACCTGAGCCAAAGGCAGTTGCTTAACTGACTGTACCACCCAAGAGCCCCTCTAACTATCTGTGTTTATGTCAACTGCTTCATACAATGTATGTTCACACTGTAGCATAGCCTCAGGGATGGTTAATTAAATTTCGAACTACTCTTAGGTGTCCCAGTAAAGGGCTTTCCCCAGTTTATTTTTAAATGGATTTCCCGACCAACAGCTTTAGTTAAAAGGTTGCCACTTATATTTGAACAAATACGAAACATTCCTTATAGAATGTGCTTGGGCAAATCTGATAGCTGTCTGGGTTCATTTGTTTATTCAACAAGTATTTATTCAGCCAAGTCATTGAGATCTATGTGCCGTGCTGAGCTAGGAGTTGGGGCACACAATCTAACACTGATCTTTCTTGCATTTTTTATCTACTGTTTGGGTCAAATTACCCTCAACCTTATCCATTAAAACAAACATTTATGGGGCACCTGGGTGGTGCCGTCGGTTGAACGTCTGACTCTTGGTTTCCTCTCAGGTCCTGATCTCAGGGTCCTGAGACTGAGCCCCAGGTTGGACTTCATGCTCAGTGGGGCATCTGCTTAAGACTTTCTCTCCATCTCCCTCTGCCCAGCCAATCCCCTGGGCTTTCTTTCCCTCTCTCTCTAAAAAACTAAGTGAATCTTTAAAAAAAATTAACAAAATAACAATTAACAAAATTAACAAATAAACAGATATTTATTATCTCACAGTTTCTGAGTAAGGAATCCAGGAGCAGCTTATCTGAGCCATTCTGATTCAAGGTCTCTCATGAAGCGACATCAAGCTGCTGGCCAGGGCTGCCGTCACCTGGAGGGTTGGAGGGTCGGCTTCCAGCATACCCACGTGGCTGATGGCAGGTGGCTTCAATCCCTTGCCACAGGGGTAGGCTTCTCCATGGGGCTGCTCAGTACAGGAGGGAAGGAAAGGGCAAGCCCAAGTGACAAGCTAGTCTTTCATAACCTGGTGTCAGAAACAGCATGATGTGCCATCAATTCTGTGTTCTCTTGGCCAGAGAGACAAGCCCTGGTACAATGTGGAAGGGAACTACACAGGGTGGAAATACCAGAAGGCAAGGCTTATTGGGCACCATCTTACAGGCTCTTTCAAACTTTACCTTATGGCACTTTCACTGTACTTGTGGATATAGACCATGAAAAATAAATTACAATAAACAGTGACAAAAGGGACAGTGATGAATTAAGAGGAGGTGGAAGGATGAGAAGGAACTACTTATACCATATATGCAAACCCCCATCTTTGTATTTCACATTATCTTCATGAGAATAATGTGAAGTAGAAATGGAATTTAAGGGCATAGGCCTGTTTTTTTTTTTTTGTTTTTTTTTGTTTTTTCGTTTTTTAAGAATGGAATATAGCTCCTGAGTAAAACCCACATACTTAATAGCACATGACTATACAGCCTAGCTAAGTTCACCTGGGTCACAACGCCCAAAAGAAAGAGCAAGTTTCTAAAATCAAGTGAAACAAGTATAAGGCAGTTGGACTGGAGATTTCCTTGCTTTTGGTAATTATATTTTTGTGTCCCTAAGATCCTAGGCTGGGGGCTTGAAATGAGCTCTCAGAGGGCAAAACCCAGAGAAGAAAATCACAATGCCTTCTCATGATTCTAACACACTAGAAGAAATGGCACGAACAAATGAAACTCGGATTCTCTGCACGCCTTCTCCATCCCAACCAGGGACCTGTCTATAATGCATTCTTCCACAAATGCTGCTGCTTTTTGCTTAAAAAAAAAAAAAAAAAAAAAAAAAAAAGTTTTAATTTAATCACAACTCTTGCTGGCTCTGCTTCAGGCCTTAAAATAAATAAAAACATTCTCCCTCCGCTGGATTAAACCTGATGCCAGTATTTGCCAGATTTGCAGACTCCTCTCCCGAAAGAAGCAAACGCTACCTGGAGCGCTCAGAGAAACATCAGTCAGCCTGTCAGTGGCATATTGTTTCCCATTTGTAGGAAATGGAAATTGAAAAGGCCAGTCATGTTTAGAAATACTAATGTGGCCCACATGGCCATCTTCAGGTTTACTAGTTAGAAGACACTCTGTGCCCACCTCCTGCGGATCTCTCATGACAGATTTGAAGGACCGGCACCAGTCATTTGAATAGTGTTCGTCCTGCCCACGGGCAGGAGCACTCTTCATTGTGATGAATAAATAATTCTAGAATTAACTGTACTATGTCAATACCATGACCAACAGAATGTGAAAACCTTTGCTGCTGTAGCCAGATCAACAGCCTGTTGGAGGAAGGGAAAGCCTACACCCCCAGCCCTACCATCACTGACCTCTCCCTGCCAGCTTGGAGAAGCCTCATTCTCCTACCATTCCTTCTCCTCCTCCTCCTCCTTCTTTTTCTTCTTTTAAGATTTTATTTATTCATGTGAGAGAGAGAGAGAGTGAGAGTGAGAGAGAGAGAACGAGAGCCAGGGGGCAAGGAGCAGCAGAAGTCAAGAGAGAAGCAGACTTCCACCCAGCAGAGAGCCCAACATGGGGCTCAATCCCAGGACACTGGGATCATGACCTGAGCTGAAGGCAGATGCTTAACCAGCTGAGCCACACAGGTGCCCCTCCTCTTGCTGTTCTAGCAATACCTTTTGCTCTTGTGTACTTAATTACTTCCCCTTATACATATGCACATACATGAGAACTGAACAGAAAAACAGGCATCAACAATGTGCACATTAACCATGCACCCATGTCCTTGTCTTAACAGGAGTGGCTCCAGTTGACCTGTCCAGAGTTCAAGTCTGTCGCACTCACCAGCTCTCTTTGCAACATGTAAATATAGCGTCAGAAGGAGATGTTGCTCTTAATTACAGATGACCACTAACGTCTAGGTCCCTGACAGTGTTGAGAGAGCACCAGAGAATGACATTGGAAGTGCCCACACTAGGCTTAGCTTACTGAAGCATTTAATTAATTAAGGCTTAGTCTCTAAGACTGCCTCTTAATTAGAGATCATCCTAGTTCTCCAGCTATCCCAGGGAACTTTGTATTAAGAACTGCCATACATTCACACAGTTTAGGTATAGATTTAACCATCAAAACAAAGTACCCAGTTATTCAATATTTAAACGTGGTGTTTTTAGTGTTTTCTATTAGAAAGGTTTTCTTTCCTCTCAGGGACACAGCCAATGTATTTGAAGTTTCTTTCAGTGGAAAGTTGTATACTTTTTCACTCCACAAAGTCAAAGCCAGTTTGTTCCTGTGTCACCAGACTCACGGAAGCAGCCGAGTTATTATATTGGTGAAATTAATTATTGAAATGAAGACATGCTTTGTTCTGCCTCAAAAGGAAGATAAAAGCCTGAACAATTAAAGATGGTTTTCTGTCTTAGCTAATGTGCAATATGGATTCTAACATAATTAGTTGAGTTTGGAAAATTATTTTTATATAATCAATGCCTTTATCTAATACATTTATACATTCATTTATTCATTCAAAAATAGTAATTGAATGTCTTCTGGGTGCTAACCCTTATGAAGGAAAATGGAAATACAAAAATAAATAAAACATAGGTCCTGTCATTTGGAAGCTCTTTCCTTAATAGATCTATGAATTCCCCTGGCTCTAGGAAGTCAGCAGGGTGTTAAAATGCACAGTCTGTGGCACCCTTTCCCAAAACCTGATGTTTATTTGAAATACATATTCTACCAATACATTCTCTATTTTGCCCAGGCCACAGTCCAAATTTCCTTTATAACATTTAGTTTTGCCTAAGTGAAATTTCCTTCTGTATTTAGGATGCTATAATAATCATAAATCAATTTATTGAACCCAGAGTCATCTTAAATACTTGTGTTTAGTTTTTTGTTTGTTTGCTTGGGTAGTTCTATTTTATTTTTATCAACATTGGCATGAACAAGTTCTCTTTAAAAGTGAATTATAATAACATTCCCTTGTAATTTTATTTGAGGAGAGAGAGAGAGGAAACCAATGCTCTATAGTATGGGGCTATATACCCAATAAATCTCAGTTGATTAGACAATTTCTTCCATTTTCTGTAAAATTGGCTCTTGGCTTGGCACTTCCCCTAATGACAGTAGTTTCCAGGAGTAACCTCATGTACTAAGAAGCAAAACACTAGTGATTTTCAGGGGAAGTTAAATAATGTCTCACTTTGTTTCAAGATGGCTTTTTTATTTTCTTTTCCTTTTCCTTTTCCTTTCTTTTTTATTTATTTATTTATTTATTTATTTTTAGGGAAAGAGAACACTCAGGGAGGAAGGGGAAGGAGCAGAGGAAGAGGGAAAACCAGACTCCAGGGTTCAGGGTTCTCAGTACAGAGCCCGCCACAGGGGTCAATCCTGGGACCCTGAGATCATGACCTGAGCCAAAACCAAGAGTTGGATGCTTAACTGACTGAGCCACCCAGGTGCCTCTCAAGATGGCATTTTAGCAAGGAGTCATTGCTCAGAAATGAACAGGATAGGAAAACAGTGGCTCAAAGGATAGAATGTAAGGAAACCTCAGGATGATGTAGATCTGATAATTTGCATGTTCCTTCAAGCTCGTTCTGGTAGCCTTTTCATTGCCTATGCTTATGGGCACTCGCCCTCACAGTACCTGGATTCTAGCGTTTTTCTTCTTGCCTTACCAACCTCTAACTCAGGTAGCTCAGGAGGCAAAGGGCTCAGGTGTTTTGTGAAAAGGTTAACACAGAATACATCTACCAGAATAATTCCACTTCTTTCACAGCCAGAGTTAGAATCAATAGTCAAAATTGAGTCTCTCAGTCCTCACAAAGCTACAAAAATATTTGCTCTCTCTCTTTCTCTGTGTCCTTAATAATTTTTATTTAATGATTTTTTTCTTTATTCTTCCTCTCTCCCACTTTACCCACTTTATCCACAAGACCTTAATTTTAAAAACCTTTGTTGAAGGTTAGAAACCTTTGTTGAAAACACCTAGTATTTGAATAGTAATTTACATCTTCAAAGCATGTTGATGTGCCTGCCCTAGCTTGTTTAGTAATAAGATTGATAATATTGTCAATTGTTCAATGATTCATCATTCATTCATCAGCCAAATTCCAGACCAGAATTGAGCTAGCAACATTAAAGGTTTTGAAAATATTTGAGTGTTTTTTTAGTTACAGTGAGTATCTCTAGTGATCAGGTCTCTGTTTTCAAATACCAATTTCATTTAAAATGATTCAGGGCTTCTTGGAGAAATAACTGATTCTGGATAAAATTTTGGGAGAATCTCTGGATATCTTATTGTGCCAGAAGACAAAGAGGTATCCAAAGCCTACTAAATATGTCAAGAAAACTCACAACTGAGCTGAGGGGACTTACATTGGTTGTATAGGGGATAACTTGAGAATTAAGCAAAACAAAACAAATAAGCAAGAGCATCAAAAAAACCTGACATTAATGGATTATAACACATTTCATCATTTCATCATCATTAAATACTCAAAAATATATAATATTTGAAAAGAAGAAAAAAGGAGTAAGCATTCTCTTTTATAGAAAAATACCAGATTATATTGACAGAAGGAGGAAATCATCATTTACAACTCAAAACATAATACACTGATTCTTGAAAGATCTTCAGTAAAAGTTACCACCATGGTAACAATTTGGTGGAGGAAAAAGATATTCATGAAATCTCAAGGTGTCACTCTCCAAATTATTCTTTTGGATAACTTGAAGAAAACTGTACCTTTCCAGTAGAGTATTGGTGGTCCACTGGCACCCAAGTGTTCACACTTAACATTACTAGTAGTGGTGATGTGAGGCAATACAACACATATAACATAACAAACAATGTATTCTTGCCAAAAATGTTTCGCCTAACTCTAAAAATGGAAAAACATAATGCAAAAGTAGATTATGGGATACTCTACAGAAACTTGGTCTGGTCTCTTCATAAAACTCACTGTCTTAAAAAAAAAAAGCTTATGTGTTGAAAAAGGGGAGGTGACAGGAGTGTTCTAGATTAAAAGAAAATAAGGAGATATCATTATCAAATGTAATGTGTAAACCTTTATTGGAAATCATATTGGGGTGAAATATATTGTGGTAGGAGCATAAAGACCCCTCAAAGGTGCTAACACCCTCATCCCCAGAACTGACTATATTTTATTACAAGGAAGCAGGAATTAAGCCTGCTAATCAGTTGTCATTAAAATAAAGAGATTATACCAGGTTATCCAAGTGGGTCCAAATATATTCATAAGGATTCTTACAAATGGAAGAAGGAGACAGAAAAGGGAGTATCAGAGTCTGTTATAATCCATAATTGATGTAAGAATCAGGTGTCATTACTGGTCTTGATAATGGAAGGGGCCATGAACTAAAAAATGTAGATAGTGTCAAGGAACCTGAAAAACTATGAATGCGGATTCTCCTATAAAGATTTCATAAGAGAACACATAGAGGACACTTTGATTTTAGCCCAGTGGGAACCATTTCATACTCCTGAACTCCAGCACTATAAGATAACAGATGGAAGTTGCTTTAAGCCACTAAATTTGTAGTAATTTGTTATAGCAGCAATAAGATACTGATAGAAATTTTGGTATCAGAAATGGAGTGCTTCTTCACCAAATACCTAAAAGTATAGAAATGGCTTTGGAATTGGGCACTGGAATGAGCTGAAAGAATTTTAAGGAGCATGAGAGACAAAACCCAGATTGTCTTAAATAAACCAGTGATAGAAAGCTGGATGGTAAAGTCTCTGTCTCTGTCAGTGAGGGTTCAGAATGAAATGAAAAACTTGTTACTGGAAACTGGAGGAAAGAAGGTTCTTGTTAAATAGTAGCAGAAATTTCATGAAATTGTGCCCTGCAGTTATGTAGAAGGCAGAAATTGTAAACTATGTAAGTGTACATTTAGATGAAGAGCTTTCCAAACAACACGTGGAAGGTGCAGTTGGGTTTCTTGTTGTTCACAAGCCAAGGAATGCGGGCAGCTCTAGATGCACCTCTAAAAAACCAGAAAATGGATACTCCCCTAGAATCTCCAGAAAGGAGCACAGCCCTGCTGACATCTCAATTTTAACCTAGTGAGATCTATTTTTGGACCCTTCAGATTGATAATGAATTTGTGTTTCTGGCCACTAAGTTTGTGGTAATTTGTTAGAGCAGTGTTAGGGAACAAATATACCTATAAAGGCCATTTTAAGCACAATTAGGTAAAATTGAATACGTATAATTTGATGATATTCTGGAATGATTGTTAATTTTATTAGGTGTGTTAATATTGTGATTCTGTTGGAAAATATCTTTATTCTAGGACATACACTCAGAAATCTTTAAGGGTAAAGTATCATGAGGTTTGTAACCTTTTTAAAAATAGATCTATAAGGGGCACCTGGGTGGCTCAGTCGGTTAAGCATCTGCCTTCAGCTCAGTACATTATCCCAGAATCCTGGGATTGAGTCTTACATGAGGCTCCCACTCAGTGGGGAGCCTGCTTCTTCCTCTGCCCGCCACTTCCCCTGCTTGTGCTCTCTCTCTCTCTCTCTCTCTGACAGATAAATTAAAAAAGCCTTTTTAGAAAAGTGGGTCTGCCAAAAACTACACACAGCCTCACTTAGAGACAGAGACAGGAGCAGTGGGAGAATGAGAAAGAGAGAGAAAAATCAAATGTGGCAAAATGTTAACAATTGCTGACTCCAGGTGAAGCATATACATGTTTTTATTGTATAATTCATCAAACTTTTCATTCCTGCATGAATTTCCAAAATAAAATGTTGAAAGAAAAAAAAATACTTGTGCTCTCTTAGAAAACGTATAAAATGAAAGATTTCCTTCCATCTTCATTCTTGTTAATTAAGAATGCAAAGTAGTAAATGATAAAGTATCAAATGAAGATTTGTACTGAGAGGTTATAAAGCTTCATAGACAGAAGAGCACAGCGTGGCCAGGAGTGCTGATGAAGGTCTTTCCGAGGAGGTGAAACATGAATTTAATCTTGAAGAATGGATGGAGGAACAGGGATGTGCTTCCCATAAAAAGGATATAGCCTGAACCCCACAGGGGAGTGGAAGCATGAGCAGAGGGCTGAGGGGTGGGAGATCTTGATGGCATGAGCCACACTGGAATACTGAGGAATGATCCACACAGTATACGTTATTCTCCAAACTAAGCCATCTTGGAGAGAAAAAGGGGAAAACAGGCATAAAGCAGGAGAGTTCAGAGCCCAACAATATAAATGGCCACCTTATTGGAAAGAGATAGACCTGTAAGGTAGGCTCTTCCAATGAGGAAGCATGAATGATGCTTAGAAAGGGGAACAACAGGAGGAAAGCAGAGATGTAAAATTAAAGAAGTCATTTAGAAAGATCAGCCTGGTAGCACACAGTGTGGAAAACAGATTTGAAGGTGTCTTGGATTAGAGACTTAGAAAGCAGTGAACGTGTTGCTCCAGTAATCTGGCGGAAGGTGACAAGTGTAGCAGGAGTGAGAAGCAACAGAAGAGCCAAACATAGATTTTATTTTATTTTTTTGGAAGGAAGAGTTTTGGGGGTATTTTTATTTGCTTTGCTTTAATTAAATACTCCAAGGATCTGTCTTCCACACTCGTTGGCTCTGTGTGTTCCTGTTTACTTTGCTGGCAGAATGTTTGAGCTCCTTATAGAGAAGGCAACATTAAAAAGCAGACTATTTAAATCAAATGAAAATGTATTTTTAAGAATCTACTGCATATCTCTGAGCTTATAGGACCTGATTCCTAGGACACTGATGTTCTTCTCTGACAATTAACTTCAAGGATTAGCAGCCTTTTAGAAGTGTTTATGGTAGCCCTTAAGTTACTCAGACCAATTCAATGTCCACCGAGATACAGACGCTAACAACTCTCCTCCTGTCCAAGTTTAAGATTCTAAATAAGGACTTGTGTATGGAAGGTTAAGTCATGTTGGCATAAACATTCCAGCATTAGTTTATTTTTTTTAAGATTTTATTTATTTATTTGACAGTCAGAGATTACAAGTAGGCAGAGAGGCAGGCAGAGAGAGAGGAGGAGGAAGCAGGCTTCCCGCGGAGCAAAGAGCCCAATGCGGGGCTCGATCCCAGGACACTGGGATCATGACCTGAGCCGAAGGCAGAGGCCTCAACCCACTGAGCCACCCAGGCGCCCCTCCAGCATTAGTTTAAAAAGGACAACAAAGCCCAGAAAATTTGATAGTCAGGAGATGCTGGTGATGTGGGGATAAGGGAGCGTGATAGAAAGTCTAAGAGTTTCTAGAGAATTTATAGCTGAGAAATATGTGAACAAACCCCAAAACCAAAAATCAACCAAGAAAATTATTACCTTCTCAGAAAAGGAGGGTGAGAGTCATCTTACGTTCATATATCCTGCCTTGACCTGGCGTCCTGCTTAAAACATAACCCATGGCTGAAGTTTTGATTCTCTGAGTGTTGGGAACTTGTCTTTTCTTTGATGTATACTCAGCCCAGTCCAGTGCTCAAGAATTAGACTCAATAAATGTGAAAAATGAATAAGTGTGTGCAATAACTCTCATACCCACCAATCATAGTTGCCCCTGATCAGTCAGTCAAGTGCTCTCCAAGAATTTGCGGTCTTATGGCAAAAAACAAAACAAAACAACAACAACAACAAAACAACAACAAAACCCTACAACAGGTAAAAATCTTAGGCCACTAATTCAGGAGGTCAGGAAATACAACTTTCTTTACTTTTCTATAATTCAGTTTAACTAATAGTTGAGCCTCCATTCCACCAAGATAGGAGAAACTTAATGTCAGTTAATCCAGGGTTCTCTGGCAATCTGGTTTTGGGGGTGGAGGGAGTGGGCAGAGGAAGGCAGAGGAGTGGCTCACATGTACTATAGTGTGCAGGGTTGACTACTCCCTCTGGGTCCTTATCTAGGCACACTGCCATCTCCTGAGATGTCCTTTTTCTGGTCTGGTCTCCCACCATCTGTGGAGCTCACTGCTGTTCCAGGTACAAGGCTTGTTAAGGTCCATCACATTATCAGCTCTCCCTATGACCCTCACTAGGCTCACTCAGCCATTCCTTTCCCAAGCCCAAACACAGGAATAGTCAGTGAAGCTGTATAAGGCTCCTGAACTTAAGCAGAATTTCCTTCTTTTATCTATTGCTGTAGGACCAGCACCTAGAATAGTGCCAAACACAAGGTGGGCACGCAGTAGGTAGAGTGGACTGAATAAAGGTCACTTGCTCTCTATAATGAGGATCCTACAGTTCAGTCCCAGGGTTCCATCTGGCTGAGTAGAAGAGAGCCATCTCCTATCCTCCTTTATCTAGAATTCATAAGCCATACTATCATCCTCTTGGAGACCTTCCTCATCTCCAGCCAGGGAATGTTTACCTTGGTGGGGCAAGGAGAACTTAGTTATTGCTCCTCACAGGATTTCCCAACTCTCTGTCCAAGTGCTATGCGTTTTCCTCTGGAGGGCTGGGTTTTTGGAAATTTAAAAGCTTGACAGTGATTCATTTCTTCCTACATATTCTGTTGGTCATCCCACCCCTGAGGCATGGGGTGAAGGTAACCCTCGCTGACTGAAAGCAGGAGAAAAAAGCTTATAATGGAAAACAAGGGTGAAAACAACATGGATACTATTCCAGAATAGCCACCGGCCGAAATTAGAATAATATATAATACAAGTTTTACCATACGTTGCTGTGAAGTGCTGTGAGGAAGCAGAGAAAACTCCATGGCAGGGGGCAAGAGAAGGTGACAAAGAAAAAGTCTCACATGTAGTGACTATTTTAGTTCGCTTTTGAAGACTACAGAGGCATTTATTCAGAGAACAGGTAGGGAGGAGAGAGGTCAGGAGGCAGAGTTGCAGCAGAGGATGTGTGATATAGAACTGGTGAACGTCAAGCTCTGAAATCAGGGCAGGCCTGGGTTCAAGTTGTGGTTCACCACCTCCTAGCTGGGTAACCTGGGCTCGACTAGCTCCCTTAGCCTCGGGTTGGTCATTTGAAACATGGGGGTGAGGATACATACTTCATAGCTTGTTTGGGAAGAACAGGTTCGATAGTGAACATAAAACACTTGGCACAAAACTAGCAATTGTGGAACAGGGAATCTGTGCTGAGCAGCTAATCTCGGCTACTTTTGGAGGGCAGAATTAAGACAATGGGAGAGAGATGATCTGATCTGTAGTTTGGACACATAAACGAGCTGGTCACTAACGAGATGTGGGAATGATGGAGAAGAGATGGACGTTAAAGATGGCCTCTAATCTGGGTCATGCAGTGACCAGTTCAGGGAAAGGAGCACAACAATTCTGGGCTGTATATGCTGAAACTGAGTTCTTGTAACACACCTCGGGGGTAAGCACTCTGTCAGCGGCTGGAAATGCATGCGGTGGGACTGGGTATCCTTTCCTTTTCCCAATAAATATCAATGCATGCTGAATTGGTCTTTCAATTTCAAAGCTCATACAATGAAAAGACACTGATCACTGCCAAACTTAAATAGCTCCAAAAATGTCAGAATGTGGAGTTAATTAAAAGAGTGAATCATTTTTAAACATTTTCTCTGCATCAGGAACTATGCTAAGAAATTATACATTGCAGTGCCAACAACTGTATGCTATTTCATTTTTTAATCCTCCCCGTGTTGGACAAGGGGCGTTTTAACATAAAAAAGCATTGAAATCGTACTGTGAAAAGTGATACACATTATCAAATGGGACGTATATTTATCTTGTTGTTGCTCCGTTCTGAAGAGTTAAGATCCACTGGCCGCCTCTGCAAAGCGACCATGAATGGGTGTCTCTGGCTGACTACAATGATGTTGGCTGCGCAGAGCGGGGAGCTGGGTGAGGGCAAAGACAGAGAAAATGAGGGAAAACAGGGTGGGTGGGCTTCCAGGTGCCCAGCTGAAGGGGTTTCTAAATCACATAGAAGGCCACCTGCTGAGAATAGAACAGAACTCTTTGAATCAAACTTCTGACCCTCAGAATTTTTGTGTTCGATCTCCAGGAGGAAGGGATCCCTTTGGTAATGGATTATCCCTGCATGCCATCCTGAGGCTGTGAAGTAAATGGAGTAGAGCAGGGATCCACTGGGATCCGGCACTCTGGAGTGAAGGTAGGAGAGAGAGCATAGCACTGGGAAACCTTGCAGTGTGAGGTTTGGCCAAAAAATTGCCCAGGGACAGCAGGTATCAAGAGCAGGGAGTGCCAAGGGTAGAGCTGCAGGGAAGGTGGGCATTTAATGCTGGGGGAGAGTAGGAAGACTCACCTCATGAGACTGAGCAGTGCCTGGAGAGAGGCAGGAGTGAATCTGAGAAATGGTGTCGCAAACAGGAAGGAAGAGAAGGTAAATCTGTCCCTAGACGATAAGTGTTCCCCTTAAGATCATCAACAAACCATGATTAGCCTCAAAATGGGAGCAAAACCCAGAATTTGGTGGGTTGAGACACTAGTAAGCTGGTAAAGACAATAAATTCAGACCATTCTTTCAAGAACTCTGGGAAGATAGGAGGTATAAACAGAATTGCATTTAGAAGGAAACCCGGGGCTGAGAGAGGAAGACAGCTGGCATGGAAGAGGGTTGAATGTGTTTAGAGGTGTAGAAGGACGTGCCCCATGTTGTTCCTACATTGACCCCTGTGCCTTTAACCAAAATAACAGCATGAGCACTGCTCTAAGTTATGCAGGGGTTGTTTCGGGAAGAAGTGTTAGGTGGAAGTACCATTTGTAGCCCAATGGTTCTGAGGAAAAGAATAAAAAACAAACAACAGAGAAATACAGAATGTTGGAACCAAGCAAATGTCAAAAAGGGAAGAATAGTATTTCGTGTTTTTTTCATTCAACCCAGACTCCTGGTTTCAGTGAGTCTTCTGAAGCCACAGCTTCTCTTGTGCTAAAACCACACTGTTCTGAGTCATCTCTCTGTCTGCTAGGACACATCTACCTTAGTTCTCTTTCCTCTCTTCAATAAATGCAGACCCATGCTCCTCCAGACCACTTCTCTCCTGGCCTTTGCTAAGGGCAATGCAGTTACCTAACTCATAAAGCACATCTATTCTGTGCCAGAAATATCAAAAACCAGGAGATGGCAGGGTGGGGGGAAAGACTCTGTTGGATTCTCGAGTACATAAATCTACGTAGAGCAAATCGGGGTGATATTTCAAAATATGTAAATTTCCCAGAGATACTGATAAGAACGCCAGACGTTGTATTTCCTTCTTCCTCCATCTACACATTTCGAGAATTACCACATCATGAGCCACTGTTAGTGTTAGAAATGGTAAATGTGGGGTGCCTGGGTGGTTCAGTCGGTTAAGTGTCTGCCTTTGGCTCAGGTCAAGATCCCAGGGTCCTGGGATCAAGCCCTGCATTGGGCTCCCTGCTTAGCGGAAAGCCTGCTTCCCCCTCTCCCATTTCTCCCCTCTTGCTGTGTCTCTCTCTGTCAAATAAATAAAATCTTTAAAAGAAATTGTAAATGTTATATGTCCATTGAATATGTTGGACACCACTGATTTCAAAGGAGTCAAATACATATCAACAAAGTACCATAGCACAGTGGACTGATTTAAGCTAAAGTATGATTGGCCGATTTGTCATAGGGAGTTGTCATGGGAGGCAGCAGATAAGCAACAAAAAAGGGCTTTTAAGTAACCCCGAAGCTCCTTAAACGATCCAGAATGGGAAGTCACAGGAAATGGCTGGTGAGTGAGTTCTTGGAGAAGTTTTCATTTTATATATTCAAGAAAATGCTACCTTGGGGTGTCTGGGTGCCTCGGTCAGTTAAGTGTCCGCCTTCCGCTCAGGTCCTGACAGAGCCCCGAATCTGTTTCTCTGCTCATTGCGGAGCCTGCTTCTCCCTCTTCCTCTGCCTCTCACTCTGCTCTCTCTCTTTCTCTCTGTGTGTGTGTGTGTCAAATCAATGAATAAGTAAATAAATCTTAAAAAAAAAAAAGAAAAAGAGAGTGTTACCTGGATACCTGTATTCTGAGTGAATCAACTCTTCTCGAGTAAGTACTCTGTGCTACCTTGGCAGAGCATAATGAATAAAATAAAATCTCCACCAATTCCAAAGTCCTCTCTAATGGGGGCCAGGTAACGGTGACAATTGTGTCCTCCTAGCCGGGGAGCCTGTGGGCTCAGGGGAGGTTTGATTTGATAACAACTTTTTATATTTCAACAGAAGCATTAACATGCTGTTAACAAAAAGATTGGCCAAGAATTAGAATTTAAGACCCTGGGAGAAGTTAGTAGTTGGTTTGTTCTTCAAGTTCCCTGGGGCCCGTCACACTACACACCAGCAGATAGATACTGCCTGTTTGGTGCCCAAGACTAGAGTTTGCCCGGGTGTGGGGATAGATTACATGGAGCAGAACATTCCCTTTAGAGAAATTGATGCTCCCTATAGAAAGCATCATGCTCTGATGAATTTCACTACACAGGGATTTGTGGATTTTGTACTCCTCCCACTTTTCTATTGAATTTATTCCAAAGGGAAGGGAGAACAAAAACTAAGAATAAATCAGCCATTTTTTTTTTTTTTATCACAGCTGTGACTACCACTAAAAAGCAAAAGTCTATGAGAAATAACCTTGATTCATAATACTATGCATACTGGGTGAATGGCTCAATAAAACGCAATATTTCAGATGGATTGCCGGGCCACGGTGACATCACAGGCGGGGAGGAACACAGAGCGCTTCACACATAACGACGCAGAGCACAGCGAATGGTGATGAGGACTGTTAGCGCACGCTATTTTTATGTTCACTGTGTCTTAATTGATGTAAATGACCTTTGAGACATGTGTGATGGGAACATATTTGTGAAGAAACACAAATAAAAAGCTTTGCTCCTGCCACCAGTGATGTTATTTTATCAAAAAAAAAAGTAATTGTAAGTCCAACTGAAGGAAAAACAATTCTTGCGGTGGCGCGTAGCGAACAATGGAGCGATTTTAAAACAGAAGAGGAAAAAGAATAAACACTTCAGAATTACTTGCGAGAGGGAGGAGCAAATACCTCATTTCAGACTGCCTTCCTGTTTCCCAGATCTCCAGAAATTACGAAAGTTGGAAATCTGTGAAATTGAAGGAATATAAATCACTGTTTTCCCTCTAAATGCTAAATGGATTTTTGGATTCATAACTCATACATTGAAAAGGCGCTGATTATTGCCAAAATTAAACAGTTCCAAGTAATGCCAAAATGCTGAGTAAATAATAATGACTAAGCAGGAACCATTTTCTCTGAGCCAGAAAAGATGCTGAGGAGTGATACATCATGGTGTCAGCTGACATATAGCATTTCTTTATTTAATCCTCATAATAAACCTCGAATGGCACTTATTTCCCCCTTTTTACAGATGAGAAAACGATACTGATTGTTAAGCAATTTGCTTAAGTTACATAATTAGAACAAAAACAGAACCGGAATGTCCTCTCAAGCAGGCCTGTTGCCAGTGCCATGCTGGATACCTGAATGGAATCTGCCCAGAGGAAAACTTGTCAATTATTCATTCTGCCAGTCATTCAACACCCTGTTCAGTGTCATGGACCGAGTGTAGGAATGGATGGCCTGTGTGTGCAGGGGTATGGGAATCTCAACGCATTAATCTGACCTCTGATGGTTCATAATTCCGCATTCAATTCAAAGCGTCTGTATGTTAAATAATTACTGAGTAAGAAGACTTTTTTTTTTTTTAAACTGATAGACTGCACAGTCATCACTGAGGAATTGGTTTTCCTTTTCCACACTGACTACCACCAACACAAGTCACGGAGTAATTAAAGTCATCCAGCCTTTCTAATGTGCAGACCTTAGTTGCAGCTCTGTCCACTCCATGTCTTGTCTATAAGATTGCATGATGGACGGCTGAATGCCGCCTGAATGCTGAATGCCTTGCAACCCTGCATAGATTCTGCGCCTCGACGTGCCAGGTGGCCACGCCCAGGCCAGCCCCTATAGTCTGTTTTCAAGATGAAACTTCTCACGCAGGACTCTTCAAACCAGAGCACTCCCCCTTTGGCCCACATCATGGTGCTGCTCACTCTCAGCATGCCGAATTTGACATACTTATGGAAACCTGGAAGAAGAAGAAAAAGAGCAAACTATAATACGGAGTCAAGAGGACTTAGAGTAGAAGGTGGGAAGCAAGACAGCAAATGATTTCCTAAGAAAATGATTGAGGCATGTAGGAATATGGATTTGATGAAGGACTTTCAAAGCAGCAAATGATTAACAGAAGGAACATAAAATCAAATCTTTTATTTATGTGTTGATTCAATAAATGAATTTGCCTACTTTTAGTAAGGGAGTGTTTCAGGAAAGAAGAAACATGGATGAGCCATGGATTCTTTCCTCCAAAAACTGTCAGTCTGTCAGGAGATATCACACACAAGCATAGAAAGCTACAAAATAAGACATTCCAGGGATCCTAGGTGGCTCAGTTGGTCAAGCACCTGCCTTTGGCTCAGGTCATGATCTCAGGATCCTCGGATCAAGTCCCGCATCAGGCTCCCTGCTCAGCGGGGAATCTGCTTCTCCCTCTGCCTTCTGCTTCCCCAGCTTGTACTCTCTCTCTCTCAACCTGTGTCAAATAAATGAATAAAATCTTAAAAAAAGAAGAAAAAAAAAAGACATTCCATGAAGGGTATCCACAATAGAGATGTACGTAAAATGTTATGGACACGTAAGTCCCAGTTTACATTCTACTCCTCCATGACCTGGAGCAGATCTTTTCACCATCTAAAAGATGAGTAGAATTTGGATATATAAAATTGTGGCAGAATGGGAATGAAATTCTGGTTGGAAGTATTAACAAGAGGTAGGATGAAATAATCTAGCATTAAGGAAAATCAAGTGGCTTTATTTCTTTGGTGCAGAAAACATGAGAACAGGAATATTTGGGAGAAAGCCAAGTCTATAAACCTGTAGGTCTACCTCTGTGTCATTAAGTCAGCACCTCACACAAATCCCCACTCTCTGTCCCCTCGTCTCACTCTGCCTCTTTCTAGGAGGCATTGTCCTTGACTTCTCCCACTTTCTCTTCTCAGATAGGGCTTTGCTCCTATTTATAACTACACAGTCGCTCCTCAGACCTGAGAAAACAGAGACACTCTAAATTTCATCTGTTCAGGGCACCGTTTTCTCCATAACACAATAATAAGGTCCTTGATGCTATGGACAGTGGAACAGGGAGAGATGCTATAAGGAGTGGCATAGATAGTCAGTCATGTGACTTTGGTCTCTGAGGTGTGAGGTCATATGGTACACAACATCTTCATCCAATGCTAAGTTATTCACTTAGTCCCAGTCAACACAACCCTGGATGGACACCTCTGATAGATACCCACAGCTCAGATTTTTATCACTTCCTAGTGAACAGTATGGGATCAACCCACAGTGGCAGTACTGGCTAGTAGTTGGATCCTTGTGACTTGAGATCAATAACTCCATTATTGTTAAGTCTACTCTGGTCTATCTATGCTTGTGTTTTCTCTCTCTGAGAGTCCTGTGTTTCTGCTTGTACCTCTATGTCTTACACCTCAGTCTCCTTTCATGCTTTTCCAAAAGACTAGAAAACAGTTCATTTTGTTTTGAGGACCTGAGAACCATGTTGGAACATATTACCGAATAAGGGATATTATGAGTTTTGGAAATTGTTGAAAGCTCTTAAAAAGTCATAATGGCTGGTATCTAGTTCTGAGTCCCTTGATAGGAATATAAACTGGGACTGTCAGATATCTAGAGTTTCCTTGTATTTGAAGAGCTGATGTCACTCAATACCTAACTGTCATCCCCAAACCAAAGTTACAGGGCATGCTGAACTTCATGAAAATTCCCTCCTGGGTAAAGCTACATGTTGTCTCATAGTTGACTCAGAGTTGGGACCATGACCCTAGCTGGGCTAATGCAAGTTTTTTTGAGCACTTGATTGAGAGCAATGGGAAATCTCCTATTGGGATTGCGAGGACAGGGAGATACAAACTTGGAGTGGTCCATAGTCATCTTTGCCACAAGACAAGAGGAACCTGCTTAAGAGGAAAGCCAACATAAAAGAAGTAGAGCCAGGCGTTGGAAACAGAGAAAGAGTGAAAGAAAAAGAATAAAAACACAATTATTATCTAAGCTCTTGAGAACAGCCATTTCTGAAAACAGCTCATTCCTGAGTTTCGTCCTTGGACTGTTCCTATTCAGTTAAATTGGTCACTTCTTTTTATTATTATTGTTATTGGTATTCACATTTGTAGTTATATTTCTTTTATTTTATTCTGCTTAAGTCAATTTGATTTGGGTTTCTATTAC
This sequence comes from Enhydra lutris kenyoni, assembly GCF_002288905.1. Classification (NCBI taxonomy): domain Eukaryota; kingdom Metazoa; phylum Chordata; class Mammalia; order Carnivora; family Mustelidae; genus Enhydra; species Enhydra lutris. The sequence goes on from NW_019154095.1 coordinate 33,591,836, forward strand.
TTATGAAAGAAACAACCCTAATGCAAATAACTACTGGATTATTTGCATTTCTAAGACTTCAGATAAGATGTTTCACATTAGCAAGACTCCGTATTATGAAAAAATGTGGTCACTTTGGGACATTCCTTGACTTATGCCTTACATCTCATCCTTCTGTGTTCCCTAGACTTTTGTGTTTCCTTTTTGTGGTTCATATATATATTTTTTAATTCCTGTATAGTTAGAATATAGTTCTCTAGGCTTTTGAATAATATCCTAGACATAGTGGCTTCTCAAGGCTTGTTGTGTGGTGTGGGGACAATGAAGGAGTGGGCATTAGAGGTGAGTGAATTTAGGGTGAGTAGAGCTTCTTACATTGGGATTGACATAATGGCTTACACTGGTGGGAAAGGAACTAGTCAGTGTGTATTGGAAAACTCATATTGCGGAATGGTAGAAAATAAGTAAATAATATAGTACTTAACCTTTTCCAGCCCATCTCAAATAGAGCCATTGAATCCTGCCATCTGCAGGTTCAGCAATGTTCCTTTTCTCAGCACAGCCCAGCTGGGGGGCTACTTGTGAAGCCTCAGCTCAGCTGGCTAGCTGAGCTGGGAATTAGCCTTGCTCCCTTCCAACTAGGTATCCAGTAATCACTGGGTACAGGCTTGCCGATCCAATACCAGTTTTTAAAAACACCCTCACTTTACTGCTCCACAAACTTAGTTTTTTTCTCCATCGTTTCCCTCCAGGATCCTAGTTTCCCACTAGACTCTCCATGAATCTGAGTGTGCCTGGCTGCGGAGCCATGGTTGGCCTGTCTTGTGAGGGTTAGGATCCTGCTTACATATATGCTCTGGCCTCTGTGAATTCAGTGATTAAGATAATTTCAGGGGAGAGAAGATGATACTTGGATTTTTTCTTTAATAATCTATACTGATTTTTCTTGGACTTTTTTCAGATATTAACTCCTACCCAAACCAGATAGGGTCACTATGCATCTTTGAGCATTAGACCATTCAGTTGCTTTCTGGGAAAGCCCAGTCTCCAGTCTACAACCTGACCAACCCATCTTCTCCTCTCCCCATCAGTAAGGGTGCTGAGCCCCAAATGTCTGATTTCCATCCTTGATTTATAATGGAGAGAAGGCAAAGGAGCTAACACTGTGGTACAAGATCAAACAGATATATTGGGGATTCTTTCAAAAGCTATGCAGCAATATTTAGTTTTTGTCTGAGTGAGAAATGGGGAGCTGTCTTGTGTTCTTGAACAGTGTGGTAAAGATAAAAGTGATGGGTTTACTCTTAACATAATGGTGATGATCAATTCACTCTTTTCTCTTCCACTTCCTTTTCCCTTAGGCACCTGTCCCTTTACCACAAACTTAGCAAGATATTCCAAAGGATGATACATTATCATGTCCATGTCCACTTTGTCCACTCTGTTTTAGGTGACTGGGCTAGAGCTAGAAAACTTTTTTTTTTTTAATTATTTTTTGTTAACAAATAATGTATTATTTGTTTCAGGGGTACAGGTCTGTGATTCATCAGTCTTACACAATTCATAGCACTCATGATAGCATAAAACCTCCCCAATCACCAAGCCATCCCTTCCTGCTCATCCCCCTCCATTCCAGCAACCCTCAGTTTATTTCCTCAGATTTCTTTCCTCATAAGAGTCTCTTATGGTCTGTCTCCCGCTCTGGTTTCATCTTGTTTCATTTTCCCCTCTCTTTCCCTATGATCTTCTGTCTTATTTCTCAAATTCCTCATATCAGTGACATCATATGATAATTGTCTTTCTCTGATTGACTTATTTTTCTTAGCATAGTACCCTCTAGTTCCATCCATGTTGTTGCAAATGGCAAGAGTTCCGTTTTTGATGGCTGCATAATGTTTCATTGTATATCTATACCACTCTTCTTTATCCATTCATCCGTCAATGGACATCTCAGCTCTTTCCACAGTTCGGCTATTGTGGACATTGCTGCTATCAACATTTGGGTGCATGTGTCCCTTACTACACTACATTTGTATCCTTGGGGTAAATGTCCAGTAGTGCAATTTCTGGGTCATAGGTAGCTCTATTTTCAACTTTGAGGAACCTCCATGCTGTTTTCCAGAGTGGCTGCACCAGTTTGCATTCTCACAAACGGTGTAGGTAAGTTCCCCTTTCTTCGCATCCTTGCAAATATCTTTCGTTTTAGGGCTGTAAATCTTATCAGAGCCGAATATATCTACTGTTTCATCTGCATTTAAAAGCTGGGAATCAGAGAGACTGAATAAGTTAGTGAGTGGTCCACAAAGTTTTTCTGTAAAGGACCAGATAGGAAATATTTTGCTTTTGCCAGCCATTTGCTGTTCCTCACAGCAATTCCTTTCTGCCATGGCAGCATGTATGCAGCCATGAGTAATGTGTAAATGAATGGATATGGCTGGGTTACAATAAAACTTTATTTACATAAACAGATGTCAGCAAGATATGGCCCATGGGCATGGTTTCCTGAGCACTGAGTTACATTGTGGTGAGTAAACTGAAAGATCAAATCGAGTCAGGTTAGAGCAGTCATTTGGCATCATACGCATTCCTGATAATTAATCAAAGAAAGCCTGTAATCAGAGAGAAAATGATAGAGCAGCAGATTGATGGGGAAGAGCAGAGAAGAGAAGACATCTGAAGCCTGAGGGATGATGGAGAGTGACTTGCATCCCAGCTTTCCTGGTCCAAATCTCATATGACTGTTTTTTATCCCCTCTAATCTTGGATATCTATGAGACTACATTTTGTTGTTTTTCACTAACCCCTCTGAAGTTACTTTAAGTATTTTCCTATTCCTGATCATCCAACTCCCACCAAACTCTGATAAAACAAGAGTTATACCAGTGGGGGTTCTTGGCTGCAAATGTCAGAAAGAAACCTGGGGTCTTAAGGGTGCTGGGATTTGTTTTAATCAGATAAAGTAAGACACACAGATGTGGAAATGACTATCAGAAAGGAAGAAGTTTGTAGTCCTCACAGATCCCTAAAAATAGGAGGCATGCCATGCGACACAGGACTGCTAGAGGAAACAAGAAGGTTGGTCAAGAGGCAGAAGATGTGAAGACAGAAAATGGACAAGAGCATTTATTGTGGTTTCTGTGAGAAGGAACAAGCAAGGCTTTGGCTTGGCTAGTTTAGACAACTTCAGTGGGCTCTGAAGCATCGGGACTGTCCCTGGTAGTCCAGCACATGGTCTGGGGGGTTAGGACAGGGGAATATAAGGACCTATAAAGGGGGTGGCTGGAGCTGTGAGCTCTGAATTGGTCAGTTTGCATAGGAAAGGAGGATGAGTCCTTCATGTATAGGAATTGACTGGCCCTGGGAGGCTCAGTCCCATTGGGGTTAGCAAGGCCCCAGCATGCCCAAATATCAAATAAAGAACCTAGAGAATATGCTATCTGGATAACTTAAACAAGAACGGAACTTGCTGAGAAGCCATTGGGATGCTCACAGAATTGTCAGGAAGCATGTAAAACTCAATTGGAAAAGGGGCAGGATTCTGGACAGGCTAGACATCTGAAAACACAGCCAAGATCCCATCCTAGTTCATCCTGATTGGGAAGCACTGTGGAGCCAGGCACGCAGTTGTCCCTACGTCATCCCCACTCCCACCCGCCCCTCGACCACTGATCATTCGTGGCCACGCTGCCAAACTCTGCCTCTGCTGCTGCAAATTATTGTATTGTTGGCGCTCCCTGTGTTTTTGTGTGTCTTTGTGCTGCTCCTTCAAGATTCAGGTTTCCTGGTGGGACCACACATTTGCCAGGCTCAGGTCACACACCTGTGCCCTCACTTCTAAGGGACCAGAAAAGAGACATGAGTACTCACTTCCTTTCGGTAACTATAGTGACAGGCGAGGCCCTGCCTCTCATTATTTTGGGATTTCCTAGAAACAAGAGGGTTTTTCGTTATGGGAGTGGGGGGTGGGGGAGGGGAAGAAAGCCACAGGGGTACGACAGCTGTTCAGAGTATACTGAAATAGGCAGGAACCAGAGTTTAGATAAATAGCCAGGCAATCAGGAGATTATACAGATGTATCTCTAAGCAAGATGGCAGAGGGACTAAGTGTATCTAGGGCTGGCAGCGGTGGGAATGGAAAGGAAGAAAGGGATTCTGGACACTGTATAGAGGGTTCACAGAACACGGTGATTGGTGGGAAAGTAAAGATATAAGTGAGAGAAGAATCAAAGATAAAGCTGAGCCTTTGAGCTGAAAAACGATGTTGATGTTAACAGAAGTGTGCTGAGTTGTATCGATCACGGGATATGTAAGTGCCAATACCCAGGGAAGAGGTAGAAAGGCAGCACTAGAACCCATTGCTCAGATAGGGCCAAGAAGGCGCTGTACAAATCATCAGAATATTGGTGATAATCAAGTCACAGGGGAGGGAGGTTCTCGGGGTGGGGTGTGTAGAATTGAAAGAGATGTTAAAGAAATAGTAGAGAATCACAGACCAAGCTTTTGTAAAAGCCCAGGACTGCATAAAAGGAGGAAAAGGAGACAGGGAGATTCAATTAAAGGGAGTGAGAGCATCTGGAGAGGAAGCAAGAGTGAAGTGGAAAAAAAAATAGGGAGCTTTAAGGAAATGATCTTGGCCTCTGGACAGGGAAAGTTTCCAGGATCCTGCTAGAAAGAGAAAAAACCCAAGAGGGAGCAAATTCCTGAGAGCTAATGGCAGCCAGCAGACATGAAGGCCATGGGCTTGCGGTACTCGCTTGGATGTCTGGTGCAGGAAAGGAACACCAACGGCTTCTAATCCCACCTCCCACATTTTTGCTGTCTCCTGCCTTTCCACTTCAACTTTGGCTGCTGGTTCATATAAATTTGCAGAGCCCTCACACGATCAGAGGAACCTGCTCTCTTGGCTTCCCTGCCGTCTCTCTCTGTCCCTCCTTTGTGGCAGAGACTCAGCGATGTCAAGGTGGAGAAGAGATCATCTTGAGGCTGGAAACCTAGACCAAGGTGGAAGGAAGATGTTAAGTCTTCTGTCTCTGTGGACCCTGGGAAGAGAAGCAAGGCTACAGGGAACCCCAGGGGCAACTCTGAACAGAAAATGCCCTCCAGGGGATGTGCCTATCTATTTATCATTATATATTATTTATTAATGTACTCATTTATTATGTTTTGAATCAGGGGACTTCATGTGTTCTTGGGTTTGGGTCTGGTATTCATTTTTCACAGTGAGAAAAAGATGAAGAATGTCTCCTGTGTTGATATAGGAGGAAAAGTATTAGATATATACCTCCCCTTTTTAAAATTTTTATTTATTTTTTTAATTTCTTTTCAGTGTTCCAGAATTCATTGTTTATGCACCACACTCAGTGCTCCATGCAACATATGCCCTCCATAATACCCACCACCAGGCTCACCCAACCTCCCACCTCCCTCCCCTCCAAAACCCTCAGATTGCTTTTCGGAGTCCACAGTCTCTCACGGTTCATCTCCCCCTCCAATTTCCCTGAACTCTCTTCTCCTCTCCATCTCCCCTGTCCTCTGTGTTATTCCTTATGCTCCACAAATAAGCGAAACCATATAATAATTGACCCCCCCTTTTTAAAAAAAAACTATTAAGAACCTGATTTATTGCAAACATCGACATATGCTCAGGGCTTAGAGGTCCTCGCTCCTTCCTTTCTGCATTTCTAGTTCTAATCAAACATGGACAAAAATCAATAATGGACATGTCATATCCTTTGAGCTGCTGGAACCTGCTGAGGTGTGTGTATGTATCAGTACAAAGTTCTCCCTCCCTTCCTCTCTGTCTCTCTGTGCGTCTCTCTCTCGCCCTGCAACTTTCTCCAGCCATTTCCAGGTTCTGAAATATTTAGCTCCTCTGAGCCCTATCTTCTGCTGACCTGTTTCTTCTCCTCCCCACCCCATCCCCATTCCCTTAACCCTTAACCCTCAGTCCCAAATCCCATTCATCTTCATGACCCCCACAGGGTCTGATTAAACTCCATCCTGGCCGAACGCTCAGAGTCCGGCAGGCGGATGGCACGCAGGAAGCGGAGGGGCAGGGCGAGGCAGCTGAGCGCCCAGTGGGAGATGGGGCTGAGAAGATTGATGGGCCCTGGATCCTAGCTCAAAGGCAGGACGTGGTAAAACGGAAGTGTTGGCGATAATTTCTAGGAGCTTGTTATGGCCAACTTCTCGATTGAGGATGGAAAAGCTGCCGTTAAAACAAAACCCAGCTATCCAGGATGTTGTTGTGAACAACCTGCTTCTCCCCGCAGTCCCTGCACCAAGCGGGTTCATAATTCTCAGGAAGCTGGGGATGGAGGCTTCACCGGAGGAATTGGCCTTACTCCCTCCGTGGGAAGATGGGGACAAGACGCACAGCAGGCAGGACCTGGGGAGGGAGGAGGGGCGGCTGGATTCCCCCTCCTGACCTCCCTGCTCAGTCATAAGGCAGCTTGCCCTGTGCTGGCCTCTCTGAACCTTCTAGCAGCCGGACACACCAGCTGGAGGTCACTGTTGGTGGGATGTGTGCCTAAGGGGGTACCAGACCGGCTCTGGACTGCTGCATGGGAAAACGAGACTAGTGCCTCTGCATGACTTTGGACCCTAGCTAGGGTTAACTTCACCTTTCTCCTTCACTGAGATGTAACCCACGTATACTCAGACTAGCCCCCTATCGCTTTAAGGAGCTTCTGGACAGGGTCACATCCTGACAACTGGGTGTTGAAAGAATTAATTGAAAAGCCAATTAATTCTATAATGAAATCTTTCTGCGAGCTCTGAAGGAGTATCTCACTCAAACCACTGGTACAGGAAATATTCTTTCCCTGCTTGGCCACTTCTTTCTTTCTTTCTTTCTTTCTTTCTTTCTTTCTTTCTTTCTTTCTTTCTTTTCTTTCTTTCTTTCTTTCTTTCTTTCTTTCTTTCTTTCTTTCTTTCTTTCTTTTTTTTTTTTAAAGATTTTATTTATTTATTTGACAGAGAGATCACAAG